>NC_071515.1:40133750-40443125 GCF_027887155.1 Malaclemys terrapin pileata
GATGAATTTGCCCCATTGTATCTGAAAAGAGCAACTGTGCGCAATCCTATGTATCCAGGCCAATGATTCCCAAACTGGAGAAGCAGGTGAGCACTTGGTGATGGTCTGTAGCAGGGTGCTGGTGCAGAAGCACCTAATTAGCCCCTGCTACAGACCACCGGGGGAAACAGATTAGGGCTGACAGAAAAGGCCTGATGCCGGCCTGAGGATTGGCAACAACTGCCAGCCTGACAAGCCAAGGGCTATAAAGGCTGGGAGGGAGCCAGATGGAGACGGGCAGCCAGGGAGAAGTCAGTCAGGGAGGGAGCTGGAGGCCTCCTAGCTGAAGGCTGACTCTGCCTGTAAGGAAGGTAACCAAACCTGTAAAGCTTGTATATAGATGGACACTGGTGGTGGGACAACATTAAGTAAATAAAAACATGGGTGTTGCACAACCCTGAGGCCTCTCCGAGCCTTACTGGGGAGGGCAAACGGGCCCCAGGAAGAGGGGCGGATTGTGGAACCCTGTTACATAGTCCCATGATGTTGGCTCTTCTTATTTGCAGAAGACAGAAAAAAGAACCGATGAGAGAGGAAAGATAAAACAAAAAGCAAAAGAAGACAGTATGATTAGCTTTGTGCCAAAAAACAACATGCTTGTAGCACAAAAAACAACATGCTTGTAGCACAATGACAGCTAAAATACATCTATACTTATTACTCTTTCATTTGTGAACAACTGTAGTTGCCACAAAGATGTTTCACAATTGTGAATGGGAGAGGAGATGGTTACAAGACAATCTCTCTGTTTGTGGCCCACACTATAAAAGTTTGGCAACCAGTTTTAGGTGCTTCTATTGCACCTTGCTGTGGTGGCTGAAGGCACAGAAGAAAAATCAGACCAGTGGTTCATTGCCAGAACTTCCCAACGTAGAAATGTACTTGGTTTTTAAACTAGTATATACACAAACACACCTATGCAGATTTAATTGTATTCTGGTCTTGTTTGTGATTGTTGTGAGAAAATAAAAGTGAAGAAAATGGTATTTCACTTGAACCTGAGTGTTGTGAGGTTCTTCCCTCCTCAGGAAAAAAGATTCCATAGCTGAAGACCAGCCACCAAGAATGTTCTGTCAGCATCTCTCATCAGTCTTACTCTTGCTGTAGACAGCTCCATTGTTCCTCAGAAGTGCAGCTGTGGTGGAAAGTCCTGATTGTAGAAGGAGAGGTGATCTTACTCATGGGAAGGTTTTGAAGATCAGGACTATGATCTTGAACTAGATCAGGTATTTGATGAAGAGGCAAGTTAGTGAGTATTAACATCCATGTTGGTTAGCTGACATGCTGTGGCATTCTGGACCAGCCCGAGTTTTTTCAAAGCTTGTGTTCATTCCTGGTATAGCAATAATCAAGTAACAATCAATAATTAATCCTGCATGTGTCAACAGGATGGAATACACTGGTCAGCAAGGTGTCTGTCACATTAGAGCTTAGTGTCCTGGTCAGCTACAAATAGAAGTTGTTCATGGCAGCCATCACTATTTGGGTCTCCAGGATCAGTGAGGAGTGCAGAAAGACCCCAAAGCCCCACACCTTTTTTGATGATCTGTCAGTTGAATTGGATGACAGGTGATGAAAGAATGCTAGCTACTTCTTAGAAGCACCTCTTTTCTCACAATCATCACGTTTTTCTTGCCTGGGTTCACCTTCAGCCAGATGCTTCTCATCCACATACTGACTTCACGTATGTTTTGGGACAAATGGCTTCTGCATTTGATTTTAAGGAAATGTACAACTGTGTGTCATCTGCATACTGCTGACATTTAAGTCCATGGTGTCTTTCAGTCTTCCCTATTGACTCTCTAACAATTTAGCTTACGTAAGACAAGTTTATGTAAAACTGCAGCCTTTCTAATAATGTAGCTTATGTAAAGAGATCTGGCGACATATAAAGACCTGCACATTTTTCAAGATGAAGTTTATTTCTAATGTATAAAAATGCATTTGTCACAAACGCCTTCACACTTCACACCTCGGTATTTATTATCTCTCCCACCATATGCTGCCTCCAGTGTGACTCACTGCAAAGTGACTATACTCACTCACACAGTCTTTAAAACAGCCAAATTGCTATGGAATCTGATAATTATTGAACCCAAAGCATTTCCACATAGTGCAAAACGAAGAACTTAGACATCTAAGAAAATTATATTTTCATATATCGGATAATGGATGCCAAAATATTATAGCAGACACCAGAAAGAACTATTATAGTTCGGGTTGCATAAAAATATTATTAGAAATCATTGTGTAAAGGGCATATGTAACAGTTTTAAAACAGAAAATACAAAACTATTACCTTTGCTATCCTATACTGACAGTGTATAGGATAATAGATTTTGGCACACAGCCCAAAAAGGTTAGGACTTATAACAGTGCATATACACTGTAGGTCACTAACACAAACCATATAAATGAAGAACACGAACATGCACTAGGGAACTTTTAGTCCACTCCAGCAGGGACTACACGAGCTATTTAGTGCAAACCACATTGGTGCACTTTAGAATTCACACCTGTCTCGTGCGCATTGCCACACTAAGTAGACAAGACCATAGAAAATCAATTCACTCAAAACTACAACACACAAATTTAATTCAAGTGCCACACTGAGATCACCACTTTCCAAAAAAACTTTGTCATCACAGCTACAATCTTGCTACAATACTTCACACATTCTCTTTTACTACAAACCCAGTATTTTACAGTAGTGTCAAAATTCTCCATAAGAATTCTGCTAGGAGTCAGACAAACCCCAGATTTGTTAACCTATTGGATATGTTAAAAGGTAAGCATTCTCCTCAGGCATTTGGGAATGGTAAACTGAGAGACAGTATAACCAGAGGTGTAATTTCTGTGCTTATTACTACTGTGGTTATTATAGTAGCCCAGCATGACCATTACTGGTATGCCATATAGGCTGTTCAGTATTGTGTATCTGGTGAATTTTCAAGTTAGCTTTGTAAACAGTACATTTTACTTATTTTAAAGTGCCTAGAGCTACCAATAAGGGCTTAAAAATTAAAATAAATTAATATTAATTTGATTGTTTATGTAGAAAAAGCTATCATTTAAATGATTAATACTCAGATTATACTTTTTCTTTCTTTCTACTAAAAGTTGTTTTAGATATTTTTATTAAAAAGATCTAGGGCTGACAAAATACCAACTACTGCTTTTCCACCCATGCTATTCTAATTATTTGAATGGACCAAATTCTGTTCTCAATTACGCCAACCTAGACCCTTGATCTAGCAAGGCACTTAAGCACATGCCTAACTTTTAGCAAGTGAGAAGTCATATAGGACAACAGCCAAAAAGCCAGAAATGCTATAATTTATTAAAGATATAAAACAATTTTAAATTATTGTCTGTCAAATAAATCATGGAGGAAACAAAACAAAAAGATACCTTCCAAAGAGATTTATAAGCATATATTGTAAAGGTCTTGGTAAGAAAAATGTCCTCAAATAAACGAATTTTTGAAAAAATTACACTCAGCAGGATTTGAATGCATTACCTTTGAAAGAAAAAGCAGACAGTTTAGCCGTTGTGCTATTTAGACATTACCTAATGTTAAGGGTATTTAAAGGTATTACTTTGACCACCAGAGGGAGCCCAAGTTGTTATTTCAGTATAGTAGAACTATATGCATGGGAACACATTAAAATAAAACATAACAGAGAGTTCAAACAAAGTATACTCCCAAGCTCATATCAAGATCTACATGCAAAAAGTCATGCCAATTACATCTAATTTATTGTGTATATAGATTATTTTGCAAAAGCAGTGAGAAGAAGACAAATGAAGAATAAGAACTTTCCTACTTTTGGGATATATATTTTTCCACAAATAAGGCATATATTAAATTAATTTTCTATGCAATGTTAGAGGAATTAGGCTGTACCAAAACAAAAACAATGTGTCAATGTTACTGTCTGAGGTTAGAATTTATATTGTTAAGGGGTCCCACGGAAAAAATATGTGATTATGTAATTAAAGCCCATAACATAATGCATACACACAAGGGGGCCTAATTAAAATTGCACATTCTGACAATTGCACATAGTTTTTTGGGTTTAATTCCCTAATTCAAAGACAAAAAAAACCCCAGAAATCCCAACATGAGAAACCATATTGAGCCCCAGCATAGGACACCAACAGGATTGAGATTTTTAGGTCTGCAGCACAGATCTCTTCCACATGAGCTAACAGAGTAAATGATAGCAGTTGTAGGCTGTTACCCTCTATGTGACCATCACTAGAGGAGAATAAGACACATGCTTTGGCAAAGGATTTCACAGTTAATTGCTGACAGGAAAGAAATCCAAAGACTGAAGACTTCTGAGTTCAATTCCAGGTTCTGTAGGAGAGTGATTAGAGACTCTATGCGCCTAGCCTGGGTCTTTCTCTGCTCCTATCTACCCCTGCCATCCTGCCTTCTTCTCCCTACTGTCTTGATCCTGCAGCTCCCTCTTCCCCTGTCTCCATAACCCCTGGGAATAGTCAGCCAGTTTCCTCCTGCTCCTTCTCACTGCCTGGGTGACAGCAGGAGATGCACTGAGAGCACAGAAGAGACAGTCTTCCTCCTCTCAGTTCCAGTGCCTGGCTCCACAGAGGCCCCTAGCAGCTGGAACAGGGGTGGTCAACCAGAGTCTGAGAAGGAGCCAGAATTTACCAATGTACATTGCAAAAGAACCACAGTAATACATCAGCAGCCCCCTGTCAGCTCCCCCCCCCCGCCCCTGGCTCCCAACACCTCCCACCCACCAGCAGCCCTGCTGATGAGCGCCTCCCACTCCCTCCCCACACCTCCCAATCACCTGTTTCATAGTGTGCAGGAGGTTCTGGGGGGGAGGGTGTGGGGGAGGAGCGAGGGCATGGCAGGCTCAGGGGAGAGTGCGGGAAGGGGTGGAGTGGGGGCAGGGCCTGTGGCAGAGCCAGGGAGTGAGCAGTGAGCACCCCCTGCCACATTGGAAAGTTGGTGCCTGTAGCTCCAGCCCCGGAGTCGGTGCCTATACAAGGAGTCGCATATTAACTTCTGAAGAGTCGCATGTGGCTCCGGAGCCACAGGTTAGCCACCCCTGACCAGGGAGAAATAATTGCAGAGAAAAGCTTGTTCAGTTCCTGCAGCCCTGAGCTGGCATGCATGTGCAGAATGCGCCCAGTGCAGATGGGATCTTTGGAGAATTTAGCTGTCAAACTCTAACAAATCTCTCTAGCAAGCATGTGTGAACTGAGATTTTTCAGAGGCTTATATCTTGGACAGAGTGTTATTGGGATGACAAAAGGTGCATCCCTGATGCCAGGGTGACATCTACTGCTAAATTTCAAGTCCCTGCATGGAGGCGCTAGAGCTTCTCCAGGAAAAAACTAAGAATTATTTTTTTTAACATGGACAAACAACATATTTTTCCCCAACCTCATTCTCCGAAATGGCCAACCAGTTTAGCTGAAACTTTCAGCCTCAGGCAGACCCCTGGCCTGGAAAATTTCAACCCAAAAAGTTAAAGATTGGAAAAGTTATAAGCAATTAAAAATAGGGTCCCATGATGGAAAATATCAGGCAACCTTAAATACAGGCCTGGCTCCCAGCTCTACCTGTACACAATCAGGAGTCTCCTGTCTTCTTATTCTTCTTCTGTAACTTTTTCCAAAATGTATCTGAGATGATCATAGATTCTGTCATTTAGCCTGGAAATTTAAGCTCAACTACTAGACCCAGTCATATCTAGGTTTAGTTCTATAAGAATTTTCAAAACTATTTCAAGAGACACTATCATACAATTATTAAACTTAACTACTCCAACAGAAAGTATTTATGTTCTTTTTTCTAAGGTAAGAGAGTCTAGAATTGATTGTTTCCATTCCCCAAAATATAACTGATGACATTAACACAATCATTGCATATTTTGTTTCAGTTATTTTATGCTCAGTTTAATTGTGTCTTTGTATTAAATGATGTGCACTAAAGTAACCCCAAATGCAAATGAATTCCTGTTTGGTACGAAAAAATCACTTAGCAGCTTTCTTCAGACAGAAATGCATTTTTGATCCATTTTAATTGAACCAGGAATACCAAATGCTCCCATATGGTGGGATACTTGGAAGGCATACATTAGAAGAAAAATCTATGTTACTCATCAAAAAAGAAAAAGGTGACAAGAGAAAAAAATTAAGCTATGAACATACAGCTCAAATAATTAGATGGTGAATATGGAAAATCATCTATTCTAGAGCTATTAAAAGAATTAACATAAACCGAATCAGAGATGAATACATTTCATATTTAAAGAGTGGAATATATTCTATTTAATTTGAAGCAAATTTATGAGCCATATGAAAAGATTTGTGAATTATTTACATGCAAAATTAAAATAAGCAAGTTCTACGAAAATAATAAAAACAAAAAAATTGGAAATATATCAGATCTGTGCAGGATGTTTTCTTACAGAACATAGTATTTTAAAGAGCTTCCTTTAAACCTCATCCACCTCCGCGCTTGGCTGATCTTTGAAGGGTGCTCTAAACCAGTGGTTCTCAACCAGGGGTCCGAAGCCTGCTGGGGGGCTATGAGTAGGTTTCAGGGGGTCCTCCGAGCAGGGCCAGTGTTAGACTCACTGGGGCCCTGGGCAGAAAGCTGAAGCCCCACAGCATGGGGCTGAAGCCTGGGCCCACGAGCCCTGCCACCCGGGGCTAAAGCCAAAGCCTGAGCAACTTAGCTTTGCGGGGGGCCCTGTGGCATGGGGCCCCAGGCAATTGCCCTGCTTGCTACTCCCTGATGCCTGCCTTGGCTTTTATGTGCAGAAAACCAGTTGTGGCACAGGTGGGCTGTGGAGTTTTTATAGCATGTTGGGGGGGCCTCAGAAAGAAAAAGGTTGAGAACCCTGCTCTAAACTGCACCTACCGCCAGCATCATTAGGGTCATTCCAGTAGCCAAGGCTAAATGTGGCATAAGGATACTCCAGACATGCGATTCTGCACAAACCTAGTAGCTGTTCAAGTGGCTCTGCATTACCCAAAGATTCATCTATACAGGGGGAATCCTTCTCTGGCTGCTAATGCTGGATTTAGGGCAACTTTGCATCCTGGATCAGTGTAAAGCTACCCCCACACATCTGAGAATCTGGACCTGCAGGCATATTTTCCAGGTCAATCAAATCTTTAATTGATAGCAGGATATGAGACTGGTACAAGTTGTTCAGGTTCTATAGTATTGGTATAATTCATAAATGCATATACAAATAAATCTGACATGCAGTAAACTAAACATTTATGCATTTACATATTGTTTGGTGCACTTGCTTTTTTACTTCCTGTAAATAAAAAGAACTATGAACTTGTGGCAAAGGCATAGAACTAGGAGTCATGAACTATTCTGTTCTACATAGGTTTTTATACCACACTCATCACCATCTTTCAGTAGTGCACTAAGAAAAGTGACTAACATCTCATGTTTGTTCTCTCATCTCCCTGAAGAAGAATTGTATGTAAAGTGTTTTGTTTTGGAATGTTTTTAAATATATACATGTGTTGCTATATGTTTATGTCAGAAAAGTCAATACCAAAGAAAGGTTCCTTTCACTTAGAGAAGAAGGTGATATAATTTGTGATGGTCCTTGGTTCCTGGGGGAGTTCATCCCCAGTCTTGACTGGCCCCCAAGAAAGATCTGGGCCTCGCACACAGGAGCTTAACCCTCATTGCAGAAAGTTACATTGTGCCAGAGAAGTGAAATTGTCAGCCACATTCTTCATCCCAGAGCTTTAGCTGATCTTTTAGATAACTTGGACTCAGGCCATTGAGCAACTTGAAGATAAGGGTTGAGACTTTGAACTTGACTTGACATTCTATGGGAAGCCAGTGTAGCGTGTGGAGGACAGGTTTGAGGTGTTCACAGTAGTCTGTGTTGCTGAGGAGAGTAGTGCAGCATTCTTGACCGAGTGGAATTTCCTAAGAGCTTGTGATGGGGTACACAAACCCCACAATGGTAACAGAGGATTAATGAGCTGCTCTGGGCTTAGCCAGCCCCACCCCGCCACACCTGCAAGAGATGCACGGACTGGAGGAGGAGCTAAAAGGGAGCAGAACAGCTCACTTGCAAGCAGGCCAGGAAAGAGATTGGACCTGAGAAAAGAGCTGAGGGAAGAAAGGACTTTTCCCTGCAACAACTGCCCAAAGGTGCCTCCCTGAGGGAAGAGAGGCCCTACTAGAGTTGCCAATTTTGGTTGGATATATTCCTGGAGATTTCATCACATGACAATCTTTAATTAAAGATTAATCTTTAATTCCTGGAGACTCCAGGCTAATCCTGAAGGATTGGCAACCCTACCTGCTGCAGATACTCCCTGAGGGGGAGGCACTCCCCTCTCTCTCATATGGGCTCCGTGATTGCATTAATTCCCCTTCTTTTGTCTATGGACTACCCCAGCAGGGGAGAGACAGAGGACTGACCTGGCCCAGGGCAAAGCCACCAGATGGGGCAGCTGCCACCGTGAGGAGGAGCCACTACATCACGCATGGCCACAAGGAGGTGCCAAGCGGTGAGCTGACCTCCTGGCACATCTCCTCGCCACAGACAGCGAACTCTGGACAATCCTGGGATGATAGGAAGTGGCTCAGGGAGGGCAGTCGTAAGGTTTCCCAGGTGTCAGACCTTTGATAGGCCTCACAGGGCCCTGAGTCTGGTGGAGTGGGAGGGCCTGGGCTCCCCTACCAAACCCTGCCTCCACAGTACGAAGGGCCTAAGTCCAGACTATGAAGCAATGCTCCCCATGAGCGAAGGCCATCATAGTGCTGAAGACTTCATGTTCAGGTATATTGTATTGCTGTAGGCCAACCAAGAGGTGACAAAGGCGTGGTCATCGTTTGCCAGGATGTGATGGTGTCTCCTAGTCAACTGGAGACAGTAGAAAGCATTACTCACAGATGCTGCCATGTGAAAGCTTAGCAGCAGTGAGGAATCCAGGAGCATTCCTAAACTACAGACTGAATTGACCAATTGTGAATGTGTACCTTCAACCAAAGGTGATTGCACCATTGCTGCAAACCTTCGAAATGCTTTCCTTTGCCCACCAGCATCACCTGTGTCTTGCTTGGGTTCAGTTTCAACCAGCTGATATCATCCATGAGCTGATCTCATCCAAGCACTGAACCATCTCGGTGGTAGTCATATGCCCATATGTGGTGAAGGATAGGTAGAGCTGTGTGACACCTACATATTTCTGGCACCTGAGTCCACATTTATCTAGTGGCTAAATGCAGATGTTGAATAAGACAGGAGAGAGCATTGATCCTTGTGGGATTCCACAAGTGAACTTCCGCTCTACTACTTCGCTTCACCTCTGCTACCGACTTCCTGTGTGGTCTCAAGTATGTTACCTAGCCTCTCTGTGCCTGAGTTTCCTCATATGTAGAATGGAGATGATCATGCCTCACAGAGGTGTTGTGACCTTAATTCATAAATGTTTTTAGAAAGCTTTTAGAATGGAAGGTGCTATCAGAGTGCGTAGGATTACTATTACTAAATTCATGGAAAAGTGTTAATTTTCATGCAGGATAAGGCTGGGTCAGGAAGTGTTATGCTGTTAGTGAATAACAGAGCGGAAAAAGGAACTGCGTATGCAGTAGTGTCTGTATGCTTAATAAAGGCTAAAAGACATGATTAAGAAAGGTTACTATCTCTGAGGAAGAGGGACAGGCAGACAGGGAGAGGTGGAAGTGAACAAGAACAAATGGTTTCCTTTTTCAATTAGTTATATTCACATTAATGAAATGGGCTAAAGTATTCTTTTGCTTTATCTGCTGTCAAGAGATATTTTCAATTTCCACTTAAAAATTCTATTATTTTTTTAAAGACATAAAATAAATGCATGATTTTAAAATACTATGTCCAGAAAGAAAAACATCCAAGCAACATTATATATCCATGTAACGCTCCCACCCAGGCCCCAGCAGGAACAGACCCTGCTACTATTATTTCTTCCTGCTATTGTGGTTATTTTAAACCCAAACAGCATTACTAATAAATTATCATATGTGTGTTCCAATTGGTTAGTATGAAGGCAGAGAAGCACTTTTTGAAAGGGAATTGAGATTACGGCTATTCTGTGCAGATAAGGTAAAATTCAGCCCTGTGTAAAGGGACAATACAAGGGCTATGCATTATGTAAAACCCACTTAAGCCCTCAAAGTAGGTCTGAATTAGGACTATAATGGTGCCTTGGCTTGCATTGGCCCTCTTCACAGGGATGCATTTCACCCACATACTCTTCCATCCTAGTGACTTTATTATAGAGACGAGCCCCAGATGTGAAGGTCTGATCCAGGCACAAGCTGTTGCCAATTTCAACAGTAGCTGAATATATTTGAGATAACAGACCTTTTTTTTTTATGTCCTGGTCCTGGACCAGCAATGAGAGAGAGAAAAGTTCAGCCACTGCTCTTTGATCCTGCAAAGACTAAAGCCCAGTGGTAACCTGGGATTTTCCATGTGCGATAAAGTTACACATGTGTTTTAAGCCTTTGTAGGACTGCAACCTTTCCCTCCATCCCTTTTTATTGTTTTACTGTTTTTCCAATTTAATGCTATATTTATTCTTTTTTATTTTCAAAGTAGTGAAGAATGATGTGTGATTTACCTTATTACAGTTTTTAGATACTGGGCAAAGAGCATTACTAGACATATTCTCCTTGTCAGGCATCCCTAAAAGAAAACAGGGAATACATCAATACAGCATATTGTGCATTCTCTAAATACTAAAGCAACCATTCATGAAAGTAATAAAAAAATTAGGAGGGTCTTAGCAGTTTGAGTACATGTGCATTTACTTATGAGGTTTAGTAGTTAGTGTAAGTTTGATCCACATTATTCAGAAATGAAAAATGTACTTCCTACCTATTTATGAAGGCTATAAAGATGAAATGCCCATTAAGAATAACAAATGTGTAAATCCTACATGTATCGGCAGGTTACCTCCCCCAATTTTAAGATTTCAAGACTGTACCTGGGCATTTGGCTGTGCACACATAAAACTCAGAAATTGTTGTGCCCAGAGATTACACTGTGTTTTAATATATTTAAAAACAAAAATAGCACTGCCCATAACAACCTATTCTTCTATAAAACATAATATATAGTATAACATTGGTATGTGTTTCTTTAGAAGAATGTTCTCTGTTAAGATGTCATATGAATCCCATGGAATGCAGCAATGAGTACTGCAGATACAACAAATATACCAAATGTATAAACGTACTGGCCAACATTAGCAGATTTGAGCAACTAAAGTTAGACATCCTACATCCATATTCAGGCACCTAAATAAACATCCTTGATTTTCAGAAGTGCTGAGTATCTACAGCTCCCAAAGACTTCATTTCAATTTAGATACCTAAGTGTGGATTTAGGTACCTAGTTAGGCACACAAGTTTGGATGTGTTGCCCTCAGCACTTAACAGAAAAATTGAATGCAGTCCTCAAATTGACTGGTGTGTAGTAGATAATTGTTCCTTGCTATCCCCCACTTCTCACTGCTAGCAGCTGAAAAACGGGTAGATAAAAGAAAGAAAGTTGGGGCACCCCCCCCCCCTTTTTTTTTTTTTTTTACGGTGGACACTGACACCACTTCCTGTCCACACTAAAAAAAAGATCATGCATCACAATGCTTAAAGAGAACAAAACTCCAATATCTAAGGAGGAGGGACTTTTTAAAAACTGATTTCCAAATATATATATATATATATATTTACTTACTGTCATTGTTAGAGCCACTTTCCATAACACCATAAGGAGGAGCCAGAAGTCCTGACATGTACTGTCGATATTTCTGAAAAACAGTGACAAATTCACTAAGATACAGATATACATTCCATTCCTTGGGTGAAGTGATGTTTGCATTCATGAGGTCTGCTCTGTTGTGCTTCACATGCACCTGAGCTGTATATTAATGGCCAGTAAGAAATGCCCTATCATATCATAAAGCTATAATAAATGCTTTATCATTTAAACAATTGCTTGCTCTTTTGATCTGTGTTCATTGCACTGGCTATATCAAAAGTCATAATGCATTTCCACTCACCTCCCTTCCTGACCTACCCAGAGTGTATGATTTTGGGTTCCAGCATAAGTTGATATAGTTGATACAGAAGTGTGACACATGAACATTTATGCAACTTTTTGTAAGGCTTGTTTGAAATTAAACCAAATTTAACAAGTTGTTTTATCTTAGAGGGAGGAGGGAAGGCCACTAATTAAGAACATAAAATACTAATGGCTATACTGGGTCAGACCAAAGGTCCATCTAACCCAGGGGTTGGCAACCTTTCAGAAGTGATGTACCGAGTCTTCATTTATTCACTCTGATTTAAGGTCTCACGTGCCAGTAATACATTTTAATGTTTTTAGAAGGTCTCTTTATATAAGTCTATAATATATAACTAAACTATTGTTGTATGTAAAGTAAACAAGGTTTTAAAAATGTTTAAGAAGCTTCATTTAAAATTAAATTAAAATGCAGACCTCCCCCCCGGACCAGTGGCCAGGACCCGGGCAGTGTGAGTGCCACTGAAAATCAGCTTGTGTGCCGTCTTTGGCATATGTGCCATAGGTTGCCTACCCCTGATCTAACCAGTATCCTGTCTTCCAACCACGGCCGGTGCCAGATCATTAAGAGGGAGCGAACAGAACAGGGCACTATATCGAGTGATCCACCCGTCATCCAGTCTCAGCTTGTAGCAGTCAGGTGGTTAGAGACACCCAGAGCACGAGGTTGTGTCCCTGACCATCTTGGCTGATAACCAACAATGGATCTATTCTCCATGAATCTATCTAATTCTTTTTTGAACTCAGTTATACTTTTGACCGTCTTAACATCCCATCGCAACGAGTTCCACAGGTTGACTGTGCACTGTGTGAAGAATTAATATGGTGTTCATCAGTAAGAATTTTTCTACTGCATATTATTATCTTGCCTACAGTTTCTAGGCTAGACACAGTTTAAAATATAGATCCCAACAAATTGTAAATTGAGGGTGACAATTCTGAATTATTTATTCCATCACATTAAATAAACAGAGGTTTCCAAAACCACAAAAGCATAGTACACACATTAATACACTGTTTCAATATTTAAACTGCAGTAACAGTCTGAATTTTAGATTGATGAAAATAGTGTCCATTACATCACTGTAAGCTTTATAATCATAACTGGTGTACAGTAATTTATATTGTTCTTCAGTGAATACTGGTATAGTGTAGACATGATCAATAGCACTCAAAGCTTACGTAACTTGCTGTCTGGGATTTAAGTAACTCCCCACTAACCTGGGAAATAATATTATGGGAAACACTGTCCTATTTAATACAAAAACATATAGGGAATACCTACAGGCAGTTTTGTTTTCAATCATATAGTGCCATCATGCTTAAGGGTAAACTTTTGGAATTGGCAGGCAATCAGCTTGTACCGATGGGAATACTAACACTAATTAATAGGGTAGGATGTATCTTGTAGCCTGGCTATTTACGCACTGAGTTGAAGTTGAACAAAATAACTAGTTTAAATGCATGTAGGTTTCAACTAAGTATACATTAACAATTGAACCACAAAACTTCTCTTATAATACAATTCTAATTAAAAAGGCTTATTCTTTGCCCTCTGGGACTGGCTTGAAGTATTCGCTTTAAATATGCTGTCTGCTGGATTTTAATGGATGCCTGAATTACTTTTTCAAAATTTCTTCTGTATGGAATTGGATATAAAAATGCCATTAGTTCTGGTTCTAAAGAATGAATGCCTTGTATTCTAACTGCTAACAAAAGCTACAAACTTGTATATATGTATATTTTATATATTATGTTTAAGTTTATTCATCTTAATAACCCAACCCTATTTTTAGCCAAATTTTACCACTAAAAGCTTAGTAATATTTTATTTAAACCTCATACATAAGCCACCTACAAACTATTAGGAGCAAAATATTTGCAATCAGAACTAAGTATTCCTGGGGCTTTAGCCCTTACAAAATCCTCCTCTCTTCCACATTGTGTATCTCTTCTGCATACCACATTCAGCTCTTGTCCTGTGAATGAAACTTCCAATGACATCACTAAGAGACCCACAGAGAGCAGCAGAGATGAGAATTTTGCCCTTAGTTTTAAAAAAAAATGTGCATTTCTCACCATCACATCATGTTCCTTGTCAACTGCAGCACTGTAGTTTGTTCTCTGGCTAATTCTTTAATATGCTTCCTGACTAACTTGCTTATGAAAGGAAACAGGTAATATACGTCATTTCCAAAAATGATTTGGGACTAACTCAGTGAAAAATACACAGAGAACTCTTAATGAACCACATCCACATACACGCAGACACTACTGCTGTCAGCAGGCATTCAACCTTCAGCACCAAAAGTGCAAGTTTTACACTTCTGTTGAGAACTCTTTGCTGTGGGATGTAACTAGCCTGAATAATTGCTAGGGTCAGCCACAAAGGGAGAGATATAATCACACACAAGAAACCGGTGATACCCAATACCACCGGGAGCTGATACATTACGGCTGCTAGAATCCCATGTGGCTTTCTGTATTATAGAAACCTACCATTATTTAAAACACAACCCCAGTTTTAAGTACCTCCAAACTTTGTAGATGGTCTCTAGCAGTATAAACAAGTCCAATATTTCAGGCTCAGCTCATATATTATTTGCTTAATTATTTGGGTTCACAATGCTTAAGCTTTGGAATATCATCCACTATCTTCCTTGCTTATGTGCAGCCATAGCCACACGCAGCCCAGTGTTACACCAGAGGAAGCCACAGCAAACAAGGCCTGGAAGGCAGATAGTCGGATTTATGCCACTAGAAGACCCTCCCATTCTACTGGGGTGGGCCTGCTCAGGGGACCAGTACAGCAATGGGTATTGCTGGCCAGCAAGGCAGTAAAGCCAACATTACTGGGGAGGCACTGATTCACTGCCTCCCCTTAGAAATCTCTGCTCTAAACGACTTTAGGGCCTCAGCAGCAACTAAAGCTGCCCTCCCCACTACAGCAGAAAGCTTGAGAGAAGGCAGGCATCAGTATCATCAGTGCTTTCCTGTCAGAATAACCCTCCCACCTGGGGTGCAGGTTGCCACAAGGAGGTGCAATTCACACCACTTTGTATTGGCTTTGGATGAATATTGCTCAATGTGACTAAAAAGGAGCCTTTCCTCAGTCAAAAAACATTCAGTCGCAGAGAGGTTAGATTATCCCACGCTGAGGAAGCGTGTGTGCTAAGGATAGGCTGCATAGAGATTCACAATATCCGGCTGAGTAATGGAGTCCCAAGCATGCCATCTTTCAAAGCTGAGATAATGAGGAAAATACAATATTAAATGCAAGACCTAGCTTGTTACTGCAGTGTCTGTAAATAAAAAGAAATGTGATAAACAAAAGTGTTCTGCTTGGGAACATTTGCAATGATTCCGCAGATTAAAAGAACCAAATATTTACATAAGATTTTTTAGAATGCATTCCGTTTGTGGTACGAGCCTAAGAAAAAGTGTCTTACAAAAAAGCAAGAGTAGCTTTCAAATCACCAGCAGCCTGCTTATTACTAGGAGCCTTGAAAATCTGTAAAACCAACATGACAGCAGGTTTTCAAACTACACTCCGTGACCTATTCATCGTGTCTTCATTACACTTTCTAAATCTACCAATTTACAAACTCCATGATGCAACGGTTTAAAGATTAGAGCCTCCCTGCATCTTCTGTGCAAATTCAGGACCCTGCAGATTAGCATCAATAATAAAGACACTATTTTTTCTTACAGTTTTTAACCAGATCACGTCCATAATGTCCATGTAGTTGAGAAGCAAAGAAGAGTTTTAAAGTGCAAACATTAGGGGAAAACTAAGGAGGACAACATATTCTTCAGGATGGGAGGTGCGGGGGTATGATGCTAGTGAATTTTCACATGCTTACAGTTTTTAAAGACACACACAAGCATGCTTTTCAGAGCATCCCCCCCACACTGTTAGTTGGATCGTGTTCAGTGGTACTTGGCTGCTGGTCTCAAATTATGTTTTCATTATAACTAGATTTCCTTCCACAGCATTAACATAATTTGGAAAGGACTCTTACATAACAGCTTTTCAAAAGAGGTTTGTTTATTTTTAGTGCCAATGTAAACTCTTTACAAGCCCACTCAATGCTATTAGGAAGGACAATGATTGTGAACTATTTGGGGATACCTGGAGGATAAAATGTGCTAAATTACCACCCACTCCCTTCCCTTTTCTGTTGCAAACCTGTGAAGCAAAGAATGGAAAGGACACATGGTAAGCAAAAGTCACCTATTTAGCACAAACACTACAAATAAAATCATATACTATTTAACGATGTGTCTAAGTATAAGATCCTATGTTTGCTCCCCCCCCCCATTGCTTTATAATATGTAAAGGGGAGCAGAGCCACAAAAATCCTGTGAACAGGGGTCATGCTGATGGCAAATTCTGCTGCACATAGCTTGCCTTCTACAAGAACTATGAAAAAGCTCAGCTCTAAATCAACAAAGAGGGGCACACATCACAGGGGAAAGGATGTAACTGGGGAACAGTCACCCAACATGGTATGTTCCTCTTTCCACTATGAGCCAAACATTATGCACCAAAACAGGAACCATTACTGGAGCTTGGATTGACAAATGGGGGAAAATACAGAGTTCAGGTATTGGATAGAAGCCAATGCCAATGCTGGCCAGCCCTGGAGAGGGGAGGATGTAGCAGAGAAGCAACTGTTCAAAAATGGCTCTCCTTAGGTTGTTTCCTTGCAAGTGAGTGAGTGTGAGAATCGAACAGAGTCCATAGGTTCAGAAACAAAAGATCAAATCCCCAACTAATCTTTCTTAGGCTTTGAAATCTTCTCCAGATTTACAGAACACTCATTACTTTATACTAGTCAGCTATTCAGGCTCTGCAGAGGTGAGCATCAGGAGCTAGTTACAATTCCTTAACGTGGCAGGTCAATCTATGCCAGTGCTACCCCGACTGGAGCACCCTAGCAATTGGTTTCAGCGGAGTGGAACTCTATGCTGGAGTTTGGTGGAACAGCTGGTCACAGGAACTGGCTCCACCAGCTTTATGTCAGTGGGAGTTCCTTTCCATCAGGGGACTTCCCTGTTGCCAATTTTCAAGCACAATCTGGTCCCTGAATGGCACAAAAGGGCCCGATCATATTCAAAGATCTAGCCCGAGTTGTCTATTTTCTTAATATGATAAATATTTGATCAGCACTGATGCCCTCAAAAACTGCTTTTTCTGAGCTTTGGTCATACTGCTCGTACCAGGCAAAACAAACAATTCAGGCTTATATGGTATGTTGCTACTTCCTGTGTTCATATGGAAACTGAATTTTCTCCAAAACTATACTGAATGATGGAAAATAGCCAAACGAGCTGCATTAAGTCCCCCTTCTTACTACAACACCAAGCACAGATCATTCTTTTCAAAAACTAACTTTTACCATATGGCTAATATTCTTTGTGTTCCAAAGGTCACTCTTCACTGGACTAAAGGCAGACCCCAAGTCTTGGATAAATGGCCTAACATATCTACATATTCTGGGTTAACATTGCATTCACCAGCAGATTATGGTAAAGCTATGCAGGAACATTAGGCATTTTCTCACTTTCTATACTGTGCTTGTTCCTAAAGAAAAACCATATGACACATTCACATTTGTACAATATTATGTTCTGAGACTTGCAGAAAACTCACTGGCATGATTCTGATTTAAGATATTGCCTGCTCAGTATATTAGGGTAATTAGTAAGTGTAAATGCAAGCTCAAATAGAAAAAAAACCCCACACTGCAAGTCAATGCCACTTAATTGAATGTCATAAAAAGGACTTGCCCAAGGGCTATTTATTATTGGAAAGTAAATCCTTGACCGAGGTTGCAGTAATATCATTACTACTACTGCCATAACTGACTCAGATGTTAACCCAATCTAAATTGGAGTGGTGATAAGCACCTGAAAAAACTATTCAGATAAGGGCAAACTTTCAGGAAGTGAAGCAACTTGGGTTCCTCAGCGTCAACGGTCCAAAACTTCACCTACTGATTAAGCAATTTAGACTTTATTTTAAAATTGATTTTTACAGCAAAATTGACTCCAGAACAAAAAACTGTTCACACCACACGCTCCATGCTCCCTTAAACTGGGCTTCAAGACAGTGGCAAAGGAAGAAACCCGGGCATGTAAGAAATGAATAGGGATTCTTGTGTGGATTTCACTCTAAAATGTGCTGTCTGAATTTAATTTTTCTCACATCTCCAAAGAGGGGGATTAATTTGTGTCATTCCATTACTTATAGATGTGTATTGAACAGCACACATCATAGCGGAAATCCAATTGGCTGATGTAAATTCCATCTCCTGGTAGTATCCATGTGACTTACAGTCAAGAGAACCTAATGAAAATAGTTTGAACTTTGTTCACAAATACAAAGCAGCTATTGGTGGTAATACAATAAGATAGAATAATGTGAAATACTTATTGTATCACCACACTGCATATGTTATGGAGCGCATACACTGTACTATGGGATAATTTTTATCTCAGTACAAAAGGAAGTTATGTACATAAACTACATACAGACATACATGATTTGTGTTGGACAGTGCTTTAAAATCTATTATATATTCCTAAATACTAGCCTATCTACCATGCAGCCAATATAATGAAATTCAAGTATTTTCTAAAATAATTTTAAAAAATTAGAAAGGAAAATGGAGACTAAATTAAATGAAAATAATAAGGCAACAAGTAAAGATTAAACATATTTTTCCTGAAATGCAGAAAGAGAATGAATAAAAAGTGATACTAAAATGTTTTATTAGACAGGTATAAAGCAGACATTTCTGTATTCAAATATTCTCTAAATATGTCAGCACTACTCGCAAAACCTCACGGCCAAAAGTCAGTTGACTTCTGATCCCAGAATTAACCCAGTACATATTGTACCATGTACACACAAAATTAATCTTGCACATTTTCCCTTGTTTATTTACCATTTTTCAAAATGTTTTCAGCTTGGTTCTAATCAAATTTGCTTTTGCGTTTATTTTACTTCTGTGTCTTGGGGGTACATTTTTTCTGCCACATTCCTGCTTAAATAAATTTACTGTGCTTGAAAAACTTTGTGTGCAGAATTTGCTCAATCACAGAATCTCCTTGAGTTTAAGTCAAGAAGAAAAATGTGCCCAGTGCATTGAAATCATGCCAAATAAGAGACGTAGCTAAGAGATATAAATTTTAGATAAAAGCGCACTGTAAAAAATCAGCTCCCAGGAAATTAATGCATGAGCAATGATTAAACAAATTACTCAGCTCTATTCTACTACATCTAATTTAAATATAGAAATGACATCATGCAGCTCTCTGATTCTAAACTCAGCATGTTTAATTCTGTTTCCTAGAGGAATCCACTTAGTAAATGGATTTGAGGGGGATTGTGCATGCTCAAATGAGGGCAGAAAAAATATATAAAGGAAAAAAAATGACCCTTCTGCAACATTCTTTCACTACACTTCTAAAATTGTGACATAAATAATTTACTTATACTAAGTAAGTTACAACTAAATATCTTTAGAGTGCAGTTCAAGTAGAAAGTACCTAAAAAAAGAACATTATGGGATTCCATATATATTCTCTCTCAATGATCTCCATACTGAATTTGTTCAATAGACAAATCAGATGATGATTTCTCTAAGTGCCCTGGCTGCAATCTTAACCCAGTATCTGAAAATCAAGCTGTGTTCTTTCTGCCTCTTCTATTATAACTTGTAAAGATTCTGCAAATCACAACTTAGCAGGAAATGTTCTGAATGATGCATGCAGCAGAACAGTATCTATCTCCCTCTTCAAGCTGTTCTTGAGTGCTAACAATTGTGAAACTGTTTTTAACAGTGAAGTCAACAGATATGACTTGAAAACACACACCGAGCAGAACTATTGAGTCGGAAAGTGCTGTTTTAACATAACCGTTTTTCTGACAATGGTCATCCTTTCAGTTCCATGCACAGCACTAACTCAGCAGAACACCTTAGATCTCGCCAAGTCTGACAACATTGCTAGGGTCCGATTCTCACAGGGGTGAGCTAGTCTGGAACAGTTTCCTCAATTTGTTGGATAAAAGGGTTCCTTTCGACATTAGGCAGGTGCAGTTCCTTTTTCCATACGTATTGCTTTAATAATGAGAGTACTGAAGAAGTGCTCTTCAGGTCAGTTTGATGTGGGTGGGTAGCCTGTAAGAAGGTGCAGAGACTCTTGTGAGAAGCTAACAAATAGGTGGATGAGGCCAGGGGCACCCCCAGAAATTTTTCACATGGTATGCACCACCAATCCCAGTGGAGCTATCTCTGCTGCAGCTGCTGGCCCCAGTGCCTTGCTCACCAAGTCTGTGCCAGCCTCAGCCCCCCTTTTCAGCCTGGCCTACCCAGGTGCAGTGTTACTCCCCATCCCAAAGAGGGGACATGGGCTGCTGGAAGGTGGGGAGAGGTTGGGTAGGCCTCCAAGGGAGATGGAGGGGGCCCTGTTGTGTAAGCTGGCTCCATGGCAGTGGCAAGAAGGAACTGCGTTGGCTGCCCCACTGCCACTCAGATTGGCCCCACCGGCTCTCCAGCATTACACGCAGTGGGATTAAAACTGAGTGAGAGGTGCTGCAATCTAGTACACAGCGGTTGCAGTGCCACTTGGGTTTGCCAAATTTGCCAAATGTGAGTGGCACCACTGCCCCCGTGCACCAGGTTGCAACGCCACTCACTTAGCTCTGGCTCTGCCAACACCGGTCATGATGGAGGGCCAGCAGGGCCAAACCTGAACGTGGGACACCCAGCGCTGCTCCTCTTCACCACTGCCAATGGTACACACCATACATAACGTGCATATGGCTACAGCTGCCACTAGATGAGGCTGGCATTTGTCAGGTCCTGACAAATATCTATGGGCTGCCTTCTACGCTATATCTAACACACGGAGCCCCTCTCTGAACTGATCCATCTGTCCCTTCCTGGAGCAGATCCTCAGCTGGTGTAATGTGTCACAGCCAATGGGCCTGTGGCAATTTACATCATGTGAGGATCTGCCCCTCTATCTACTCCTCCTCCATATTACTGTTCTTCTGAGACACCTCTAAGAAATCAGCCCGTTAATTATGGATAAGATGAAGGACAGCTAGGGATACAGCTGGCATTATATGAAAATACACAATTTTAAAAATCAAGTATGTATTTTCATATAAAAATTATATATATTTGATCATATCCGGTCTCCTCTACAACCATATGTCATTTGCAATCTTAGATTTAGATCAGGGACTATGTTTGTGTATATATGTACAGTGGCTAGCACGATGGAGCCCTATCCCTGCCTGGTGCTCCTAGGTACTATGGTAATATAAATATAGTAAATATGTTGTTGTTGTTATATTTCATAACAGTTGTTGGGTAAATCCTACTCTCTATTAATGTTCATGTTCTTCTGTATCCATCAATGTAGCAATGGAGTATAGGATCTGGTCCACTTCAAGATCCCAGTGACATGGATAAAGTTATGCAAGCAAAATTTATATTGCTCTTTTTCCAATAGTAGTAATGTTGACTAGGGTAGATTAAGACTGAGTAGCCTGAATATGTCCCCCTCTGTCCTGTCTCCCCAAATGTATATTGGTACCAGCGGCTGGGGAAATAAAAGACAACAGCTGATTTGCCATCTACGTGAGCATACTGTGTTGAGTTATGCCAATTTCTGGAAGAATGACCACAGCTTGATCACATGACTATCTAAAAGATAACCACTACAGCGCAGTAAAGAGACCTACCTCTTCATCCACCTTTAACAATCATCATGCCCAAGGTACATTACATAACCTATATCTCATTGTGATACTCACTCCATCCCTCGACCGTGACAAGTCACTTAAAACCTCTGCCTCTGTTTGCCCCACATGTATAAAAGGGGATGGGAAAGCACTCATCGACATACCTAACAGGGGCATTTTGTTTGGAAAGCATTTTGAAAGCATTGCAAGTATTATTATTGTAATGTGCCCAATTGTTTCTGATTTCCTTTAGCATGTAAAATAGGGAATAATGTGTATTGGAGAGGTTCGTAACATTCTCTGAACCAAACTCTTGTTCCACCACGACAATGTTCTCTTCCAAATGTGTTAGGATGATATACATTAATAGGCCTGTGCTTGAATGTTATGAAAAAGAGGGCTGATTTGAACAAAAGTGAGCGGTAATTAAGTACAAGTTATTTATATAAAGTATCCAGTGAAAGTCGTGCTGAAGTGGAAGGTATAAATTGTGCTCTTATAGAGTGAAATTCTATAGAGTCAGCACAAGGTCTATGCAGCACTTAAATCCTAAAAATAGGACTTCAGTAGGACGCAAATAGTGCATAGGGGTCTCATGAGAGCCCTAGAGATCAACAGAGTGAGCTGATGTGTAATATTGGTGCTCATATTTACAACTCCCAAACAGAGAAATGTTCTTCAACAAGCTTGTTTTCAGCTGGAAGAAAACTATGCGTTAAATCCTAGCATCATTGAAATCAATGGCAAACCCCATGATGAGTTCAATAGGACAAGACTTCACCTTGAGCTTTTACCTCTCATAAAAACCATCTGCCATCTGAAGTCCTACTATAAAATCAGTTCTTTTGATAGGTAATCCCATAATGAGAAGACAATTTCTGCGATGATTATAGCTAACAAAAATGAGTTTATTTGGTAAGTGCAAGTAAGCAAAATATAAATGTGTTTTCCTCCGAGTGTAGCTCACTGAATTATCTTTTCTTGAATGATTTTTTTAAAAATATTACTTTAATTATAACATGAGTAGCTTTAATAGAAGTTTGTACATATCTCTCAATGTTGTTGCAAAACCTCAACATGCTATAGGAAAATCAAAGCAAAAAAACCCAAACACTTGAGTACAAACTGTACAATTATATTGCAATTTGTGTGTGCATGCCTTGATCTGCCCAGTGCATGGAGAACAGTGTGACATTGACAAACAATTCAAAAAAATCTGATAAGTATTATTTAAGAGGATCCTGTAATGCCTGGGCCCCACACCAAAAATACATTCACTATTATAGCACCACTGAAGTTAACTTGCCAGTTCATGTGGCTCAGAACCCACCACACCCAAAACGTTATATAGGTTGTAGAGTAATTAGTGCCACTCACAGTGTTTCCACAATAGTGCTTGCAAGTTGCAACCATATTTCAACTATTTTCTACCACAGTTAAGCCCTAGCATGGTTGTACCATCTACATTCATAGTTAGAAACCATGCTGATAAACCATGCTTGAATCCTCCTATGAAAGCAGTCTGAAGTGCAGTTTCTAATATATGGAGTTACACCTATCTCATAGAACTGGAAGGGACCCTGAAAGGTCATTGAGTCCAGCCCCCTGCCTTCACTAGCAGGACCAAGTACTGATTTTGCCCAAGGTGGCCCCCTCAAGGATTGAATTCACAACCCTGGGTTTAGGGGGGCCAATGCTCAAACCACTGAGCTATCCCTCCCCCCCTTCTTCTTTCTTCTACTTCTACTATTTCTAATGTGTTTGTTTGTAATAAAGCCCTGTCTGTATTAGGCCTCAAGGCTTCAAAATCTAGAGATGTAAATGAGTAAATAGATGCTAAGTATTATCATTATTCACTACAAAGCAACCAACATTAACAATGGTGGTTAAATCTGGTTGCAGCTCAAGTGTGTTGTAACATATGAAGAGGGCCAAATTGTGTTGTAACCTACAAAGTAACTGCCAACCGTACTGATTTGGATGGGGCAGTCCCAAGTTTTTGACCTCTGTCTCCAGTCCACCCAGGCAACTTCCTCAGCCTGAAAACATTTAATTTATACTGTAGTTATCCATTTGAGCTACTAAAGCTATTGCACTCACTACTGCTATGCAGCTCGAAACAGCATGACTAGATGCAGGCTCTCAGCCTACCTTAAGTGTTTTTTTCTGTAGGCAGGTTCACCTGTTTCTCCCCAGCCCAAATAGCATTTTCAGCTCCCATCATGAAAGGGTGCAATGAAAGAAAGCAGGTCTTGGAGACTGCGAAGAAGGAGGGAAATCCCACCGAGGCAAGGCTTGGAAAGGCAAAAAATGTATAACTTAAGCAGAGCCTCTTTTACTAGAGAAGGGAGGTGAGAAGAAACATGAAATCAGGTAGGGGGCTTGCCAGGCATACCTAATTTACCTGGAAGGAATTCACATCCTGTGGTGATGGACGCAATGGAAAATCCTAAGATAAGCAGATTGAAAGGAAGTGGGTTCTCCAGAAGGAGACACCACAGCTGGCTGAAGGAGGGAAAAACTGAAACACCATGGAGAGTGAAAGGAATTCAGGGAACATGGGAAGAGAGAGAGGGAAAAGGTTGAGATGACCCACAAATATGCCAAATGGAGGAACAGGCCTGCCATCTACCCCTAATGGTGCTACTGGGGAAAGGATGTTTACACATGAGAGGGTGAATGAAGGAACCAGACAAGTAGGAGAACTGTTAAGACTGGCTATGTGTGAGATGGCTTTGAGGCCAGGTGGGAGGTTTCTATAGGTCCAGATAAACATCCACATAAGATACTGCTCAAAACCTTTGAAAGTTCTCCCATCACTGGCTTAATTTATATATTTACAGTGAATTATGTATAATTTTACAATGTGTCATCATGGCAAAACATCAAGTTCTAAGGCAAAGTTATAATATAATATATGGGGCAGAGAATGCAGGGCATAGGGGATTTTTTTAGAAATATAGTAGGAGTTCAGATCCTCAAGAGAAATCTGGAAAAAAAGTATCAGTTTTGAGGGCTTGAGCAGACGCTCATATAAAAAATAACATACAGTAACATTCATCAGAATGCATTTAACCTATCGATAATAATTTGTCCTATTTTAATGGGATGGATCAAACACAACTGAGATATATTTTAAGAATTACTTTGGTCAGTTTTTGTAGGGTAGTTTGGCCAAGAGCATCAACCCATGCCAGCTACAACACAGATTGAAAGCATTTGGCTAGCATAGCTAAAATTGACAAGAGATTTTGAACATGGATGTAGCAAGGGTTGGTATTCCAGTGCGGGCAAGAATTCTGAGTTAAGTAGTACCGTGTTCTTTCTTTTACTGGATGTTTCCTTTCACTGTGCATTATATAATCACAAAATGGTCACTCTCTTTTCCTTTCTTGTAATCAGCCTTCAGTCCCACTATGATCTGTCATGGTTAAGACCAGAACGGCATTTGGTGATAGGCAGATGGTCACAGTAATGAGGAAGCACTGTAAATTTCTTAAGGAAAAAAACAGCAGCAAAAAGAAAAGAAATGAAACCAGAATCCAAATGTGACATAAAAAATATAACAAGAGAAATAGGAAAAACTTGGAACAATTCACATAATAGTTAAGAATAAAGAGAAGAACCTCATTTGAGACTGATTTGTAAAACATGCTCTAACCACATCTCAGGGTGCATATGCTGAATATTTCACTGTTGCTTCTTTTCTCCGAGGAACAAAAGGAAAAGAGAGAGTGTGACATAAAACCTATCCTTCCACCCAACTGAGGCAACTGGAATCCACAAACAGAATCGGGGGGGCCCACTGTGCTGTGCTCTACATAAAGAATAAAGGGCAGGCCCGGCCTGCAAAAGCTTACAGTGTAATTAGGGACAAGACCCAGAAGGTGGGGGTGGGACACAATTGGTGGAGTTAGGAGGAAGGCAAGGGTGATAGCTATAAGAACACAAGGTTGCACAGATGGCTGAGGTCAATGTGAAATTTTTATTTTAAAATAAAGTGAACAAGAACAAAACCCACGATGAGGCACATGAAAGGCAGGCATAATACATTCTCAGTAAGGGGGTCCCAGCTATGGAACAAACTTCCAGAGGAGATCAGGTAAAACTGGAATCTAACCATCTGAAGAAATGCTGCAAAACCTTCCTCTTTGAAAAAGCCTTCCCACCATAAGAATGACACCTGCCACCCCCTTGACTCTTATGCCCTGAGCAACAAAAAAAACAGAGGAATTTAAAAAGAAAATAAGTCCTACACCAAGCAGAGTTTTGATCCTCAAAAGGTAGAAGTGCCAGAGACTACACAAAGTCAACTAGGGACTTCGCTATTTCCAATGAATTTACATAGAAGGAGCTCAGACACAATAGTGAGGAATGACAGTATAAAACTCTAAGATAGATAAAGAATCACTCACAGGCCACCATGCCTGACCATTATCTTTGTACTGGGTGCATGAGGACAAAGTAGTAGCTATGCAAATCAATTTGGTAAGGGAACTCCACATCTAGTACCAGGCTTGGACTTACCAATGAGGGAATCGGGTTCCAAAACTAGGAGTGGTCCAGGAAGAATGCCCTACCACCTGTTCCAAAATCTAGGGTCTGATAGCACGAGCACCCCACTATTAGCCTATCAGGTGGGAGTCAGTTTTTAAGTAGCTAGTTAGAAGATGCTGTCTATGGAACTTGTCTGCATTAATGAGTTTGGTTTGCTATTCTGAGTCACTGAATGTATATTTCAAAGATTGTGCTTGATTAAAAATGTTGATAAATGCTAAATTAGACAAACAGATGGCTAAGAAATGAAACTCCTATTTTGAGCTTCTGAGAGTTCGCTCTTCTAGAGCAAACACATTTCTTCTGGGCACTGTGAGGGGGTATACAAACCCCATCTTGGGCAACACAGGCTTAACGAGCTAACGTTGGCTCAAGTGGCCCTCCCCCCTGCACCCAGGAGATGTCAGAATTGGAGGGAGGAGCTCATCTGGTGGTGGACCATTGAGGAGAGCAGATCTCCCAGGCCTCAATTCCAGGAGCAAAGCCTGGCTAAAGGCAAGGGCTCCTCAACCGCCCGCTGCCCGGCAACCTGTCCTTGTAGGGAGGGAGGATCTGCTATGGATCCACTTATGATGGGACTATTCTTTGACACTAGCCTATGAGCCTAGATAAGGCCTACTGCTTTACAGGAAGTCCTCTGAGAAAAGAGGACTCTTGCTACTCCAACCCACCAATCCACGTGTGGGATGTTCATTTGTGTTGACCTCATTTGTGTTTATTGACAAACCCAGAGGGGGATGGACTATCTTGGACTCAGCCAGACAGCTGAGCTTCTTAAGTCCAGACTGATGTGATAATCCCCCGCCAGAAACTCAGAGCAGAGGCCTGGGTGAGTGACACAGCACAGCACCTACACATCACATGACAGAAAGGGTAGGTACAATAAGTAAGATGAGGTTCTGTTTGCAGTGATATATTAGGATGGGAAATATTTTCCATTTCTTTTCCTGTTAATTTCTCCGACAAAGAGTTCCAGATAACATCCATTAAGCCTACATATGTAGGAACTTAGATGGCCCCCATGAGCATAGTATCTGAACAAACATTAATTATCATTTATGTTATGATCATGCCCACAATATGCTGGGTGCTTTCTAGACATTCAAGAAGAGAAATTCCCCCAATGAGGAACTCAGAGGCAAGAAGACAGAGGTTAGGGGAAGAGGAACAATAAGTAGGGATTTTTTTTAATACAAGTTTGTTCGATTTATTGCAGGGAACACTGTAGAAATGCATCTTCAAAACGAACTTAATGAACTTATCCTCAGAACATCCCCATGAGGTAGGAGACTATTACAATCACATTACAGATGAGGAACTGAAACAGAAAAATTAGGAATGAAATTTTTGAACATGGCCACTGAGTTGGGGCACCTTAAATATTGGTTACCCTATTTGCAATGCCTGGGGCTTCATTTTTCAGATGTACTGACCATCTGACGCTCCAACTGACTTCTGCTGAAGCTGGGGGTGCTGAGCCCCCAAGTGTATCAAATTGGGCACCCAGAAACAGTGGTCACTTTCTAAAAAAATTGGTCCAGTTTTTCAGAAATATTTAGGTCCTAGGTGCCAAGGTGCTTCTGAAAATCCCATAGGCACCTATCTGCATCGTTAGCTGCCTAAATACCTTTGAAAACCTGGCCCATTGACCTTCATGACTTGCCAAAAGTCACACAGTAGTAGAACCAGGAATTAAACCCTGATTGCTTGAGCCCCATTTCAGTTCCTTAATCACAAGACCTTCCTTGTATTTAATGAAGACACACTGTACATTCCTAGAGGAAGACTTATGAGCTTCAGGTTCAGGAAATCCTGAGTTCTAATCCTT
Organism: Malaclemys terrapin pileata; assembly: GCF_027887155.1. Taxonomy (NCBI): domain Eukaryota; kingdom Metazoa; phylum Chordata; order Testudines; family Emydidae; genus Malaclemys; species Malaclemys terrapin. The sequence goes on from NC_071515.1 coordinate 40,162,039, forward strand.
CCTTGGCTACAGACTCAGTGTCTGACCTTAGATAGGGTCACTTCATTTCTTTGCCACAATGAGCATTTACTCCACACATCAGAGCCACCACTACCACTACCAAATGTGAGTATGAACTGTTCACTTTGAGTCTCAGAAGAGAGTTTTTAAATTACAAAGACACTAATGATGCTTGCATCTTTTGGCTCTAACGTCAGTGGTGTTTACCTACCTTTATTAGTGCACTTCTTTGTATTTTAAAACCTGAATCTGTATCTTATAAACTCAACTTATGGCCTCAACCAAAATATTAAATCCCAACTCTCCTGAACTTTGAGCAAGTTCTGATTTGGACCCAAACTTCATCACAATCCTTTCTTTGTATAATGGTCTCCACCACGGCCCCCTAACCAAATATAATCATACTTTGGAGAAATTTGAATCCAAAGCTGAATTTGCCTATCAGAACAATTTATAATGACATCACAGCATTCTTAAGACTTAGTGACTAGATATTTGCTACCAGGAGATCCTTTCTTGATGTACACTCTGTGTTACACACATTCAGACTAATTATTGTCCTAGCAAAAAAGACATTTTCAAAAGGTGATGCTTTTCAAGAAAAAAAAACCCAAAAAACAATAAACACAACATAAAATAATCAACGATAAAGTCTGCAGATGACACCAAAATTTGCGAGTGGTAAATAATGTAGAGGACGCGTCATTGATTCAGAATAATCTATATCACTTGATACACTGGGCACAAGCAAATATTATTTTAAAACAGCTAAATGTAAACTTATACATCTGGGAACAAAGAATATAGGCCGTACTTGCAGGATGGGGGATTCTATCCTGGGAAGCAGTGACTATGAAAAAAATTGGGTGTCATGGTGGATAATGCTATGGACAAAAGAGCTAATGCAATCCTAGAATGCATAAACAGAGGAATCTCAAGTAGGAATAGAGAGGTTATTTTACCTCTATATTTGCCATTGGTGTGACCATAGTTGTAATACTGTGTTCAGTTCCAGTGCTCACAATTCAAGAAGGGTATTAATAAAATGGAGAGGGTTCAGAGAAGAACCACAAGAATGATTAAGAATTAGAAAACATGCCTTATAATGATAAATAAATTGAGCTCCTCGAGTCTAACTTAACAAAAAGAAAGTTAAAGAGTGACTAGATCACAATTTATAAGTACTAGGAGGAATATTTAATAATGGGCTCATCAATCTAGCAGAGAAAGGTATAACATGATCCAATGGCTGGAAGTTGAAGCTAGAAAAATTCAGATGGTAAAAAAGGCATACTTTTTTTTAAAAAAAAACAGCGAGAGTAATTAAATACTGGAACAATTTACTAAGTGTTGTAGCAGATTCTCCATCGCTGACAATTTTTAAAACAAGATAGGAAGTTGTTTTTTTAAAAATATCTGCTCTAGGAATTATTTTGGGGAAGTTCTGTGGTCTGTGCAATACAGGAGGTCAGACTAGATGATCACAATAGACCCTTCTGGCCTTAGAATCTATGAATAAATACATGTTAGCATAGATGCCGACTACATCAGCGCTCTGGGGCTGGGGCACCCACAGAAAAAAAAAAAAGGAGTGGGAGCTCAGCACCCACCAGCCACAGCAGATCGGAGGAGGTGCTTGGAGAAGGGCAGAGAACAGCAAACAACAGGTGGGCAGGGCCTCAGGGGAAGGGTTGGAACAGGGCGGGAAGAGGTGGAGTGAGGGCGGGGCCTCGGGGATGTGGTGGAGTGAGGGCAGGGCTTCAGGGGAGGGGCAGAATGGGGCAGGGCCTTGTAGCAGAGCAGGTGTGGAACACTCCTGACAAAAAAGAAAACTCAGGGCCTATGCATGTTAGTACAAAAAAAATTATAGGGCCGGATCCAAACTCATTACATCTGTGATGCTTCAGACTTGAAACTGACCTAATTGGCTAGCTGAGATTTCATTGTATAGAGAAGTCCTCTAGTGGCACAGAAATGGATTAGTTAGCCCTATATTAACCCTATCACATCCGAAGCACAGATAAACTAGTTGGGGACCGGTGGAGTAGCCAGAGCACTGCTACCTTTACAGCTGGATGTAACTTGGAATAGCTGGGTGAAACTTGGAGCAGCCCTGAAGCTGCGCTTGCACCAAGGGCTCAACTGCCCAACAATCCAAGATCAGCAGGTTGTAATGATGACATACAGTCATTACTCCCCTCCCTCTCCCCCACCTTTGGTTTTACACTAATTGCAACTTACATGGACTTGGAGATTGGGTCTTTTTATTTTATTATAAATTGGCATTAGGAATTAGAGTGACCTAGGTGACTATGATGAGTTTTACATATGCAGTTATAATGCTGTACCTGACTGGCTAGAATCTCCTGAATTTGACTCTCTGCATAGAGACTTTGAATTTATTTTTATAGTCTTCATTAGTCATTTTTTCTTTTTTATATCCAGGATCCATTTTAGAGCAGCAATAAGGCACTTGTCACCAGGTACTATTGTCCTATAGTCACACTTCTCGGGTTCCTGAAGGGATTGGGCACCTGAGGTATGCAGTTCTGGATCAAGAGCATAGTCTTCTGTTGTCTGTTATTGCTGTAATAAAACATATACATGGACATTCTTATATATTCATGGATGTAATCTCCAAGATATATAGTGCCTCTCAGTCAAGTAATTTAATACATACTTTCTCTAAAGTAACTGACAGCAAAAAGAAATTATAATAATATTAATACTTCTAGCAAGATACATTGAGATGAGAATTTTCTTCTTACTGGAAGGCAGTATAAGAGGAAGCCAATGATAATACAATATCAGAATGCTTCTTGAGCTAAATGGTGGCTCAATTTCAAATGAACAAAATGCCAATTTATTTTTTATTAGCTTTCCTCCCTGTAGTGTCTCAGGACTGACAGAGCAAGTTAACAGATTTTGATATCAAGTATCCACTCACTGTTCAAAGAAAGTCTTTGTAAAGAATATGCAGTAAATAAACTACAGCATGCGTCATGCTGCAAGAGAATCTATGCTTTTTGTGCATTATGAGGCACAAGAGGAATCAGATGAGTTGCCTGTGAGAAAGAGGCATTATTCACCAGGCCTCAAGTGTAATTATGAAATGGCCTCAAAGAAAGGTTTAATCAAAAGAGACAAAATGTTTCCTTCATGTTTAAATCTATCTTACACACACTCTTACATAATTGTTCTGCCAAAGATATTAGTTTCTAGCACAATTTTAAAATTACAATGTTTCTAGTATGTATTCATCAAAAAAATGCCAGTGCAATACTGAAAGTAAGACAAGAATGTTTCTCATGTTATACATTTGAAGGGGTTTTAGATTTTTTTTTTAAAGAAGAGCTTATTGCATGGTAACTGTCGTTTATGAAGTCTGTTTGTTTTCCTTTGATAACACAGGAAAGAAAAAGCGAATGTGTCTGAAGAAGAGCTATATGAATACACAAATCATGTTTCCAGCTCATGGGGTTTTTTTTCTAAATATCATCACCACAATTCTACCTGTCTCTCCAACTTTGTAACATTTTGAAACTGTAACTTTATGGATTTCATGACAAACATTGATAGCTTTTAGATACGATTGTCACAGTTTTATCTGATCTTATAAACAAGTTAATTTGTCTAACACCTTAAAATCTCATCAATAAAAGCAAATTCCATTACGTATAGGTAAACCAGACCAGATCCTTAGCTGGTGTAAATTGGCATAGCTTTATTGATCAATGGACCTATACTGATTTACACTGAGTGAGAATCTGGCCCAAAGAAGCTAAATAATTAGTCATTTGAGTGGGAAGGAGCATCGTCTAATGATTAGAACAGAGGACTATGCATCTAGACTTCTGCATTCTATTCCCAAGTGTGCCACTGATTGAGCCTAACCCTGTGTAAATCATATGTAGCCTTTTATTTTATTTAATGTTAATTATACCACAGTGGGTTTGGCTCTGGCAGCTCCAGACTTAAGTTCAATAGAGTTATCTCTGTTTGTTCTGGATCTAGAGCCCCTAGGAACACATGAAACCAGAGGCAGGTAACACATACAATCACAAGACCAAGGTTCACTATCTTTTAGTAGTTTTATTAAAGTTACCAACAAAGTTATAAATGTCACAGTATATACAATTCCTAAATATATCCATGTACCAGTTATAAAAGACGGTTACTCACCGTTGTAACTGTTGTTCTTCGAGATGTGTTGCTCATATCCATTCCATTAGGTGTGTGCGCGCCGCGTGCACGATCGTCGGAAGATTTTCTACCCTAGCAACACCGGCGGGTCGGCTGTGGAGCCCCCTAGAGTGGCGCCTTCATGGCGCTGAATATATACCCCAGCCGACCCGGCGCCCCCTCAGTTCCTTCTTGCCGGCTACTCCGACAGTGGGGACGGGGGGCGGGTTTGGAATGGATATGAGCAACACATCTCGAAGAACAACAGTTACAACGGTGAGTAACCGTCTTTTCTTCTTCGAGTGCTTGCTCATATCCATTCCATTAGGTGACTCCCAAGCCCAACTTAGGTGGTGGGGTCGGAGTGAGACATTGCTGTGTGCAAGACCGCTGATCCGAAAGCAGCATCGTCTCTGGACTGCTGCACTAGTGCATAGTGAGCTGTAAATGTGTGGACTGATGACCAAACCGCTGCTCTACAAATGTCCTGGATCGGAACTTGTGCCAGGAAAGCCGTCGAGGAAGCCTGGGCCCTCGTGGAGTGAGCGGTGAGGTGCGGTGCTGAGACACCTGCCAGGTCATAGCAAGTCCGGATGCAAGACGTAATCCAGGAGGATAGGCGTTGTGAGGAGACCGGTGAGCCTTTCATTCGGTCGGCCACTGCAACGAAGAGTTGCGTCGTCTTTCTAAAGTGCTTTGTGCGGTCAATATAGAAGGCCAGGGCCCTTCGTACGTCCAGGGAATGCAAACGTTGATCCTGGCGAGTGGCATGTGGTTTGGGATGAAAGACCGGGAGAAAGATGTCCTGGTTGATATGAAAAGGAGAAACCACCTTAGGGAGAAAGGCAGGATGTGGACGAAGCTGCACTTTATCCTTATGGAAAACTGTATAAGGGGGCTCGGATGTAAGCGCCCTGAGTTCAGAAACGCGCCTTGCTGAGGTGATGGCTACAAGGAAGGCTGTCTTCCAGGATAGGTACAAAAGTGAACAGGTGGCCAGTGGCTCGAATGGAGGACCTGTGAGCTTGGAGAGAACCAGGTTGAGGTCCCACGTCTGAACGGGCTGACGTTGTTGTGGGTACATCCGGTCTAAGCCCTTGAGGAATCTAACGACCATCGGGTTAGAGAATACCGAGGACGCGAGTTCCCCTGGGTGAAAGGCCGATATAGCGGCCAGGTGAACTCTAATTGAAGATATCGCCAACCCCTGCTGTTTTAGGGAGAGGAGATATTCCAAAATGAGAGGAATGGGTGCCTGCAACGGGGACATGGCTCGTTGTTCGCACCAACAGGAGAACCGCTTCCACTTGGCCAGGTACGTGGTGCGTGTTGAGGGCTTCCTACTGCTCAGCAGAATCTGTTGGACAGAGTGCGAGCATTGCTGCTCTGCCTGGGTGAACCATGGAGCAGCCACGCCGTGAGGTGGAGTGATTGCAGGTCGGGGTGACGCAGCCGGCCGTGGTCCTGAGAGATGAGATCCGGACACAACGGAAGCGGGATCGGTGTCTGAACCGAGAGTTCCAACAGTGTGGTGTACCAATGTTGTCTCGGCCACGCTGGAGCGACCAGAATTACCTGTGCCTGGTCTCTGCGCAATTTTAACAGTACCTTGTGGACCAGAGGAAACGGAGGGAAGGCATAAAACAGGTGGTCTTTCCAGGGAAGGAGAAACGCATCCGAGAGGGAGCCCGGAGCTCGACCTTGTAGGGAGCAGAACACGTGGCACTTCCTGTTGTCTCGAGATGCAAACAGGTCTATCTGGGGAAACCCCCACCTCCGGAAGATGGAATGTATGATGTCCGGACGGATAGACCACTCGTGTGTCTGGAAGGACCTGCTGAGTCGGTCCGCTAGAGTGTTCTGGACTCCAGGGAGGAACGATGCCGTGAGATGGATTGAGTGGGCGATGCAGAAGTCCCACAGGCGAATGGCCTCTTGGCATAGAACTGACGAACGTGCTCCTCCTTGCTTGTTGATGTAAAACATGGTCGTGGTGTTGTCGATGAGAACTAACACACAACGGCCACGTAGTTGATTGAGAAATGCCTGGCACGCCAGGCGCACCGCCATCAGCTCCCGAACATTGATGTGCAGGGCTAACTGGGGTGCAGTCCACAGGCCCTGGGTATGGTGTTCGTTGAGATGGGCGCCCCAACCCAGAGATGAAGCGTCTGTGACCAGGTGCAGAGAGGGTTGTGGGGCGTGAAATGGCATCCCCTCGCAGACCACATTGTGATCTAGCCACCAGGTGAGGGAGGTCAGGACCGAGATCGGGACCGTGACCACCATGTTCAGGCTGTCCCGATTTGGTCGATATATTGACGACACCCAGGTCTGGAGTGGGCGAAGCCGAAGTCTGGCATGCCTGGTTACGTACGTGCAGGAGGCCATGTGACCCAGCAGGGTAAGGCACGACCTCACCGTGGTAGTTGGGAACGCCTGGAGCCCTTGAATGAGGCTCGTGATGGTGCCAAATCGGTTGTCTGGCAGGATGGCTTGTGCACGTCTGGAGTCTAGAACTGCGCCTATGAATTCTATTCTCTGGGTAGGTTCTAGAGTGGATTTGTCCTTGTTGAGTAGGATGCCCAACTCGTTGAATGTGTGCACTATTATGTGGACGTGAGCTTGAACTTGCTCCTTGGTGCGACCGCGTACCAGCCAGTCGTCTAGGTACGGGAACACCTGTATCCCTTGCCGACGAAGGTACGCTGCCACGACAGCCATACATTTCGTGAACACTCTTGGGGCCGAGGATAGGCCGAAGGGAAGGACTGCAAATTGGTAGTGCACCATGTTTACCACGAATCGCAGGAAGCGTCTGTGAGGTGGGTAAATTGAGATGTGAAAGTATGCGTCTTTCATGTCGAGGGCGGCGAACCAGTCTCCAGGATCGAGGGAAGGGATAATGGCCCCCAAAGAGACCATGCGGAACTTCAACTTTACTACGAATTTGTTGAGTCCGCGCAAGTCCAAGATGGGCCGCAGACCTCCTTTGGACTTGGGGATCAGGAAGTAACGGGAATAAAATCCCCTGCCCCTTAACTCTACTGGAACCTCCTCTATGGCCCCCATAGCAAGGAGCGTGGAAACCTCCTGTATAAGAAGTTGCTCGTGAGAAGGGTCCCTGAAGAGGGACGGGGAAGGGGGGTGGGAGGGGGGGATAGAAGAAAACTGGATAGTGTATCCCCTCTCCACTGTGCGGAGGACCAAACGGTCCGAAGTTATAAGGGACCAAGCACGGTGGAAGTGGGAGAGACGATCCCGAAAGGAGGGGGCTGGATCCTGGGGGATGACTGGGGCGCCGTCCTCGACCGCACCTTCAAAAGTTCTGCCTGGGGCCTGAAGGTGGTCTAGGTGGCCCTTGGTTCTGGCCGGGTTGAGGGCCGGCCCACCTTCTTCTACCACCTCGCCCTCGCCTCCGGGTCGAGTCCTGTCTCTGACGAGGCGGGGGGGGTAGAAGCGCTGAGGCTGCGGCCTAAATGGTCTGCGCTGAGGGCCCACAACATGCATCCCCAGGGAGCGCATGATTGTTCTCGAGTCCTTGAGGCTCTGCAGGCGAGAGTCCGTCTTGTCCGAGAACAATCCATGTCCCTCAAAGGGCAGATCCTGTAGGTTTGCTGTAGCTCCGGAGGCAAACCCGAAACTTGAAGCCAGGAGATCCTCCGCATAGCGATACCCGAAGCCAGGGTCCTCGCAGCTGAGTCTGCTATGTCCAAGGAGGCCTGCAAGGAGGTCCGAGCCACCTTCTTACCCTCCTCTACCATGGCTCCAAACTCTTCCCTGGACTCTTGGGGAATCAACTCCTTAAACTTCCCCATAGAGTTCCAGGAGTTGAAATTGTAACGGCTCAATAGCGCCTGTTGGTTCGCCGCTCTAAGTTGCAGCCCTCCGGCTGAGTAAACCTTACGGCCAAACAAATCGAGCCGCTTAGCCTCTTTTGATTTAGGCGCTGCAGCCTGCTGGCCGTGGCGCTCTCGTGCGTTCACTGATTCCACCACCAGTGAACACGGTTGGGGGTGGGTATACAAGTACCCGTAGTCCTTAGACGGGACAAAGTACTTCCTTTCCACCCCTCTCGCTGTGGGTGGGATAGAGGCAGGAGTTTGCCATATCGTATCCGCATTGGTTTGTATCGTGCGGATCAGGGGTAGCGCCACCCTCGATGGGGCATCCGCTCCGAGGATGTTCACGATAGGGTCCTGTACTTCCACTATCTCCTCCGCCTGCAGGTCCATATTACGGGCCATCCTACGCAGGAGATCCTGGTGAGCCCGAAGATCTATTGGAGGGGGACCCGTACATGAAGTGCCCGCCACTGCCTCATCCGGAGAGGAGGAGGAAGACGCCTCCGGTGGTACTGGATCCAAGGGGGGGTCCTGATCCCCCTGCTCTTGGGCCGGAGCATCACCTGTACTCGGGTCTATGGTGTCAGGTGGCGTGGACACGGAAGCCTCCATGCCCCCTGGCGGAGGCCGAGAGATGGTGGATTCTGGGGCCCTTCTAACCGAGTGACCCGAGCGAGAGGTCGATGGTATTGGAGCCCCTTGCTCCTGGTGGTACGCCCACGGGGTCCAAAATGACCAGTGAGATGGTCCATGAGAGTGGTCCTCTGCCATCTCCTGCCAATGGCCCAAGTTCCGTTCCTCGGCTTGCCCTTGAGGGGGGTATGCCGATCTCGACAGGTCCTCCGAGGAGCGAGACACCGATCTTGACGGCCATGGCGGTGCCGAGAGAGATGAAACGACCCCCGTGGGCTGCGGTGCCGCACGGTACCGGTCCGGAGATGATCTATCTCTGCGCGGTGCCGGCGAACGGTGCCGGGACCGCGATCGGTGCCGATGACCTCGTCGGTGCCGGGAGCCGGATCTGGACCTCGACGAGGACCTGGAGTATGCCCGGTGCCGGGAGCGGCCTCTCGACGTCGAGCGTCGACCGTAGCGGTGCCGAGAACTACGTCTCGACGTTGATCGGTGCCGACGATCATAGCGGTGCCGAGACGTAGAGCGGTGCCGCGAAGAAGATCTTGGCCACGAGTACGACCGGTGCCGAGGTGATATTCGGTGCCGGGACTGCGAGCGGCGTGGGGACCTGCTTCTGGACCTGGACCGGTGCCGAGGTTCCAGCCCTTGTGATGGAGGGCGCATCAAGGCAGGTTTCCCCCTTGACTGGACCGGGCGGGTCAACGGTGCCGTCGGTGCCAGTGGTTGAGGCGGTGCCGGCTCCGTGAGAGCTATCAAGTCTCTCGCCGCCACGAAGGTCTCCGGAGTCGACGGGAGTTGTATTACTGCCGGTCTCGGTGGAGACGCTATCTGCACCGGACTCAACGGCCTCGGTGCCGGAGTCGACAGTGCTGGAGGCACCTGTTTCCGGTGCTCCACCGGCGCACTCGGCTCTACCCCCGGCACTGGGGGAGCCGGCGTCTTCGGCACGGATGTCCCCGTCTTATGGGCTTTTTTATGCCCCGGGGATAATGACCGGCGCCGAGGTGCCTGCTGCGGTGCCGACGAGGTCCGGTGCCGGGGAGGTTTGTCCGACACCGCCCGCGTTGTCGGCATTGCCGGTGCTGCTGGGGCACTGCGCACCGAGGCGCTAGGTGCCTGGGCCTGGCTCGTAGAAGGAGTGTCCGGGCTAAGTGCCGCCTCCATCAGGAGTTGCCGGAGCCGAAAGTCCCGCTCTTTCTTGGTCCTTGGTCTGAAGGCCTTACAGATCTTGCACTTATCTGTTTGGTGGGACTCTCCCAGGCACTTCAGACAGGAGTCGTGCGGGTCGCTCGTGAGCATAGGTTTAGCGCAGGAGGCGCACTGCTTGAAGCCGGGAGCTCTGGGCATGAGCCCGGGCCCGCGGCCGGGGGAGAAAGGGGGCGACGACCCCCTTAGTCCCCTGGACTATTATAACAAATCTAACAACTTTAAAAACTATTTAACTATTAAACTACAAACACTAGAACTATAACTATAACTACAACTGCGAATAACTAACTAAGCTAGGGAGAGTGGAGAACAGCTATGCCGCGCTCCACAGTTCCAACGACCGTCAGGGGCGGTAAGAAGGAACTGAGGGGGCGCCGGGTCGGCTGGGGTATATATTCAGCGCCATGAAGGCGCCACTCTAGGGGGCTCCACAGCCGACCCGCCGGTGTTGCTAGGGTAGAAAATCTTCCGACGATCGTGCACGCGGCGTGCACACACCTAATGGAATGGATATGAGCAAGCACTCGAAGAAGAACTACAGACATACTCACATCCTCCTAGATAGTGTTAAGAGTCTGATGGCCTTCTTATGGATTGATCATCAATACAGGAGGGGTTCCTGCTGGAGGTTTCCCATAGGAAGCTCAATTTTTCTGCTTTGGGCACCCTTTTTTAGAATGTGATTCTGGCTATACGTGCATTCTGCGCATGTACTTGAAAGTGTCAACCCTCTATTTTTGTTGGTCCGTGTTGGTCCTAGAATAAGGGACCCTGAATTCTATAGGCAGTGTAGGTTCTCATTAACTTTGATGTATCACCTTTATCCTGTGGTTAAGACATATGTTGGAGACGATATTTGCTGTTATAGCACTTTATAATTTAAAATTTAATCTTCCAGCTAGACTTTTGCAATATTACCAGATGGTACTTCTTTTTTCATAATCTTAGAGCACTGGGTTATTTGTTGGTCATTAACTTATGTCAGCATTTCTTGTCGCCAAGGCCTAAATTAGCTAAGCTAAAATCATTCAGCCCTCAGCCTACAAGTTCTTGTATTTCAGCTTGTTTTACTTATGTCTATTACATGATTCTTCTGAATACTGATCAGTCTTTTACTTCTATAACTCTACAAATTAATTCACATACAATGAATATACAACTCTACCCCGATATAACGCTGTCCTCGGGAGCCAAAAAATCTTACCGCGTTATAGGTGAAACTGCATTATATCGAACTTGCTTTGATCCGCCAGAGTGCGCAGCCCCACCCCCCCAGAGCACTGCTTTACTGCGTTATATCTGAATTTGTGTTATATCAGGTTGTGTTATATCGGGGTAGAGGTGTATATGATATAACATGTTGAATAATCATAACATTACACAATAAATGAATAATAAAAACACTGGCTACACATGTCTGCACTTGTACCAAAACAAAATAGGTATATTAATATAGACCTACTTTAAATGGCTGTTGTGATGATCAGGGTGAAATCCTGGCTCCACTGAAGTCACTAGGAGTTTTCGTCACTGACTTCAGTGGAGTGAAGAATTCACTCTTTGTGTTAGGTGAAAGGTACTACATAAAAGTGTCAGGTATTACTTTCATCTGTGCTAACTCTTCAGCAATTTAGGTAATCATGGCAGGTTCCAAAATCAGGCCATTATCAATCTCTATGGAACAAGTATTAAAAATACTTCTGACTCTGGTTCAGATGAGGAGCTTATACAGCAACCTTGCCTGGCAGCAGAATGCAGTGATTTAGCATCATCAATATAAGAGCAAAGCTTAATGAATTTGGTAGGTATCACAAACTTGATGTCATAAAAAATGCAAAGAGCACAGTGAATTGGGAGGCCTACTGATTTATGAAAGACCACATTGTCTGACCAGAGTGTCAGTGAGGTCAACTTTAGATATGTTTATTCATTTAAACAAACAGAAACAAGTAGGTAGATTAAGGATGTAGAAAAAGGCGGTGGTTTTAGGATATTGCATAGTGAACAGAAACCCATTAATGGTGGCAAGGATAAAACAAGTCCTCTTAGGAAAAACAGAATTTCTAATAGATACTAGACAGTGTCCAAAAGTTCCATTTCAACAAAGCAGTGGGCAATGAAGAGAAGGTGGAAATTAACTATAATGCACAATCTTCATAAATCACCAATATAACAGTCTGTTTCTCTGCTTTTCCAACCGACAGAAACTAAGGGCCTGGTATATCAATGTGTTCATCCAGTTTTACAATGTAAGCTTCTTCCCATTTCTTTTGGAGCCGCACTGGTATACAACTCAAGCAACACAGAGATGAATCAAGCCACTAATACGTCAGGCTAATTAGATACATTGAGCCTTTAATTGGAAAGAAGAGATTTCCTACATCTAGAGTGCATACTGGGAGCAGAGAGGTGGCGATGGCAAGAGGAACTGTTTTAAGCTAATAAACAAAAGGGTGTGTGTCAGAAACAAGACACTGAACTGGACTATGTAGCTTCGTGTGCCTTTGTTGGAGGAGCAGATCTTGTGGAAATAAGTCAAAGGCCTTTTCCTTACAACTGTATTCTATTAAAAAATCTAACCTGCGTGAATAAAGGATAATAAAATGGCTATGACAAATATACATATCTCTCTGTTTACTTATCAGAGCTACATAGTCAGTTCTCAGTATGGCTGAGAAAAAGCTTGTGTAATAAGGTGCTGGAGCTTCTCTGAAATTAAGATATTTATCAGCATATTCTATGAGTTCTCGCAAGAGGAGGGAGGCTTCGTTGTAGGACAGAGCTACACTCTGTTTGGAGGGAGAAAGCTGTAGAATACAGTGATCTTATGAGAAGATCCCAGGCTACTGCATCACCATACATGCAACCAATTTTTAATTTAGAGGGAAATGAATTCTCAGTGAGGATGTTCATTTCACTTCTTTAAGGAAGAACTAATGGCTTCATAAATACTTGCCATGTAGTATTGGAACACTGGAAAGCTATAGTCAAAAGCCTGACCTGCTCACATATGGTCAGTACTAATGCACACATAGCAAAGACATTACTGTCATCTTGTTAGCTGTGGTCCTCCCAAAACCTCTAAACTATAAGAGTATCCATCAGACAGTCTCAACGATAACACATCCTTAGTTTGCAATTTCTCAATGGTTACTTTTTGCTTTGATGAGCACCATCAGGACTCTTCTTTCATGACACACATGGAAGAGTGCTGGATGCGGTTAACGCAAGGGGTTGGGAGGTAGGACTCTTGGATTCTATCTCCAGCATTTGTGTATAATAATTACCCTTGGGAATCAAGTTTTTATTTAGTATAATCATATTTATGTGCCCTTCCCCATGATATCTGGTTGCATGACATACACTAAAAATAAGCAATACATTGGACCAAATACATCTCAGTGTAATTCTATTGATTTAAATGGTTTTATACTAGAATGAATTTGGCTGATTAAAATAACCTCCCCAAAACAGTCAATGGAAACCTTTCCCAAACACACCATAAGAAAAACTTCCCTAGTGATGACCTACAACGAAGCAAACACTTGACTAAAGCACTTGTCTGTCTATGGATCATCACCCAGGGAATTTTTTTGAGGGTGCTGGCTAGCTAGATATTTGTAAAATACTCCAACTTCTTTGGATGAAGGGTGCTAGCAGAAGTGCTAAGCAAAATACTATTATGATGATACTGAATTTCTTAGGGGACAGACATACACAAAAATATATAATTGGAGTGATATCCTTTTAAATATACATCATTAGAACTCCAGTGAGATACACATCAGTGTCAGTGAATGTATGTACAAAGAGCTATTCATTTGATTCTCAAATAATACAAAAATGCATACATATATCTATGATGATTATACATTCAGTGTATTCACTGTAATGTCAGCACATGGTCTGAGACTTACTATTCATTATCACATTCAGGAATGTTTGTCTTGACTGCTCCCTATCTCCCACACTTCATCTGCCTACTTAATCTCACGTCTATAAAACTTGTCCAAATAGGTTTTAAAAGAAAGATACTCTTCTCCTGCAGGATAAGCAAGAAGTGACTATATAATTTCCTGCTTTACCTACACATCTGGCGTGGTAGGGAGAACCACTGCAAATCCCATCAGAGACAGCAGAAAAATAGCTGAATATCGTTCTGTATGAAAGGCTTTTGCAGCATTGACTATAAAACCTATTAAATATTAAATAAAAGATTAGCAGATTTCTTAGCAGAATACAATACTGTATGCAGGATTGGTTTGCTGTACAGATATAGAGCACTGAGTGATGGAGCCTTCCAACAAATACTGAATGATGAACCTCAATCTGCTTCTCTCTGCATTAAATGCAAACTGTCAAGGGAAATCTGGCAGGAGGCTTCCTAATCCAAATATACTGAATAATAACATACACAAAATTTTTCAACAAATAACCTTCCACGAGTACATGGCAAACAAGAAGAAAGGGTAAAATTTCCAAAAACACCTGAATGCTATAGGAACCTAAGCCCCATTTTCAAAAGTGACTCAGGCACTCAGGGATGTAAGTCTCATTGAACATTAATGAATCTCCTATGTGACGAAGTCACTTTTGAAAATGGGGCTCAGGTTCTTAAGTCACTTAGGGACAGATTTTCAAAGGTGCCATAAGATACAGACAGGTTCCTAGTAGAATTTTCAAAAGCCATGAAGCACCTAACTCCCAGGTGTTTCTGAAAATCCCACTAGGCACCTAACTTCACCTTTAAAAATCTACCGCTTAGGCACTTTTGGAAATACTGGAACTTCACAGTGTGCCTGGGAAGGGCCATGAAAGAATGAGGTTACTTTGTTGGTACTGGTGTTTGGTTAAGTGCAGTATAGTCATATTCAGGACCTAGAAGCAAATTTTATGTTTTATTCACAGGGAAGTTCAATGAAAGATATACTTGGAGGGGTCTGGAGGTTCCAAAGTGCTCAGCATTGGCTAACTTGGTTCCCACTGATTTCAATGGGAGCAGAGTTAACCTAAAGCTGAGAGCTTTTGCAAATCCCATCTCCAACGTGGAAGAGCTGTTCATTGTGACTCCCATCTGGCAGACCTGCACTTTGGGAATTATGAGCATGAGGGCAAGAAATCTGACTCTAGAAGCAAAAATAGGGAGTGAGTCACAGGAACTATTGAGGGCAGGGAGATGACTAGGACCTTTAGCATGACTGGGAGACCTGTCCCCATTACTGGGTCAGCTGTTGGAAAGTCAGAGAAACCTAGTTTGACTTGGGCAAATCAAAGTTCAGAAGAGTTCTGCACAGAAAGGAGTGCCCTGCCCAGGAACATTGAGGAGACACTAGAAGAAGTTTCTATAAGTGACAGTTCTATTACAAGTTTCAGAGTAACAGCCGTGTTAGTCTGTATCCGCAAAAAGAAGAACAGGAGTACTTGTGGTACCTTAGAGACTAACAAATTTATTAGAGCATAAGCTTTCGTGGACTACAGCCCACTTCTTCGGATGCATATAGAATGGAACATATAATGAGGAGATATATATACACACATACAGAGAGCATAAACAGGTGGGAGTTGTCTTACCAACTCTGAGAGGCCAATTAATTAAGAGAAAAAAAAAAAAACTTTTGAAGTGATAATCAAGCTAGCCGAGTACAGACAGTGTGATAAGAAGTGTGAGAGTACTTACAAGGGGAGATAGAGTCAACGTTTGTAATGGCTCAGCCATTCCCAGTCCTTATTCAAACCGGAGTTGATTGTGTCTAGTTTGCATATCAATTCTAGCTCTGCAGTCTCTCTTTGGAGTCTGTTTTTGAAGTTTTTCTGTTGTAATATAGCCACCCGCAGGTCTGTCACTGAATGACCAGACAGGTTAAAGTGTTCTCCCACTGGTTTTTGAGTATTTTGATTCCTGATGTCAGATTTGTGTCCATTAATTCTTTTGCGTAGAGACTGTCCGGTTTGGCCAATGTACATGGCAGAGGGGCATTGCTGGCACATGATGGCATATATCACATTGGTAGATGTGCAGGTGAACGAGCCCCTGATGGTATGGCTGATGTGATTAGGTCCTATGATGATGTCACTTGAATAGATATGTGGACAGAGTTGGCATCGGGGTTTGTTACAAGCGGAAACAAGTTTGTTCAGCTTCTTAGGCCAACATTTCTAGGCCTTCACATTCCTCCCAACCTCCCCTCCCCATCTCCATCACTTGTTCAGAATTCAAAATCTATAGTAGACATATCTGGGAATTTAAATTAATCTAGTAACTTATTCTACAATGTATTTTATTCCTAATATAGTTTCATTGTTTGTTGAGGTGTGATTTTTTTTTAAGTTTGTGATGGGATGGCTGCCCCTCACTGGTAAAGCAACCCTGGGGAGGTTGCACGGGAGACTGCCAATAAGGAAAAAGCTTGGAGTGCCAGCCAATTAGGAGAAGGTTTTTTGGAGGAGCCAATCAGGCCAGGCTGGCCCATATAAGAAGGGGCTGCTGAGCAGAGCAGAAGGTAGTCACTCCCTGAAGTTTGAGGGAGGAGAACTGGCTACCTAGAGGGCTGAAGCACCACGGACAGAGCAGTGCTAGGCAGGGTCAGCAGCATATGAGGAAGCTCCAGGCTGATGGCTTCCCGACTGAGGCCTGGATACAAGGGCAGAGGAGAGGTGCCGGGGCTGCAGGGAAGTGGCCCAGGGAAGGAGACGGTGGAGTTGGAGGAGGGGCAGCCCGCGGCTTCCAGCTATAGGGTCCCTGAGTCGGAACCCGGAGTAGCAGGCGGGCCTGGGTCCCACTCCCACACTTGCCACTGAGGGGAGTGGCCAGTGTATGGACTGCAGTTTGCCACTGAGAGGAGCAGCTAGAACCTGGACTGCAGTTTGCCACTGAGGCAAGTGGTTGGACTGAGGACTGTCAGTCCCCTGGAAGGGGGGAAAGAACCAAGTGGGGCACAGCCGCAGGGCTGTGTCCAGAAGAGGACGACGTGGTCCGGGGAGTGATGCGGGTCCCGGAGATGGAGACAGAAGTGATGATGGGTGAGACACCACCTGAGGAAGGTGCACTGACAACCCTGACCTAATTCCCAAGATGGCCAGCAGGCAGTGCCGCGGTGGTGAGTCGAACATCCCCGTTACAAAGTTTTACAAAATTAAGAAAGGGAACACTTCATACCCAGTGTCAGACACACCCAATGATGCACCAAAACTATTGAGGCTATTCTGCACTGGACACTATATCATACATCCTGCTGCCATCCAAGGACCATAGGTGAAACCCTTGAGATTTCCAGGAGAATCAAAAACTACCATAGAACTGTGCAAGTCTTCAATAATGAAGCCCAACTGGCCTGATTTGGGATTTTGTTACCTATCTTAAAGTCAAGCTGAGTCTGCTGAAAAAGGGTTGCTGCGATTCACAATGCCAATCCTGAGGTGAGTTTCAGACAAACCTTGATGGGTTGCTGGAAAACTCATTCCTGGCTGTCCAATGTCACTCTACGAGAAGGTCACAGGTCATAAGCTGTGAGAATATCAAAAGCTGATTGCTAGGATCAGGGAGTACTACCGGTAGGGGATTGACTGCTCCTGGAATAAACATATGGACTTTTCATAACGCAGTGTTAACTGGACAAGGTCATCAGAGCAGTACTGAATAACATTATGTAAGTCTGGCAACAGAAGTTCTGTACCATGTCCTGTCCTGTACCATGAATAATATCACTTAAATAAATTTTTAAAAATACCTATCCCCCATCACAGAATAGGGCCTTCTTCAGCAACATTTCCAAACTCTAGCCTTTCTCTGAGATATAGCTTAAAGAGAAACAAACCTCCCTTACTCTTCAAAAACACACACATTAAGAACTGAAGCTGCTACAGGATCCCATAACCCTGGCAATCACTTCCCCTCCCCTGAAAAGTTTCTTACCTTCCCTCAGCATATAATTTCTAAATTTAGGCTACAATCTATTTGCAGCAAAGAATTTGACCAAATTCTGTGATGAAGTGCAACATTGTAAGTGGGTCTATCAGTCTCAACTTGTGTAACTTACATGCAGAAGAACCACCGGATGGTATACATTATACCAGCTTGACTCCATTGCAGTGCCCTTACACATTACCTCTGAATTTGGCCCAGCTATGGTTCTGCATAAATAATAAATGAAAGTAATACACAGAGTATAAAATGAATAAAAACAGAGTACCTGGCAGCAGATTCCATGATAGCACATGGTTTTTACAACTTATATCTAACAACAGTCCCATAAAAATTCTTTCAGTGAAAAAATACCCATTGGGAAATTAAAACAGCTCTCCATTACCTAGCTCTTGGAGTGCAGGCTTCTTTGGCAGTACGTGTAACATTTTAGAATCTCTCACTGAACATTCATATCATTCAATGAAACAATCTGATAACTAGCAGCCAGGAAAGGAAAAGGTATTTCCAGTGCCACAACATGGAGTATGTGATTATTGCTTAATATAATAATTTGATTGGATGGTCTTTCCTTCTATTAAAATAGAGGCCCCTTGCCACTGAAAGAAAAGCTAAGGAAATAGTTGACTCTCCCATCTCTTTGAATTGTCCCACAACATCTAATTTTCACCAATTTGTACACACATGAACACGGACTGCCAAGACCAACTGGCTTTCTTCCACCTTACAGAGCACACACGTGCCTCAGACTCTGGCTGGCACTACCGTTCCATGGCCTTCTCACAAGGAGTGTTTAGGTACTGTATGTTGCCTCCTTTCTTCCCAGAGACTGAATATGTCACTTCCAAGAAGTGCTCAGATTCTGGATCAAGAGCACCTAGGAATTGGCAGCTGTCCTTTAGTTTTAAGTCTTCTATTTCGTAGTAGTCTACATCGCTCTGTATCAACTCAACAGCAGAAATATATTCAGAAAACAAAATGTTTCAAACGACACATTCAAGGTTGACAAACACAGCATTCTTTGCCACACACACACAACCACAGGGCCCAATTATGGAACCCTTACTCCTGAAAGGAATCCCTCTCATGTGAACAATGATTATAAAATTGGGCCCAGGCACACATGAAAAGGAGATATTCTCCTCTTGACATAAGTATTTTACATAAATTCGAAACCATTCATGCTATTGGGAGTTACAAAAATGGAGAGGTGAATAGATTCAAGTTATACTTTTGTTTCTAGACTGGCCCAACAGTTAAATTCCACACCACGATCAGCCCCTAAAGTGGGCTGCAACAGAGTTAAAGTCCCAGTTGCACTGTAAGACAACAAACCTAGCAACCATTTCCCCTGCCTGCTCTATTTTAGCGCTTTCTATAGAGCAAATCACTGTGGGTAAGCACCACTCTGTCCTTGTGAGCCATACAAGTATTGAAATGGACAAGAATTTAGGTCTCTGGGCTCTTTCAAGATCAGATTTCCATCAGTTTCAGGACACAGGGGTTCAGAAAGAAAGGGGCAGATAGAGCAGAGGAATGGTGTGACAACTGCATGTTCATATTGTACATACACTCATGACTAAGATCACCACAAACCCAGCATCCTCTTTTGATGTTGGTCTGAGTTTTTCCCATTACTGGAAAGAAATTTTAAAACCACACATTTAATGTGTATCTTTAGTTTATTTCCCCCCAAACTGCATCTTGTTAATCTTGACATTATGTCAAAGATAATAATGAATTTATTAATAAAATGGTTCCCCATTCCCCCTCCATCAACCCACCAAAACAATGATAAAACAATCCACCAGTTAAAAACTAGCCCATCCACAAGTTCACTAGTCAGTCATTTATAAAGAGGCAGACACAGGGCACCAATTTTAACACTGCTGTCATTTTTAATCAAACACTGACCCTTTTAATCAAACACTGACCCTTAGGCTTCAAGGAAGATATTGTCACTTTGACAAGCCCATTCTTAAATAAACAAAACAAAACTTTGCTTGATTTAACAGTTAACATCTTAAAAGTATAAATAGCAAGCAAATAATAGATTAAATAGGTTCTTAAAGAAGATTCAGCAAGACTCAAAATGTACAGACAACGATTCTTCCGGGGATGGGGGGTGAGATGAGGGGGCAAAGGGACATGCATTAACTTTTTAAAGTTTGCCATTGTCAAATTTAGGGACAGCTAGCATGTGTGACAGCGCAGGTCATCCGCCGGCGCAGGCACCTTCAGACTAGGGGCTGCAAAAACTCAATGTCTCCTGGCACCAGAAGTTCCATGAGGAAATGTGACTTGTTCTAATTTTGGAATCTGGAAAAAAGACAGACATCAGGAAGGAAATTTTAAAAAATATGTTTGGAAAAAAATCCTTTAAAAGAAAAAGGAAACTCAAGTCAGATACATTAGAATAATAGTAAATTAACAATCAAATTTAAGTATCATGCTGCTTTAGAAACAATATACAGATCCCTAGTCCCTCCATGGAACACAGAACATGAAATGATGGGTCTCATGCATCCTTTGGTTGCTCTAAAGCAGTGGTTCCCAGTCACTCTTACATGGACTGCTTATACATGGTACCTCAGGCTTGCTTTTGAATGAGATACTCAAACTCTATCATAATAATGAGCCTTGGAGCTAGGCTCCAACACACCCAACTGTTCACCATCCATCTATGCTTCTCTCCCTATGCCTAAATAAAACTATCACTAATGTCAATGGGAGTTACATCTATAGAGGAAAAAGAGATGAACGAACTAACTTGTCCTTTTCATACTCTCAAGAATTTTTAAATACTAGGGAAGGGAGTGCTCCTGTGAAAATCTTTTCTGAGGTGTGAGGTTGTAATTTGTTTGTTTGACTGACACCAAGATCAGTCTACCCAAGACTTCTCTTCTATCATTGTAGGATCTAAACATTTGTCTGAGATTTGTTCTTAAATTTGCAGCTATAGGACCCTGTGCTGTGAGCCACTTGGAACTTGTAAGCTAAACATGGTTCAGAGGAGTCAACGTTGAATGCTTAGAGCATTGTAGGAAGTGTAATTTATGCATCAGTACTGAAACCACCTCATCATGGTTTTAGGGGTTGCTGTAGTGTTGGGGATGACTTTTTCAGTTGGCATGTATGATTTATGTCTTGAGCACCAGTGGTAATTAGAGATACTATGGCTATCCCCACCCCAACTCCTTTTTGTTCTTTTTAGACTAGTTTACCATGTCTTAGAGAAATATAAACTTGGCTAATTCTGCTGTAGTTTCAGCTGGATACAGTATTCTTCACTTCCCAGCCTAAATTTTTATGTAGTATTATTGTGTGCTCTTAAACAGTGGCCATATCTCATTTCAGTGGTAGATACATAATAATATAACCCAAGGTATAATAGCAACAATAGTTAGCACTTTCTGCATTTTCAGTGTGCTGTACAAACATCAACTGGTCCATCATCCCACCACTACCCAGTAGGGATGTCAGTGCTTTGGGATCCTTTATAATGAAAGGTGCTATACAAAGACAATATTATTAACCATCTTTTTGAGAAATGTTAGAGTACAATTTAAGCCAGAGTTTTCAGTCTCTGGCTTTCTGCAAACCTTTTCTGCAGTTGCAGTTTGAAAGCTAACCCCTGAGGTGGCTAACTGTCATGCCTGTTCAAATGGTCTGTAGGGTGAGAATCGAGATGGTGCCTCTTCCCACCGTTATATGAGACCAGGGTATGTTATCATGTGCATTATGGCTTCATGAAAGTACTGTGCATGTGCAGTCTTTGGTTTCAAATACTACTTAATAATTAGCCAAATCTGCTATCACTATTCATGTTTCGATATGAATACGTTATTCAAAATGTCAGGTTCATTTTAGTTTTTATAAAATAAATTCAGTTGAAATTGCACACATCGTAAGTATCTTTCATGTCAAATACACAGCAGATGAACCATAGGTCCAATTTCTCTGTTTTCCCTGGATACTGTTTTGAAAATATGTATCTAAATTATCTTTATAGGCTACCAACATCAAATTGCTTTTTTCACAAGAGTCACTACATCAGACATCTTTCAAATGGGTTGGAATGTTTTGCACGGTTTGTGTTTAAAGCTTAGAATAGAAGAGCCATTCAAGCCTCCTGAATGAGTAACATACATGGCATTACCTCTCTAGAACGGCACTCAGCATATCAACTGAAAATATATCAGACACTATGGTGATGGAGAATTTAGAAATGTATGTAATCATCATAAGAATATTACCCATCAAAATCCACACATCTATGATTTTTTTTTTCATTTCCATCATATAATAGCAACAATGACCTCAGCCTAGGGCCTTACATAGGGATTAATGACTGGCTGGAATTAAGGGCCAGTGGTTGTGCCTCAGGCTATCAACACCTCCCAGCCACTCATTAATCCCAGGAGATCCCATAGTCTCCTTTGAATCGTTATTTAAAATTAAAAAAATAAAACTTTCTGCACAGATTTATTTATATATTTGTGTGAATAAAAATCCAGTGAGTTGGAAATAGAATATTTGTGTAGAAAACAGTATTGCTATCCTAGAGGAGTATGTTCAGTTGGAAACAAATGCTCCCATGTTGGAAAGTAATGCAGGTCTGTACCTTTGAGCACTCCCTCTGTGAGGAAACTTATATTTCATTGATAACTTTCTGTTATTCTTCCACTGTGTCTGCTCTTCCTGAAACTAAATGGTTCACCCTAAGTTCAGCCAGATTGTTTCAAAATACTTTGAAATGCCATTACTGAAGCTATCTTCACATCTATGGAATCTGTTGACTGCTCAGCACTTTTGAAAGTGGTCATAATATTTATCTCAATGCTTCACAATAAAATATTTATTGTAGCACAATAACTGTATTATCTGCAAGATCTGGGCCTTAATTTGAAATATATATATATTAACTATTTTGATCCTTAGCATAATCGTTTCTCATTTTGCTTTCAATTATTAATTAAAGTAATATTTAATTTATACAAAGTGGAACAGTGGGAATATATTCCAGTCCCTTTTCTAATGAATATTAAATTATTCATTTATCCAAAGTTTCTAAAATATTGACCCAAAACTGATTTTTTTTCATTTTTTTCAGAACTGTCAGTGAAACAAAAAATCAGTTATTCTCACAGCTCTACTCTCCACCTATAATACTGAGTGTTAGTTTTCACCAGATTTCTTTTGGAGTAGATTGCATGTGCACTACAGACTTTTGTCAATGAAATTTTTATAAAATATTGGCTGTTATCCAGATCTGAGTCTCTTGAAATTGCAAAAAAAAAAAAAAAAAACCACCTTCGGATCCTGCCCTCTGGATGTTCCTTTTGCCAGGAAACTACTACTCTGAAGAATAATCCATCTGACTAAGATGCAATCTGGAATGATGCCATTCACCACAGCAGTAATTCTCGAAATAGCCAGCAACAACAGGAACTAAAAAGAGATCTCTTTGAGTACTGGGCAATGCATACTATTTCCCCCCCGCCCCGAAAGCTGAACTCCATGTTTATATTCAAAAGCTCATTATTAAAGCATACTCTGTATATGGAATAAAGAATTCATCAATTTAAAATACTGCTTTCATAATGTACAAAGAAGTGTGCTCAGTCTTATCTGTATTAGAGCAGTGGTAATTGTGTAAGACAAGTCCAGATTGTTTGATAAGTCAAAAACATACTGGGCCAAATTCTGCACTCAGATATGCACACATTATTTATTATTTGTATCATCATAGTACCTGGTCATGGACCAAGACCTCACTGTACAAACACAGAACAGCTCCCAAGAACTTACAATCGAAGTACAACTTCACTAAAGATCATGGGAGTTATGCATATATATTTGCATAAATGAGGACAGAATCTGGCCACCTGTAGCTGAATATTTGAATAATCTAACCCAGATTTGACAGCACCTTCTCAGAGGTAGTTTCATCAATTAATGAGCAGACTTAGGGTTTTTATACTGATCATAACAATCAACTGTATATGCATAATGCACCAAAAAGCAGTAAAAACATAAAATAAATATATACCAGCTAGCTAATTCTGAATTGTCCACCAACTATTAATATTAAAGACATGGGTCTGGAATGAAGTAACATTCCAGTGTAAAATGGAGTTGGCAATTCTCCTTCTGCTTATCATGGCCTAGGGAAGTCATGCATTTGTGTGCAATTATCAGTTTTCCCTAAATTGCACTGTCTGCAGGTGGTTGTTGCTGCTGCTGCTGCTGTTAGGATGGTGATGTTACTACGGTAGGATGGCTAACTTCCTTCCCATCAGAAACAGAGAAATGCTCAAATGACAGAGTTTCCAATTTACTAGATCTTTAAAGAATTTCTGGCAAGCAGAGCAAAATGAGAAACGTAACCTCTGACAATAAAATAGCCAACTCTACTCTGAATAGGGTTGCCCCCTAGGCATTTCTCAAGTCCCCATGCTGGATAAAAAATTCTGGCACTTAAAACATCTGAATCTTTCTTGTTTTGATTATTAGAGACTTTATAGCTTATGACAAAAAACATGATTAAAAGAAAGAGCCTTAGGATTTCAAACTGTTCCCAGATTTCTACTGTATCACTGATACAGTTCAGCATAGTTACATTAATGCCTCAGTAGCCCTGTACTGGTATTACAGGGTTCTCATTCTCTCTCTCGCTGGTATTGCTAATGTACCTGTCACCAAAGTAGCTAAGCATAGGGTTACCATATTTTGTGCCTCCAAATGGAGGACACCCCCAGGGACCCCGGCCCCGCCCCCCAGCCCCGCCCCCGCCCCAACTCCGCCCCCTCCCGAAGTCTCCGCCCCCTCCCCTGCTTCCCGCGAACATTTGAGTCGCGGGAAGCCTGTAGCAGGTAAGGGGCGGTGTGGGGGGAGGAGGGGCGGCCCAGGCTGGCCCCCTGGCGGCTCCAGCCTGGGCCGGCCCCGGCCCACCACCCCCGGCCCGCCCAGCACTGCCGGCCCCCGGCGGCCCCGCGGACCCCCCCGGCTCGCAGCCCCGCGGACCTCCCGGCCCAACGGACCCCGCGGCCCCGTGGCCCCCCCCCCGGCCCGCGGCCCCGCGGACCCCCCGGCCCAGCGGACCCCGCGGACCCCCCGGCCCCCCCGGCTCCCCCGGCCCCGCGGACCTCGCGGCCCCGCGGCCCCCCCCGGCTCGCGGCCCCGCGGACCCCGCGGCTCCCGGACCCCGGACAGGCACCGCGCCCCCGGCTCCCCGCCCGGCCCCGCGCCCACCCCGGACCGGCACTGCGACCCCGGCCCGGTACCGCGCGCCCGGCCAGGCTCGGCACCATGCCCCCGGCCCTGTGGCCCCGGCCAAAGAGCCCTCCCAATTTTCCAGGACATGCCCGGCTTTTGGGGATTTCCCCCCGGACGGGGATTTGAGCCCCCAAAAGCCGGACATGTCCGGGAAAATCCGGACGTATGGTAACCCTAGCTAAGCACCAAACAAGAAATGCAAGAGAACTGTCCATTAAAGTTCACCACTCCCTGAATTTTGCCACTGTTACTGAGAAGTGATATTTCCCCTTGTCTTCTTCAAGCCCCACCCACTTTCTCTCTGCATCTACCTCCTCCTGCTCCCTCCATCGTTGCCTATCCAGGGAGAATGATGCCAAGCTATTCATCAGCCCTTGCTAACACGAGGTTTTTTTTACAAAAGGAGGCAAGGTGGTTGTGTGGAGATCTGAAAAAATCCTCAAACTTGGGCTTCTACAGTGAAGGACCTTCTGCTCCACTTCCGAAGAAGTGGGCTGTTGCCCACGAAAGCTTATGCTCTAATAAATTTGTTAGTCTCTAAGGTGCCACAAGTACTCCTGTTCTTTTTGTGGATACAGACTAACACGGCTGCTACTCTGAAACTTCTCCTAAGAGTTTCACCTACGAGCACTAACACAACAAAAAGCAAATACAGATAATGCATGTAAACTGAGCACTGGTCATCTGGTAGTTTTGCTGCTATGGCAAATAAAGAACTTTTGACAGCACAGCACCTGTGGTCCTCAATGGGGAATTTAAGTGGGCCATTATTCAAATTCAGTACCCGGTGCCACACTGCATTCTCTTGCAGCAGCGTAAGGCTCTGACACACATTGCATATTCCAAATTCCAAGTCAGTATTGATCCCCAGCACAGACACTTATGTTGAACTCTCCTCTTCTTTCTACTGTAGTTTTCCCTCTCTCATTCTTGAGATTAGGGTGACCAGATGTCTCGATTTTATAGGGACAGTCCCGATTTTTGGGTCTTTTTCTTATATAGGCGCCTATTACCCCTCACCCCTGTCCCGATTTTTCACATTTGCTGTCTGGTCACCCTACTTTAGATATTTATTTGGATTTTTGCAATTCTACTATAACGGCGTACGGATCTAGTGCTCTGGGTCCTCTCAACAATCTTTTAAAATACACTAATAAACAAACTGACCCACCAAGTACCCCAGCTTAAATCAACACCCACTGACAACATACAGATAACAAAACTGAGTTAACTTCCTCACAGAATCCCCACTTGAGTTCCAGCGCCACTATCCAGCCCTACCCAACACCCATCCCCAGTAATAGATGTGCCTTGCCACATGCCCTGAAGGTTAACAAATTCGAGATTATATCACAGACCAACAGGGGAAAGGGACAATGGTGAGGCAGACAGTGAGTCCCAGCCCCTGCTTAATGAACAATAACTTACATGCTTTATTGTTGCTTTGTCCTACTTCCTTCCTGCCCCACCTTGTCATAATCTAGACTGAGTATCTGGGGTCAGGGACTGTCTGTATTTTCTGCGTGTCCATATGTTTCCTAGCCCAATCGGGTCCTCATCCTTGGCTAGTGCCCCAAGAGACTACTGCTGCATCAATAATAAATGATAAAAAGAAGAACAGGAGTACTTGTGGCACCTTAGAGACTAACAAATTTATTAGAGCATAAGCTTTCGTGGACTACAGCCCACTTCTTTGTTAGTCTCTAAGGTGCCACAAGTACTCCTGTTCTTCTTTTTGCGGATACAGACTAACACGGCTGCTACTCTGAAACCTAATAAATGATAGTCATTATGGCCTGGATTCTGCCTTCCTCTTTTGTGTGTGCATGGAGCAGAAGGGGAGAAAAGAAGGAGTAAGGAGACTTCCCCACACCTTGTACATACAAGGGCTGGAAAGTATTGCAGCCCCTGACTCCCCTAAGAACAGGGACTGCTCCCCAACTAGTCCATCAGGCCCACTGCCCAAAAGAGGCAGGGAGAGGGAGAAAGTAGACAAAACCATGCTTCTGCACCCCGCCTTGCTGGCTAGCAGAGTTGATTGGCTGCATGATGGGAACATGCTGTGCCCCTCAAACAGAGTAGCAGTGCAAACACTCCATTTGTGCAGGAGGGACCTCCAATGCAAGGCCCCCTCAAGAGCCTAAAATGGTACAGGTTAGACCTTCATGGATTCAATTTTAAAATGAAACTGTTGATTTTTTTGTAGACAGAAATGTGTAAGAAATGCTGTGTAACCAAAACATGCTTCACAATTATAGTCTGAACTTCGATTATTATTATACATTTTTCACTATAAAGCCCTTTGGTCACAGGATCTATTGGTGTGGGACATGTGCTCCTTTAAGATTCTGGGCCCTCTTGATTCCACTATAGTCAATGGCAGCATTTCCATTAAGCTCAGTGGGAGCAGGAATGTTCTGTAGACTGTTTGGATGAATAGCACAGATATAAGCAAATTTTATATGCAAAAGCTACATCAATAAGTCACCTGCTGCTCTGAAACTGCAATAAATGTCCATTACCACGTTTTCTCTCTTTTCTACACTGTACGCAAAACTATATTTAGATAATATTCAAGTATTGATAAAACAGAAAACAGAAATAAAAGTCATGTGTGCGTCTAGCGAAATAGCCACTGTTTACACTCAAACACTCAGCATAATAAATAAATACATGGGCCAGAGTTCAGCTTTGAAGGAAGAGGATGTGCCTCTCATTCACTAATGGGAGTGCACACACTCATTCCAAGGTCAAAACTGGCCCACAGACAGGCATCTTATTAAAAAAAAAAGTCAGTAAACTCCAGTCTCTTGGGTTAGAAAATAAAATCCCTGAAATCTGGAGGGAAAGCAATTGAATACCAGCTTTCTCAATGTGCAAAGCAGTACATTGTTAGTTAGTGGCTCTAACTGAAGTCCACTTATTTTATGAAGCTTTGTAGAAAACCCACAGTGGCAAACATTTATTTAAAAATCTCATTGTGAAAGCAGCTGTATTCCACTTTGGAGAATGCAGAATTGCTGACCCATTAAAAATAATAATCCTGGCAGAAATCTAAACACATTGTGGCTGATTACAGAACTAAAAAGAGAAGATAAAGCTTTTAATTGTTGCGGTACGTTTTAAAAGCCAGCATAATCTCCCAAAGTTTAAGTGAATGCAGGTCACAGAAAGTAGGATTGCTTTACTTTACTAACAGAACCCTGTTCCATCAATGTAAACCAGGATTGATTATACTACTGTTATGTCTGCAAAAGGGGAATATTGCAGTGTTTTCTGACTCTCCTCTAAAAGTAGTGCTGTATACTCATATACTGTACACTGATATTATAGGTCCAAACAGGTCACTTCAAAACAAAGTCATGTTTCCCCAAAAAACTGTTAAAGTTCTCTTTTCTAACCCTAACTCTGGACTGAATGGAGGATGCTACTACAACCTTCATGATTCAGCATGCCTTAGGGTAGGTCTATACTTACCTCCGGGTCCGGCGGTAAGCAGTCGATCTTCTGGGATCGATTTATCGCGTCTTGTCTAGACGCGATAAATTGATCCCGGAAGTGCTTGCCGTCGACACCGGTGCTCCTGCTCCGCGAGAGGAGTACGCAGAGTCGACGGGGGAGCCTGCCTGCCGCGTCTGGATCCGCAGTAAGTTCGAACTAAGGTACTTCGACTTCAGCTACGTGAATAACGTAGCTGAAGTTGCGTATCTTAGTTCGAAGTGGGGGGTTAGTGTGGACCAGGCCTTACATAGCCACAACTCCCTTTGAAATAAAGGGGAATTTTGGGTCGGCAAGGTATGCACAACTGGGTTCTGAGACTCACAGATCTATAACATGTTATGATACTATGAGGAGATGAGTACTATAGGAATAACAGTAAATAAAAGCCAAGTAAAACTGTAAAATCAGAAACCTTACCAGTAACAGTATTGTTTATTTTAGTTTCTTAGGCCTGGTCTACACTATGAGTTTAATTCGAATTTAGCAGCGTTAAATTGAATTAACCCTGCACCCGTCCACACAACGAAGCCATTTATTTTGAAATAAAGTGCTCTTAAAATCAATTTCTGTACTCCTCCCCGACGAGTGGAGTAGCACCAAAATCGATATTGTCATTTTGAATTAGGGTTAGGGTGGCCGCAATACGATGGTATTGGCCTCCGGGAGCTATCGCACAGTGCACCATTGTGACCGCTCTGGACAACAATCTGAACTCGGATGCACTGGCCAGGTAGACAGGAAAAGCCCCGTGAACATTTGAATTTCATTTCCTGTTTGCCCAGCACAGGAGAGCATAGGTGACCACAGAGAGCTCATCAGCACAGATAACCATGCAGGCCGATAATCGAAAAAGAGCACCAGCATGGACCGTACAGGAGGTACTGGATCTGATCGCTATATGGGGAGAGGATTCAGTGCTAGCAGAACTTCGTTCGAATAGACGAAATGCCAAAACTTTTGAAAAAATCTCCAAGGGCATGATGGAGAGAGGCCACAATAGGGACTCAGAGCAGTGCCGCGTGAAAGTCAAGGAGCTCAGACAAGCCTATCAGAAAACAAAGGAGGCAAACGGTCACTCCGGGTCAGAGCCGCAGACATGCCGCTTCTACGCTGAGCTGCATGCAATTCTAGGGGGGGCCGCCACCACTACCCCACCTCTGACCGTGGATTCCGAGGCGGGGATAATCTCATCAGCCACACCTGAGGATTCTGCGGACGGGGAAGAGGAGGAGGAGGAGGACGAGCTTGCAGAGAGCACCCAGCACTCCGTTCTCCCCAACAGCCAGGATCTTTTTCTCACCCTGACTGAAGTACCCTCCCAAGCCTCCCAAGCCAGTACCCAAGACCATGACCCCATGGAAGGGACCTCAGGTGAGTTTACCTTTTAAAATATAAAACATGGTTTAAAAGCAAGCGTTTTTAATGATTACTTTGCCCTGAGGACTTGGGATGCATTCGCAGCCAGTACAGCTACTGGAAAAGTCTGTTAACATGTCTGGGCTGGAGCGGAAATCCTCCAGGGATATCTCCATGAAGCTCTCCTGAAGGTACTCCAAAAGCCTTTGCAGAAGGTTTCTGGGCAGTGCAGCCTTATTCCGTCCTCCATGGTAGGACACTTGACCACGCCATGCTAATAGCAAGTAATCTGGTATCATTGCATGACAAAGCCTGGCAGCGTATGGTCCCGGTGTTTGCTGGCATTCAAGCAACATCCGTTCTTTATCTCGCTGTGTAATCCTCAGGAGAGTGATATCGCTCATGGTAACCTGGTTGAAATAAGGGAATTTAATTAAGGGGACAGAGGTGGCTGTTCCTATTGGGCTGTTTGCCTGTGGCTGAAAAGAAATCCTTCCCTGCAGTTAGCCAAGCGCGTGGGGGCGGGGGGGGAATTGGCGCTGAGCTTTTCGCCTTTGGCTAGCAGGGATCTTCCCTGATACCAGCCACGCGGTGGGGGGAGGGATAAAGCGATCATCCCAGAGAATTGGATGGTGGGGGGGGGTTAGTTTGTTTTCTGCTGCTGAAGGTTAACAGGAAAACCGCAGCAGTCAACGGGCTTTGCTTGGTATGTGGGAAAGGAGAGCGCAGAAGCCGAAAGACAATGGCTTACCATGGCCGCATGCAAGCTGAATTCTGTTGCCCGGACCTGTGTCTGTGATCTCTAACACCAAAGCCACAGGCACTCAATATTAAGATGGAAAATGCGACCTTGTACTGAAATCACATGTGCTTTGTAATGTGAATAGTGTTGTTCACCATGAAAGAGTATAAGCATTGTTCTATAAAATGTATCATTTTAAAAACTTCTCTCCTTTTTTTCATCCCTCCAGCAGCTGTAAATTTTTCAAGCCTCCCTCCTCCATCCCGAAGGCTATCTCAGATAAGGTGGCGGAGAAAGAGGACGCGAGACAAGATGTTCTCGGAAATAATGGAATGCACCCGCAATGAAACAGCTCATTTGAATGAGTGGAAGGACACGGTATCTAAATACAGAAAAGTTGCCAGTGAATGTGAGGTCATGAGGGACGCTCGAGATGAGAGGTGGCAGGCTGCAACGCTGGGGCTGCTGCGTGATCAAACGGACATGCTCCGGCGTCTGGTGGAGCTTCAGGAACGGCAGCAGGATAATAGACTGCTGCTGCAGCCGCTGTATAACCTCCCTCCCCCCTCACCATGTTCCATAGCCTCCTCACCCAGATGTGTAAGAACGCGGGGTGGGGGGAGTGGGGGGAGGCTCCGTGCACCCTCCCACTCCACCCCAGTGGACAGCCCAACCAAAAGGCGGTCATTATATTGAATTTTTTCAGTGGCCTTTTACTTCCCTCCTATCCTCCTCCCAAACCTCACCCAGGTTATCTTGTCGGTTCTCTCCCTATGTTTATAATCAATTAATAAAGAATACATGATTTTTAAACGATAGTGACTTTATTTCCTTTAAAAGCAAGCTGTGATTTAAGGGGGGAGGGTGGTTTGCTTACAGGGAATGAGTCAATCAAGGGGGCGGGTTTTCAACAAACAGAACTTTCATACCGTAGCCTGGCCAGTCATGAAACTGGTTTTCAAAGCTTCTCTGATGTGCAGCGCTTCCTGGTGTGATCTTCTAATCGCCCTGATGTCTGGCTGCACATAATCAGCAGCCAGGCAATTTGCCTCAGCCTCCCACCCCGCCATAAAGGTCTCCCCCTTACTCTCACAGAGATTGTGGAGCACACAGCAAGCAGCAAGAACAATGGGGATATTGGTTTGGCTGAGGTCTGATCGAGTCAGTAACGAGCGCCAGCGACCTTTTAAACGGCCAAATGCACATTCTACCACCATTCTGCACTTGCTCAGCCTGTAGTTGAACAGCTCCTGACTCCCGTCCAGGCTGCCTGTGTATGGCTTCATGAGCCATGACATTAAGGGGTAGGCTGGGTCCCCAAGGATAACTATAGGCATTTCAACATCCCCAACAGTTATTTTCTGGTCCGGGAAGTAAGTCCCTTGCTGCAGCCGTTTAAACAGATTAGTGTTCCTGAAGACGCGAGCGTCATGAACTCTTCCTGGCCAGCCCACGTTGATGTTGGTGAAATGTCCCTTGTGATTCACAAGTGCTTGCAGCACTATTGAAAAGTACCCCTTGCGGTTTATGTACTGGGTACCCTGGTGCTCCGGTGCCAAGGTAGGGATATGGGTTCCATCTATCGCCCCACCACAGTTAGGGAATCCCATTGCAGCAAAGCCATCCACTATGACCTGCACATTTCCCAGAGTCACTACCTTTCGTAGCAGCAGCTCAGTGATTGCTTTGCATCACAGCAGCACCCACAGTAGATTTGCCCACTCCAAATTGATTCCCGACTGACCAGTAGCTGTCTGGCATTGCAAGCTCCCACAGGGCTATCGCCACTCGCTTCTCAACTGTGAGGGCTGCTCTCATCTTGGTATTCTGGCACTTCAGGGCAGGGGAAAGCAAATCACAAAGTTCCATGAAAGTGCCCTTACACATGCGAAAGTTTTGCAGCCACTGGTAATCATCCCACACCTGCAACACTATGCGGTCCCACCAGTCTGTGCTTGTTTCCCGGGCCCAGAATCGGCGTTCCACGGCTATAACCTGCCCCATTAACAGCATGATCTCCAAAGCACCAGGGCCCAAGGTTTGATAGAATTCCATGTCCATGTCCTCATCACTCTCGCCGCCGCGCTGCCGTAGCCTATTCCTCGCCACCTGGTTTTGCAGGTTCTGGTTCAGCATAAACTGCACAATAACACGTGAGGTGTTTACAATATTCATGACTGCTGTCTTGAGCTGAGCGGGCTCCATGCTTGCTGTGGTAGGGCGTCTGCACTGTTCACCCAGGAAAAAGGCGCGAAACGGTTGTCTGCCGTTGCTTCCCTGGAGAGGGGGGTGACTGCCTGGGGTGCCGAGCTTGGGGGGCACTGCCTGAGCTGTACTCGACAGAAGAGGAGAAAAAAGGTGACTTTATGGTTAGCCACCTTCAGGCTCCCCTGATCCAAAAGCCAGCAAGTGAGTGGGTCTGTTCCCACCTTATAGTCAGAGCAGCCCTGGGGCTTTTCCAGAAGCCAGGGATCACTCAGGCATAGGGGCTGGCACCCCTTCTGTGCCTTTTGCTCCAGGGGCCAGGAAAGGATAGCATGGGAAGCTGCTACATATAAGCCAGCCAGGGCTCTATGCCATCCAGGGATTCACCTAGGCAGGGGGATTCTTCAGACAGCAGTTTAAACCAGTTTTACAATTGGCTCTGTGTTGCTGGAGCAGCGCAAAACAGTCCAAGTAGAGGTCAGGATCTGCCTAATAATGCTCTATACCTGTATGTTATATACTTGAAATTTGAACTGAGAGTCCACAAGACTGGTCACGCCAGTGTTGTGGCTGATCTCTTGTTCATTCTGTTAGGCAATCCTTGGCTTAATTCTGTAGCTCCTAGAGAAATGGGTAACTCAGGGGATGGATGGAGTAACTCAGGGGACTGGTATTGGGATAATACTGATGCATGTTAAAAATTAATACTAACTGGCCTATGTGAAATGTGTCCTTCTCGGGCCATTCCCAACAAGAAGGAACTGTATGCACATTATTAAAACACCATCACTATTGGCATTAACTGGCACTGTTCTGGCAGTGTCAGTAGAAGGCCAAATTGGCAATACTGTGACTGAGTAACAGCACGGTCCCTTGTTTGTTGCTGAGGAACAGCTACCAGCTTTCCATAGCTGGTCAGAAAATAAATATTTCCCCATAATTTTTTTTCTGACTTTTTGGTAAAAAGTTTATCAAAATATTGCCATTCAGAAAAACCACCATCCTGCCTTATTCTCCTGCTTTCCTCGATAGGCCAGGCTACCTGGTCAAACTGCATCCTCTATGATGCTCTAGTTTCAATTTTCAGGTTGCAGTTTTTCAACAACAAATTCCAAAGGAAGCGGACACTGTTCACAAAAAAATAATTTAATCTAATTTTCCATTCAAGAACAGAAAATTTTCAACCAGCC
Organism: Malaclemys terrapin pileata; assembly: GCF_027887155.1. Classification (NCBI taxonomy): domain Eukaryota; kingdom Metazoa; phylum Chordata; order Testudines; family Emydidae; genus Malaclemys; species Malaclemys terrapin. Next base: position 40,196,104 of record NC_071515.1, read on the forward strand.
CTAGTTCTGTTCCTTACTTGACAAAACAAGTCTAACCCATTATTATATATTTGATGTTATGCCACAGATTTATATGGCAGTTCAAAGAAGAAATAAAAATAGAGGACTGCCCCATAGAGTTATTAATTTAATACCTCATTAGAGCATCAGAATGACAGTGAAAAGGGATTAAGGCAACTGATAATCTCTCTCTCGGACTCGCTCGCTCTGTCTCTCTCTCTCTCTCTCTCTCACACACACACACTTTTTAAAGCCAATTTCCTAACTTGATGCATACCTCATTCGACATTTGCCTCAAGTTGGCCATTTACTCTGCTGGGAAGGAGAACAAGCTACCACTATGTTATAGCACATCACTTCCCCCTTGTCCATTCTAGTTTTAGTAAATATGGTGAAAATATCAAAAGCAGCACCTTCACTTTGCTTAATGCTTAGCCCAAACCAAACACAAGACAGAGAAAATGGGAGGCTAAAATGCAGTTGCTGAAAGTGACTAGGGCAACAGCTTCACAACCATCCACAACATTTCCAACTGCTTCAGGGAGAAGCCAATTTTAGAAAATACACTTCTACCCTGATATAACGCTGTCCTCAGGAGCCAAAAAATCTTACCGCATTATAGGTGAAACCACGTTATATCAAACTTGCTTTGATCGCCAGAGTGCGCAGCTTCCCCCCCCCCACCCCCGGAGCACTGCTTTACCACATTATATCCGAATTCATGTTATATCGGGTCGCGTTATATCGGGGTAAAGGTGTATACATTTAGGCTCTCTCTGTTTCTAAGCTTCCTTTGTTTATTATATTTGGCAACACTCATACCATTGTAAAATAAATGGACACTCTCATGTATTTTTAGATAACTCCGGGCTTACTTCATCAACAGTTCCAAAAATTAGGAAGCATATGTCTGCAGAATCAAAGGCATTGAATATATTGTAGCTGGGTGAAAGTTTGTTTTTTTACTAAATAATAGAAACAGTAGTCCCAATTTCATATTAAAAAGGATAATGCAATTATTTAAAAAGAATTCCCTTCCACAGAAGCCCAGAAAAGCACAAATTCCCCCTCAGTTCTACTTTTTACACTCCATACATTAGCTTCCCTGAACCACTACCCCACCCTAAAAGAATATTTCAACACATCATTCAAACGGTTTCTTAAATACATTTCAAAAATTTCCCCACCCTTGAGGTACACAGCAAAATCATCTACAGACTTTCCCTCATCTTTCTCTGAAATAGTAAGGGAAACTCTAAGTTTACATTTCTGTACCTTTTTAAGTTCATACTTCTATCTTTGAACAAAAGCACCACCTCAACATCTGAACAGTAAAATTCATCTTCCCTTTTCACTTGCCTATGCATTATTTAAGCATGCTGCTCTGAATTCTAGCATTAGGGTTTTCCATGGAGCAACAATCAACAACAGCTTTATAATCTGGTACAGCAGGAAACATGGGATATGCAGGATAGTTTCACACATTTGTTTGATATGTTTATCCTCAACAATTAAATATGATAATCCAATTTGGTGAAAAATAAACTGAAATCAGATCTGCTGCAAAAACTTTTTAAATGTAATTTTCAGCCTAGCAATCAATGCTTATTCAGTTTCCATGTCATCTCTGTCTTCTCGCTTTGCAGATGCTCAAGTGACGTTAAATTAAACAATTGCACAAAATTTAAGAACTGCAGGAAAATTACCATCCACACTTAATTCTGGAATTCAAAAAGGTCCTTAGAAAACACCCTTCAATGATTATTTTTCCTAATAGCAAAAATAAAACAATACAAACACTCTCACAGTAAAAGTAGAATACATTTGAGACATTCTACTTGTATTTTAAGTCATTTTAAAATATAACACTACAATGGTGAAAATGAGGTACCCCTAAAATATATTAAAAGACTGAGCTGCTAATGAAAAATGTCCAAGTAACCTCTAAGTGAGCTGTGTATTGAAACAGACAGCAACACTAAAGTATTTATCGTTTACAGACATACACAACATCAAACTATTATCTAGTAAGTACTATACTTTACTCCAGGACATTTACCCTAAATTTGTGTAAACTAAAAACACAGGCTTGTAAATCACAGGCTCAAACCTGTAATTACAACACAGAGAAAAAAAATTAAGAAATCTTAAACTTACAATGATGGGTTATCATAAGTCCAGCACAGCAAGTAGCCCTAAGGGTACATTTTAGATTTTTTATCCATGCTCTGTTCTTCTCTCTGATGTGACTATTCAGGCACATGGTCAAGTTGCAATCAGCTTCTCTCTTAGTGATGTATGAGAGCTGTGCTGATTTATCTAGTCTTTCTGCAGCAGATTAGCACTAATGTTTCTGCTTCTGCATCCTACCTTTCTTTAGCAGTAGGCTCTGCGTTATCATTGGCAATCCAAATTAAAGAGCCAGTAAATGTAGCCCAGACTTTTTTTTCCTGTGAAACAACTGCTAGGCAGTTAGCCTCACACAAGAATACCGCTGTTTAATCTATTGAACCTCCTTTTCAATATCCCTGCTGAGAATGGCAGTCAGAGACATAGAAGGGTGGGTCCAATAAGACTGCTGTAGTCCAAAGGTCTTTTTATGATTTATTCTATTACAAGGAATATATTCTTGTGCAGATTGCCCCAAACAACGGAACAGCTGCAATATAGAAACATAGGTTTTTCACTATTTGTAACACAATATGTACATATACAGTGAAATCTAGTTTATCCAGAGGACATGGCCAACATGAAATTTAGACAAACAAAGTTTTTTAAAATATCAAGGATGCTGGGGAGAAATGAACTCATGTGAATAAGGAAGATTTCACTATATTACAATATATGTGCTTGTTATAAACTCTCTTTCTCTTGCTCCTTTTTTGTTTCTAAAATGGTATTTTTTAAACATTTGCCCCCACATTTTTTCTCATGTTGTCCCTTAGGTTAGGAATATTTTACACTGTGGAAATGATGAAATCAGCATACTTCGCTATAAAATGTTGTAAGAACAAACTGAATGACCGGTTTTGTCTTTCCAGTAAACAAGTAGTATTTTATCAATAAAACACCATTTTTAATTCATGAAGTTTTCAGTTCAAGCCACCCTGAGACACAATAGTTTAAATTTTCATAAAGACTTTTAAAACTGTTTAGGAAAAAAGTAAATGTCTGAGAACATTTATTCATGGAAATTTTGAACATGCTGACAAGTTTGCTCATATCACTGCTCTTCCTAGATGGTTTCTCCTCTTGAATACAGAAAAGGATTAGTATTCCTTTCTGCCCTTAAGAAACAAACATGGTTCTTGAATATTATTAAATAAGCATCCAATTCATGCCACTTAAACACTAGGAATATCTGAGTAGCAGACAAGATTCTTGGAGCCCTAATCTCTGATTATTACCAGCATTAACTTTAAATACAAGTTATATGGAGCTTTCTAGGCTAAGCATGAAACACCAAAAAAGGATTTACAATTCTTTTACTGTTCATTTACTATTTTATGATAAGCCCTAAAACAAAACATAAAAAGCTGCTATTTTAGTTCACTTATTTAAATAATAATAGCAATTAAAAATGCAGCACCTTTCATCTTCTCAAAGTGCTTTACAGATTTTATATATACACAGATTTTATATATTCACCCACCAATGAAGCGCAGCCAGTACACCGATGGATGTAACAATGGTTCAAAAGCATGCAACAACGCTTTAGGACAGGAAATACAGAAGAAGACTATATCCAGCTGAAACGGATGGAGGAATTTTAAGCAGGCACAATGTGGTTATCCAAATTGGAATTTGTCCTGGACAGATAAACACTTCTACCCTTGCAAAAAGGCATGGTAGAATTTTTAATGGCCACAAGTAAACAGGCCCTCCCCCTTTGAAAAATGGTATCCTTCAGCGACAAGCGCACTCAAACTTAATAGGGCACTGATTTAATATTGATTCAAAAGAATCACCAATACCACTCTCTTCAGCACTTAAGATTTCATTGGAAGTTCTTCCATACAAGTATTGTGCAAAACTAAAAACAGAGTCCAGTTACTATTGCATTGCAGTGGTGCATTAAGTCCAAATTATATCCATAGTTATTCACCTGCACAAATACAGTACAACACTTGCAGACTCTTTGGAATGAAAGTGTTATACAATACATCTTTACCTATCAGAAGTGTGGTCCTTTAGGGTATCTCTACACCAGGGGTGGGCAAACTTTTTGGCCTGAGGGCCACATTTGGTTTCGGAAATTGCATGGAGGGCCAGTTAGAGAAGGGGGTTGTGGCCCGCCCCCCATCTTCTATCTGCCCCCGCCCCGAGACCCCTGCTTCATCCACCCTCCCTGTCCCCTGACCACCCCCGGAACCTCTGCCCCTGACTGCCCCCTGCCGCCCCATTCAACCCCTCCTCTCATTCCTGACAGCCCCTCCGGGACCCCTGCCCCATCCAACCACCCCTTCTCTCTGTCCCCTGACTGCCTCCGGAACCCCTGCCTCTGACTACCCCCCCGCTGCCCCCATCCAACCCCTCCTCTCATTCCTGACTGCCCCCCCCCCGGGACCCCTGCCCCCATTCAACCCCCCTGTTCCCCGCCCTCTGACCGCCCCGACCCATATCCACACCCCCACCCCCTGAACTCCCCTGCCCTCTATCCAACCCTGCTCCCCCGCTCCCTTACTGTGCTGCCAGGAGCACCAGTGGCTGGTGGCGCTACAGCTGTGCTGTCTGGCTGGAACCAGCCCTGCCGTCACCACCGCGCAGCATTGGGTCAGGCCGGGCTCTGCAGCTGCGCCGCCCCAGAAGCTCGCAGCCCCGCCGCCCAGAGCATTGCGCCGGTGGCGGAGCGAGCGAGCTGAGGCTGCGGGGGAGGGGGAACAGCAGGGGAGGAGCCGGGGGGTAGCCTCCCGGGGCAGGAGCTCAGGGGCCGGGCAGGAGGATCCCGCGGGTCGTAGTTTGCCCACCTCTGCTCTACACTATAGCTGCGAAGTGTGATTCCCAGCTCAGGTAGACATAGTAGTGTGTTAAAAAGAACAGAGTAGCTGCGGCTAATCCAAGCTATGGCTCGTGTTGCCATGGCCACACTCCTATTTAGCATGATACTTGAGCAGAGCTAGTACATGTAACTCTACCCTAGCTGGGAATTACACCTTCCAGCTGCAGTGTAGACATAGCCATAGAAAATTAGATTGACCCAGCTATATCGCTCAGGAATGTGAAAAATCCAATCCCCTAGCAATGTAGTTAAGCCAACCTAAGTCCCCATGTAGACAGCACTAGATCCTACCTATCACTTCCTTGAGAGGTGGATTACCTACACCAACTGGAGAACCAATCCTGTCCGGGTAGACAGTGTTTACACAGAAGTGCTGCAGCTGTAGCATTTCAAGTGTAGACAAGCCCTTACGTTTTGTCTAGACTAGACTTTCTCGTCCTGTTTTAATGAGTGAATCTGAATTAACTGGCAATCAATTAACTAACTCCTTTGTAAATGCTAATTTAGATACTCCTGGAATAAATATTGTGGGGGGGGGGGAGGGGAATCTACAAAGGTGTTAGTTAATTTGAGCTAATTGACACTCAGTGAACTCAAATTACTACAGGACCACAAACTAAATTAGAAAAAGCTTTCAGGCATATCTACATTAGAAATTTATGCAGGTATTGCACCATGGGTAGGGATGTATACAGCCATACACCTTTGTGTAAATGCAATTATACTGGTATAACAGTGCTTTTGCCAGCACAAGTTATTTTGTTGACTGAACCAATACGCGCTATACCAACAAAAGCACTTTTATGCTAGTATAAACTGTGACTACACAAAGGGTTTGCTGCTATAGTTATACCAGCAAAATTTTCTAGTGTACACTAGGCCGGTACAGCACCAAAGGAAGTTTGCATGATTTACTACACCTCTACCCAATTTCTGACCAAATAATGGTACTTCTTAGGTTAACTCTTTTTCAGCTTAAAAATGAATTTAGTGCTTGTGATTTATACTGGATTTACAGCCTTGGAGTTTGAGCATTCTACCTAACCACAGTACTAGTACAGCACAGGAAACTGTGGTGTAGGCTTTCTGATACTGACCTATCTCTGTATCCCAAAACTGGTCTGGAGAAATCACCACTTGGGATGAGAAGGTAGATAAGGCTCCAGGCCCATTAGGTCCTTGGTTTAATACTGCCAACAAGGGTGCCAATTACTGACAATTATGGTGATGTAAACACCTTTTCATTAGGAAGTGGACTGAGACCAGAATCTAAATTTCATATAGGCCTTGTCTTCATTAGGAAAAATGGTGTGTTAAACAACACATGCTGAAACTAGTGTAGACATGACAAGTTTTAACATTTGTGAGCTGGTCGAGATAAATCCTAGGCTTCCCACTAGGTTTAGCTCAACAAGCTAACATGCATTAAAACTACAACTATCTTGTCTACATTAGTATTTCAACACGTTAAATACACACCTTTTTTTGTACAATAGACATGGCCATAATGTAGGTCGTAGACTAGGTATCAGATTGACTCAGTCATTGTTACTATCTGTAGAAAGGATGCAGTTTCCAAACATGTATCCCCCTTGTGGCCTTGTGTGCCACTGCAGTTGCCTGCCTCAGTTTCCCTTCAGGTTCATGGAAATAATCCACTCAAATCCAAAAATCCTTAAAATAATATTCCCCTCTCTTGGAGTCTAATTTATTCTATATTAGAGGTGGGCAAACTATGGCCCACGGGACTGTCCCGCCCGGCCCCCGAGCTCCTGGCCCAGGACGCTCGCCCCTGGCCCTTCCCCTGCTGTTCTCCCTCCCCCGCAGCCTCAGCTCACTCACTCTGCTGCCAGCGCAATGCTCTGGGTGGCAGGGCTGTGAGCTCCTGGGGCAGCACAGCTGCAGAGCCCTGCCTGACCCGGTCTTTGTGCTGCGTTGTGGCGGCGGCGGCATGGCCCAGCTCTTGCCAGGAGTCGTGGCTTTAGCTCCGCCAGTCACCGGTGCTCCAGGAAGTGAGGTAAGGGAGCAGGGAGCGAGGGGGGCGCAGTTGGATAGAGGGCAGGGGAGTTCAGGGTGGTGGGCAGGGGGGCGGATAGGGGCTGGGGCGGTCAGGAGGGAAACAGGGGGTTGAATGGGGGCAGGGATCCTGGGGGTGCAGTCAGGAAGGAGCGGGGGTTGGATGGGGTGGCAAGGGGCAGTCAGGGGTAGGGGTTCCAGGGGCAGTCAGGGGACAGGGAGAAGGGGTGGTTGGATGGGGCAGGGGTCCTTGGGGGGGTCGTCAGGAATGAGTGGAGGGGTTGGATGGGGCGGCAGGGGTCTGGGGGCAGTCAGGGGACAGGGAGCGGGGGGTGTGTGGATGGGGCAGGAGTCCTGGGCAGGGTGGCAGATAGGAAGTGGGGGCCGGGCCACGACCCCCTCCCCTAACCAGCCCTCCATACAATTTACGAAACCCGATGCGGCCCTCAGGCCAAAAAGTTTGCCCGCCCCTGTTCTATATAGTCCAGCTCCCAAGAGAGACATTCTTTCACTCAACCTGAGGTTCAGGATTGCCACAGCCCTCCTTTTGGGACTTTGTTGTGGTAGAGTCCTCCTCTCAGCAAGCTTTTCCTGACAGAGTGTGGAGACTCCTTTTGAGTCACCACTCTCTTCCCATTCATTACTTGACAACTCCCCTGACCCTTCCGAGGTGGTTCTAATTACAGTAGAACCTCAGAATTACCATCGTCTCAGGAATGGAGATTGTTTGTAACTCTGAAATGTTCCTAACTCTGAACATAACATTATGGTTGTTCTCTTAAAAGTTTATAACTGAACATTGATTTAATACAGCTTTGCAACTTTATTATCCAGAAGAAAATGCAGCTTTTAACTATCTTAATTAAAATGAAACAAGCACAGAAAGTTTCCTTACTTTGTCAAATCTTTTTTTTTAAAACTTTCCCTTTATTTTTTTAGTAGTTTACATTTAACACAGTACTGTACTGTGTCCCTCCACTCTTTTTTTTTTTTTTTGGTCTCTGCTGCTGCCTTTATGCATACTTCTGATTCCAAATGAGACGTGTGGTTGACTGGTCAGTTCGTAACTCTGGTGTTTGTAACTCTAAGGTTCTACAGTACCCCAAACTCCTGTCTGAGCCAGCTGGGAGAAGGGGAGCCTTGCAAGGTTCCTGGTCCTTTAAAGGTTCCTGGTCCTTTAAAGGAACAATGGCCTGGTTTTCCTATATCATCCCTATCCCAGACACTAACTATTCCTTGAGACTATCTTCCTCTCAACCAGTGTACGTTTTGGTTATTCTTTCAGCCTTCATTCACCTTCCTCAGACACCTAGAATGGGGTAACTGGCCTCTCAAACAACCTCCTCTGGCCTTAAAATCCCAGTATCTCATTACACACCCCAGCATGCATTGAAGCAAATTGACTACATGTAAAAAAATTTGTATCACATTACCACTGCTTTGAGCCATCCGATCTCCGGTTTGCTTAATTCCTAATTATTTATTAAAAATTTCCTTTGAAGGCTTTAATCTTTTACTGAAAAGTTGGTTTGGATAAAGAAATATTGTTCCACATACGTACAGCAAGGAGCAGAAAGAAAGACCATCACATCACCAATTGTCCCAAAAAGAGTCATCTGTCCTTTCTAAGCCCCAGTGATTTGTTACACACAAGCTATGCAAATGCATATAGCACTAATACTTCTAACATGTATATAGATTATATGTACATCTACAGGAAATTACTCAAGGCAATTTTGAGTGTAAAGTCAAACAAATTATCATCTATAATTGAATGCATGCAAGTAAGCTTTAATTAAACATGACTTCTCTGCTGAAAAGAAAAACATTAAAATCTCATAACAGAAGAAGTTGGCCAACTGAGAAAACAAGCTTGGCTGCATGAAAAAATAATAATTAAAATAAAAACCCACATTTCAGGTTTTTTTCCAACTTATTCTTGATTCACAAAACCAAATCTGTAAGACACAACAGTGCTTATAAAAAGGTGACAGGCTTGCTGTCAAGATCAAATATCAGATATATACAGACAGGCAGAAAGTTTTGGGGTAAAGGGACCAGTGAAATGATTCTTTGGGACCTCTTCATCATATTTCAAAAATGCACAGACTCTTCAGGCTATAATCAGACTCCTGCCACAGAAATGGAACCCAGCTGCTTTTGCTGGGTACGTGGCATGGGGGCCAACACTTAAAAATGTCCAAATGATAACTTACCACAGAGGATTGGAGTTTGTGGCCTATTTAAGAGCTGTGTGTTTCCATACACTGATTTCTAACACTTACAGCATTTGCAAAATGAACCCACCATCACCCCTAGAAGGTAGAGAATGTACTTTCTCTGTTGAGGAGAAAGTAATGCGGGAAAGGTTAATTGACTTGACTAAGGTCACAGAGGGAGACCACATCAGAGCCAGGAATCCTATTAGACCACCTTTCTCCTTGTGGCCAGGGATCTTCTCAGCAGAAGAGCCAACTAAACTGCAAGCAACTGCCTGGGAGGTGAGAGGAAGTTCACACTACCAGTGACAGCCCAGACAGTACTACCAAAACAGCCATGAATTAGTTTGAAGTCCCCCAGAAAATCAAGGGATTATAACCATGGGTTTCACTGGTCCCAAAGGGCAGCCACAGGCCTTGCCTATACTAGAAGGAATTATCAGAATGGTTATACCACCAAATCCTCGTAGTGGAGATGCAGCTATGCCGACAAAACTTTTACAAGTAAACCAGACCTAGGTGACTTTAGGAAGAGCATGAATAATCAGTGATGTTTAAGGGAAATCAATTAGTAACAACATTTCAACTCTCAGTGATCAGTTTACATTTTCCAGACTTTCCTTGCGAGGAAACTGGCAAGAACATTTTTCTGAATGAAATCAAGGGAGACTGGCAGCTGCAGATTTCATGGGTCACAAAGATGTCTCTGTAGAGCTAAGGATGAAATGTGACCATAACAGGAAAGCTAGTATGTTGTCACATGGATCACGGAAGCCACTTTGTGCCAAAACAGTGAAATACTTAGAACTACTGAAATAAGATGCAATATTAGTCAATCTCATTCTGCTATCACTATTGGCTTTTACCCTTTGGGCAGCTAATGTCTAGTCTGAAACATATTTGTTAGTGTAAACCAAGCTAAAGCTCTGCTTTTCCCAAAACTGTCCTGTAAGTCTGCTTCTTTTTTAATGGCAGTTTTGGAAAACATTTTTTTTTTAACCTCTCATGTCATATTAGGTTGCATAAGTCCATGTCGAAGGTTAAAGACAGATAAAACATGATATGACAGATGCAACTTATCAGGATGCATCACAACATAAAATATCACATAACATAACAATATGAGTTTTCCCCTAAACTTTCCCTTAAAGAATCTGTGACAGATTGAACCTGATCCATCATTAAATTTATATTTAATAATCAAAGGACATGAGTTCAGCTTTAAAATCCTCCACGCAGTCAAATAAAACTACCTTTCTCCATGGAAGGTGAGCATGGCCCATCAGCAACCACTCTGATGAACACACTGCTCTGTGAAAAGTGGTCTCTGAGATAAGAGATGTTAAGTCTTTGAAAGTCAGATACTAAAGGCCACTTTATCCTTAATGGGCCACCTCTTAGCTTAACACAGGATTTGGGGACTTCAACAGCAGAGTCAAGGGAAGAGGTAGGGACGGTTTTGTGGCCTGCAGCATGCAGGGGGTCAGACCAGATGATCATAATGGTCCCTTCTGACCTTAAAGTCTATGAGTCTATGAGTCTTGTTTAGACAAAGCCTCAAAGAAAGCAGCGAGTCCAAAACCCCATTGTGGGTGTAGGAAACTGGGATAAACTGCCCAAGAGCTTATCGACACAATCTGTTAGTGCACAACGCACTATAGCACTCTAGCCCACCTCATGCTAACTAGCCGTATTGACCCTGCTACCGTGCACTAGAAGTTCCATGGTGCACTTTGATGTCCTGCTGTGAAAAATGGCATGTCTTGGCCTGCAGGCTAACCCAAAGAGAGATCTTCTGGGCACAGCAAAAGAGGGCGGGGGATGGAGGGGGGATATCTGTCACTCTGGACAGCATGTGGCTGGAACTCTGACTGGGAGATGAATGCCAGGAAAAGTTCTTTACATATGTGAATGCATGTTTTTCTATATCTTAGAGTTCTTGTCTAATTTATGAAAAGCGTGTGGTGGGGCCTGCTTGCTCCTGCCTCTATTCAAGTTCACAAATGTCTCAGAGACCTTTTTTGCTGGTAAAAAGCCTGGTGTGGTTTATTTACAATATTAGTGTCCATCACCCTTATACTCTCTAGCCTCACCCCTATAGTCCAAGGGAGCCCTCCATTCTTGAGACAAGAAGGGAAGAGCAATGACTCTCTTCCTTTCCTCATTTCTCTTTCTGCATTCTCCCTCTCCTACTTCCCTCCTGTGCCTTTCCTACAATCAGCCTAATGGCCTAATTAGATCTCCTCAGCCCATCAGTTAGGCACAGCTCTTCTTATTGAGGTCTGCTCTAGAGTAATTAATTAGAGTTGCAGTGAACAGAGTGCTGGCTCAATTGCTGTTGCCCAGCACTCTGTCACTAAGCATAAAATCTAGATTTTTTTTTATTTTACTCCATTTTTCCCCCAATAAAACTTTTTACTAAGAGATTTAATATTGTGGGGGGATTCTCACTCAGTCCATCTGAGAGGAAAACTGCATCCCGCAACTTCTAAGGAGAGATACTAAAGTGGTAAAAGTTTCTGGAACCTAAACCCTCACTCTAGTTTCACAGTCAATGAACTTGGGGCTTTAGTGTTCTCTCCCAAGGGAGGTGCATTGCAAAAGGCTAAGGCAGGCTGGAACAAGGGCCCGGCTCCACACCCAACCTGTGATATTGCTATACAGTAAAGTTTAAGAGCTGCTAAAGCTCTATGGATCCAGGCCTCCAACTCTTCCCTACTGTGACCCTGTCCTCTTCTTTGCTGTCCCAGCCTGAGCAAACCCCTGCCTTTTGCCATTCTTGTCAGATTGAAGAAGTTTCCTTGCTTCTGTGGCTTATTTTTGTTGCTTTTAGGGAAGCAAGGCAATTGGGAGGAAGTGGAACAGCTAGCACTATGGAGACCCTCAGGCTAGAACACAGAGAATGGACTTGTTTGTTTCAGCTATGTCAGTAATAGAGACAGATGGGTGCAACATTTATAATCTGGCTTCTGGGGAGCATGTTCCCATTTATGAGTTCTAAATTCACTGTTTTGGTGAACAATCTTGTTTAATAAACTTTCACATGAATATTTACAGAAATCAAACAAAAGGGGATGGAGTGTAGGGTTTTTTTTTAGCAAATTTATGTTTTCGAAAATAAATTTCAGCTGTTCACTCAAATCCACTACGTATACATTAAAAATCACAGCTTCTCCAGTGTACAGGCTGCAATTGTTCTATTTCTGTTTATATTCCAGACCTTTAAATGCTTATTTTCAAAAGCCAAGACAAATTTTCAGTAGGAGAACAAAAATCAGGCAATGGCGCAAAAAAGGGAAACTTTGAAGGTGAACTTAAGGTCATGCCAAATGAAGAAGAGGTATAATAGAAATTGATTATTCCCTCCTCTTTACCCAGCCCTGAAACATGGAAACAAGAGAACATTCAATTGCCAGGCAATACATCTGTAACCTGTAATGCAGCCTACAGTTAATCAGTGGAATTCACTGCCACAGAAGATCAGTTAGTAAATTTAATTTAGTTTACTTATTTAAAAGTTTATACAGCACACCTGTTGCCAAGGAACCAAATTCATAATGGAAGGTGATTGGGAAACAGGGGTAAGTGTCAAAACAGTGTAACTTGCTTTAATTTGGAACTCGGTGGGAGTGCAAAACAAGAATGCAATAAAAGTTGTTTCAGCTTATGTCAGGGTTGAATTTGGTTCTGGGACTGTTCGGGGTAATGCAGGGATAGGGTAAAGCATGTGTTGGGAGAGAAAGAGATCAGTGGGGCTGCTTTTATTATGCACTTCTGTCAACAGCTTTTTCTGCACCTTTCCCTCCACCCCATGGATGACGTTACACTCACTTTTGCACATCTTCAAATGCCAAATCAGTGAAAATTCCCCACTTACACCCATTTTCTAACAGCTTACAGCCAAAAGTAATTTACACCACCAATGCTGGCACTAAAAGATTTGGCCGAAAGACTTCTATGGAAATGACACCAGTTCACTCCAGGCTGCATTTGATTTAAGATGTCTAGGCACCTTACAGTTAACATAAAAACAAACAAGAAAGTATTTAAATTATCTAATGGGTGAATATTTATGGATACCATTGCATTTAGACTTAGGTTCCTCCACATTGCCTTGATGTTAATTAATTCATAAACCAGTTAAATAAATCTTACCGACAAACTTGTTGGGGAAAGAGAGATTCTTTTATAAAAATCCATCACCAAATTAGTGGATTAAGAAAATGCAGTAGATATAATATATTTGCATTTCATTAAGGTATCTGATATTTAATATCATGAAATCTCATCTGAAAAATTAACTGACAAGGATTTGGAGAGAAGCACTATCGGGATTAAAAACTGACTAAATGAACAAAAACGAAAGGTGATTAAACATGGCAACATACAGATACGGAGTGTGGGGGATAGGGTATCTAACAGAGTACCAAATGGATTAGTTTTCGATCCTGTCCCATTTAATATTTTCATTAATAATTTATCAAGAGAGAGTAAACAACATGTTTGTTAATGAAATACAAATTATCCTAAATTAGGAGGAGTTGTGAACACCTATCAGGACAGGAAAATAATACAAAGGAACCTAGAGAGATCAAAAACCTTGGGAGAAAACAACAAAATTGAGGTTCAACTTGGAAAAATACATTTTTTCTGGAGAAACAAACAATCTGAAAGAGATACTCAATGGGAAGGAGAAACCTGGGAAGCAGTAATGTTGAAAAAGAACTAAAGTGCATCGGTCACCATTCAAATTTCTACCTTTACTATCAGACACAACAGTTACCAAACTATAGCCTTTCTAAATATAAGGGGCAAATGCTATCATCTTAAACACTAGTGAATGGTAACTGTTGGCAAATAACGACTGCTTAATGGTGACCACTGCAGGGGAGATAGTAGACAGCAAATCAGACGTGTTGCAGATATGGCTGCAAATAGGCCAATGCAATATTGGGCTGTATTCAAAGAGGCATCATGTCACAGAGTAGGGCAGTAACAATCACACTCCTTGTGGCTCTGTTATGACCATATCTGGAATGCTGTGTTAATTGCTAGGCACCATATTAACAAAGACCGTGACAAATTGAAGAGAGTTCAGGATACATCAACAAAAATTATCCAGAGCTGGAGGAATTAGCTTTTCAGTAAAATTAAAACACACGTGTAAAATTTGTTGAGAGATGACAAAACGGAGACAACAGTATACAAATACTTGAAGGCCGTAAATGATGACAGAGAGGAACCATAAGGTGATATAAGTAGGAATAATAGGATGAAATTTTAAAAAAGAAAATTTAGTCTGAATATCAGAATAAATTTCTTAAATAATGTGAGATGCATTTGACTGTGGAATATTCGCCCAAGTGCAGCTCCCATCACTTATGATATTTAAAATTAGACTAAACTAAACACTAGAAAGTGAACTATATATGAAACAATCCCCCTCTGGCAGGGAGATGGAAAGCATGATCTAATAGGCCTTTTTCATTTCCATTTCAATCTTCTGTGCTATGATCCTCTTTGTTTTCAATTAATTACAAGTCTGATTTAAAAAAAAATTGTATTCTAGTTCTACAAGTCAGGATAAGGCCGAATCAAGTCCTGAGGGCTGAGAGGAAAGAAACATGCCAGTCTTTTTGTTTATCCAATTCCAGGATTCTCTCTCAGCATGTTGTTTCCCTCTGTATTTAGTACTGCATAAATAAATGGCAAGGTTTATTAAAGGTCCCTCCCCTCCCCCCCCCCGACCTTTCTAAGCTATCAGATATTGATCGCTGCTGGAGATTGGACACAGGACTAGATGAAGTCTTTGTATGATGTGCTAGCAGGGGTTCTCACTGCAACAGCATTCTGACAACAAAAATTACTACATGACCCCAGGAGGTGGGATTGAAGCCTGAGCCCGCCCAAGCCCCACTGCGTCAGGTGGGGGTGGGAGGCAAAGTCAAAGACCAAGGGCTTCAGCCCCAGGCGGGGGTTGCTGTAACCTGAGTGCCACCACCTGTGGCTGAAGCCCCTGGGCTTCGGATTCGGCCCTGGGCAGTAGCGCTCAGGCTTTGGCCAGCAAGTGTATTGCCAGCCCTGGCGACCTCATTAAAACGGGGTCGCAACCCACTTTGGAGTCCCGACGTACATTTTGAGAACCGCTGTGCTAGAGTAAACACTATGGACCAAATTGTACCCTCAGTTACATCACCAGTCACAATGAAATCAAGAGGATTGCATGGATGTACTGTAAATGAAGAATGTCACCCTATGCTTCTACTGGGAAGACAGTTTTTAAGATGATGTAATTTGCCAGAACCCAGCCTGCGCAGTCCAAGAAGCCTTGGATATTTGCTGCTGCTCCTTAACTTGCCACTCAGAGCAACTGACAATATAAGAATTCTATCCCACTTCTCCTGATGGAGTAGTCTGATTAATGCCAAGTGCAAAAGAAGAGCCTTGATGTGGCAGTAAAAATGACAAGACACAGGTCCACAATGCAGGAGATTCAAGTCCTTCTAACCCAGCAGAATCTTTATAGTTAATCTTTTAGTTAAGATACTATTCAGAAGAAAATGCTGGTTATGAAAAACTTCCATATATATTTCTATTTATTTTCTTCATGCTGAGGAGTCCTGATTTTGGGGAGTGTCACATGGTTAGAGTTTTCTATTACAGCAAATCATTCTTATACAAAGAAAGCCATTCAAATGTGTTCATTTAAAAAGGAATATATTTAATATACAGACACTATTCATTATTCTTTAACAGTTTTCAAAACAGGGTTGCTTTTTCTTTTTACTATAAAAGCTTTTTTGGATTTTAGACTATATGATTTATACTGCATTTCTGCAATGTGGCAATAATTTTGTCAGTATTCTGTTGCCCCACACATCCTTTTCATAAATGAAGTATTGGACAACTTAAATAAAAATACCTGAATTTTGCAAGATTTTCTGTTAATTTTAGCTAAATTTGGACATTTAACTGCCTGTTACAAAGGTAATTTAATAGAATTTTGGCTACATTTTTAAGCAAAAAAAAAAAAAACCACCATAAAAGCACTATACAATTATTCCGTCTATAAGATTTTATAAAAACATAGGATAGATAATACGAAAATGGATAAATAAAAAATCACTATGATATGAGATCCATTTTTCAAAGAGTTGTAATCAATCCTTCACAATTGAAATTCATCACTAGAACCCTGCAAACAGTATGGGACAAATTCTGCCTTGGACACATGAGCAGCAACCATTGGGCTAAAGCCACCACTGGCGTAAGCAAACATAATTCCATTTGACCTACTGGCTTCAACTAGAAGCTGTTCATATGTATCTGAAAGCAGAATTTGACCTTTAGAAGTTCAGGGTTGGTATAAAAGCCCCATGCTATGTAATGATGCTGGCTGTGCCTCCACTCCTCAATTCAGACCTAGCTCTAGTTGTTACGAAGGTCCATGGAAATCGGCCTAATCCCCACAGTAGGACTGCTATTTTCTAAGTAAACCACAGGTTAAGTTGGTCCATCAAAAACTTTCCAAAATAAACTCAGGAAGAGTGACCTCTTTCACTTCTTATGGGGAGCGGAGGGTGGGAGCAGGGGGAGGGGGAAGAAAGCTTTTCTGTACATACAGAAAACTGCAGCAAATTTCCTAGACTAAAACAAGGGAATTCTCTGACTTCCGCAGTGAAAGTGAAATCCCAAGAAGTGAGATAATATAAAAATTAGAACAACATCATGTAACAAGCTATTTACACCATCTTAGAATCTGGCTTATATAGATATTGATCTTTCTTAAAAGGCTCCATTGACCTTTAAACATGTGTTTCCCTTGCACAAAAGAACTAGTCATAACAGTTTATGGGCCAAACTGAGTCCCAGTGTAACTGAGACAGACTTTATGCCAAGTATGAATTTGGCCCTTAAAATGTTAATGGAACTTTATGCATGCCATGAACACTGAAAGAACGATATAAATCTTTAACCACACAGAGGGAATCTTTATGCAGGATATTTTTTACTCTGAAACAAGATAGAAACATAGCACACAGGTTGGATGCAGAGAATAATAGCCAACACGTATACAGCAACAGTGTATGTAGTACTTTATGGATATATGCAATCACTGCTCCAGAGACAGTTTACAATGAAAGGGTCTAATCTTGAGTGACGCTGAGCACCTGTCACTCCTATTGACTTCAAATGGGCACAGACTGGGCAACAGGAGCACTTTCTCTGGGGAGTAGTTTCTGCTGGGCTACTATCCCGCACGCAATAAACTAGTCAGCACAGCAGATCACTTTCCCCTTGGAACCATATGGGCTCTTGTCTGCTCCTGTGCAGCACATCTATGCACTACTCAAGAGAGATTAATTGACAATCCTGCCCAAAGACACTGCCCAATTAATGGACACCAGCAACATAGTAGATGGAGCACTGGACTGGGCTTCATGGGCCTGCAGAGCGATCCTGAGAAAGTCACTTCTCCTCTCTGTGCCTCGTTTTCCTCATGTGTAGAAATAGGGATAACGATATTGACCTCCTTTGTAAAGTGCTTAGAGGTCTACTGATTAAAGGTGCTATATAAAAAGTAGGTGATATTATAATATAGGGCATCTGGGTCCAACAAGTACCATCATGTAAGATTATGATTGCTCTGCTAGATTCCTGAGATATTTCCAGTATGTCCTGCAGGTCTC
Organism: Malaclemys terrapin pileata; assembly: GCF_027887155.1. Taxonomy (NCBI): domain Eukaryota; kingdom Metazoa; phylum Chordata; order Testudines; family Emydidae; genus Malaclemys; species Malaclemys terrapin. The sequence continues at coordinate 40,214,028 of NC_071515.1, forward strand.
AACTGTATAGAAATTAGATATGATTTGAGAGCATAAAGTTGTCAATAATTCAGTTAAAATACAAATACTTACAACCTGACTGGTATCATCTGTCACTTCCTGAAGTCTCATTATATTATTCATCAGAAAGGCACAGAGGCAGGAAACCCTTCATTTTGTTGAGGAAAAACAAAAGAAGTCCGTGTCTCAGTGTAAGATATTTATTTATTAAAACGGGTTATCATTCTTCATGGGGCAACTCCCAGTACAAAATGAATATAATCACATCTGACAGAAATATCCTGCTAAGAGTTTCAATGTGAGTTTCTACCATCATCTGACAATATATAATATTTTAAACAACCATACCTCAGGCACTAACAACTCGAAAAAATAACACACGCTGATATACATCTGATATATTTTAGAATTGGGTCACATTTATGTAAAGAAATTGGAGCTGTGATTCATTCATATTGCCAGCATTTACTGGTAAACTTTAATGTTATTTATAGAATAGAATTTGGTTTTCTATCATAGGTTTCATGTCATACTTGATATGGCTCAAAGCACTCTGCACAGCTCACAGTAATACAGCAACTCAAAGATAAATGCTCCAGCCATTCTATGCTCTAGGATAGTGTAAGATGTGATTCTACTCTGAAAAGGCACTATGTAAAATAATAAATAATCTAAATAATCAAATCTGCTACTTCTGTGTATTCATTGTCATGTCTGCTTACTTAAGCGACTAAACTTTTACTACTTTTTGCTCCCACAGGCAACACAGCTGAAAGAGTGCAAGGGGTTTGTCTAACCGATGGGGAAGTGTGAATCCTGGGACAATTAAGGGACTTTTTCAGCCCTCAGGACTGTACTGCTGTACACCCATTTACTGGTTCCAAAGGGCATTTCCAGCAGCCAGGGATTGCCAGAGAGCTCAGGGCATGCTCCTGCACCACTGAAGTCAATGGGAATTTTGGCTTTGACTTCAAACAAAGTTAAAAATCAAATTCATTCATTTGGGGAAGAAAAATGAACCAATAAAATGGTTGTCTAGGAAATGGAGGCAGAAAGGAAACAGGCTTTTGAGTGTGTGTAGATAGATTAGATAGTTAAAATAGATAGATTAGATAGATAGAGATTATAGCATTACCTCCAGAGATAATTAAACAAAAGAGCATACACAGCCAAAACAAAAAAAAATTCCCCAAAATTAAATTTAAGAAAAATACAATATTTTGTAGTGCCATAGGAAGATTTAGTTGGCCAGGATCCAATTCAGATAAGTCAGACTGCACAGCCCAAAACATGCCTCTGAATATGTACACATATGAATGTGTACAGAATAAAAAAAAATAAATGATTGGTCTGGGGGCAACAGCAGTAAGATAGCCAAAGGCTGAGGGTTTATTTTTACTTGAGGACAATGTTCATTTTGGTTTATTATTTCCCAGTGCTCTAAGAGAGTCAGTCTACAGTGCTGGAATCACTTGGCAGATGGGTGGCATCTTCTGATACTGGTGCTCTACATTTTGCTGGTGGAATGAAGAGCTGGAGCTGTTTTTCATCCTGCAGATTCCAACTGCTGGTTCCAGTTTTTGCAAAGCTACATGTCAGGTGTCCAATAAGGATTATTTCCTTTCATGCTTATGGTTTGCAGTATCAGTTGGTGAGAGCAAGCATAAGCTATATCATTTAACATACATATATATATGTATAGTTATATTTATATTTAACATGCATATTGTATTAATCACACACGTGTGCACACACAATACATATAGATATTACACACATGGTTACATGGGATAACGAAGGAATATATATTTTTGAAGACTGTACACCAGGCTAATCCCAGATCCAATACATCATATAGAACAGTGGTTTTCAACCAAGAGTATGTGTACCCCTGGGGGTACGCTGAGGTCTTCCAGTGGGTACATCAACTCATCTAGATATTTGCCTAGTTTTACAACAGGCTACATAACAAGCACTAGCTAAGTCAGTATAAACTAAAATTTCTTACAGACATTGACTTGCTTATACTGCTCTATATACTATAACTGAAATGTAAGTACAATATTTATATTTCATTTGATTTATTTTATAATTATATGGCAAAAATGAGAAAATAAGCAATTTTTCAGTAATAGTGTGCTGTGTCTGATTTTGTAAGCAAGTAATTTTTAAGTGAGGTGAAACTTGGGGTGCACAAGACAAATCAAACTCCTGATATAGAAGGTGGACTTTGCCTACTTCTCAACAAAATATTATTAGCGGAATGCTGTAGTGAGGATTCATCATGTTGATTTTATTTTTTTAAACATATTAAAATTTTCCAATATGAAAGATTAACTCATCAAAATTAGATTATACAACCCAATAGTAATAATTATAGTTATGTAATGTTATGTTACATAACATCATATCTAATATAAACTCTAGATCAACTAGTATATTATTTAGGTATCTATTTTAAACTGTGTGTAGAAAAGGCATAATTAGGTTGACTGATGTGTTTGATAAAGAAATATCAATATCTTTTTCAATGATAAAACAAAACATATGATATTACAGCTGGTCATTTCTGCCCATTTTTGTTACTCAAACGATATCTTAATACAGTTTGGGAAAATAACTGAATGAGTCTCAGCTATATTTGGAAAGTTGAGTGATTAATACTCCAAGATGATGTTTTTGATTGGTAGTCAAAGGGATATTTTCAAAGTTCAACCAGGAGGTGGAATGTAAAATTAAAGACAGATTACTCAGGAGAAGACTGGAGGCTGATATATAAGCAGTCTGAATTTATATTAATAAATACTAAACGCAGGATGGCAATTTTAAACTCCGATTATATAACTGCCCTCAAACAAATAACTATGACATATAACTCTTTTATCCCATTGCATGTCTCCCCAGCATTTCTTGCTGTTCCTCTATCTCCCATCAACCCTGGAAACTACAAGTCTACAAGAATTACCTTCTTATTTGGGCTGAAACAGGAACAGAATAGTGCCAGCATGCCTTGTTACACAAGGATTCTTGAACCTTTTTCTGAAGCATTTGGTACAGGGCAGAATTGGAGACAGAATACTGGAATATGGCCCGCTGGATGGATCCTGTATAGCAATTATCTTCCTATTAAGAAGAGATTTGCTTTTAACTTTGATATAATTTCATTTCTAAATGTTAGATTATTCTGGTGCATATGGAATTTGTATAATTTGTAAATCTTTAATTTGACTTACCTGAGCATATCTATTGCTTTTAATTTATATCTATCTATCTATCTATGCCTATACCTGTCTGATTTACATGGAGCCCCTGAACAACTGGCCCTCAAATCTACTTGACAGCCCAACCCTCTCATTTCCTGTCACCTAGGTAAAGATGTGGAAACAGCAAAGAAGTGGCAAAAGATGTAGAGAACATAAACCTCATAGATGATGAGATGGCCAAACTGCAGGTCCTAAAAGGAAACAAGAAGTGGTAATCTGGGATGAAATCCTCGCCCAACTGAAATGGAGTAACTCCGATGGACTTCAATAAGGTCAGGTTTTCACCCATGGTAATGGAAGAAACTAGCCTCATGGAAAGGGCAAAGGGTCTCCTGCTTATACCCTAGAAGGGGAGCACTTCTATTTTAAAACTTGGAATATATTCTGGGGAAAGGAAAGGCTTTTAACTCAACTGTTATACCCTACACAGGCCAAGATCTTTAACAAAAAAATTAGACCATTTCTTATACTGCACACCTAGACTAGATTTAAATAGTTGGATTTGTTTAGATGCTGGCTACTCAAGCCTCTCGGAAGGGGAAACCAACAATAAGTAGGTTTTATAAGGCATGTCTTATGTGTTACTCACAAAAATTTATAAAAATATTTAAAAAAACTAAGCTACACATCAGAAAAGTGAACAGGGTACAATCTGATGCACTATCACCGCTTTTCTGTTTGCTTGATTGCTCATTAATCTGCAAAAAGATCTTTCACTGTTTATTATCAAGGACCTGTATATTAATTTTTTTAACTACCAGTATCTGAAACTGATGAATTAAAAATGTAAATGTTAAAACATATATTGATGTAATAAATGATATTATTATTTGTCTTGTCCATTATAAGCATAAGCACCAAGCGCACAGATGTAGTATGCTCTTTAAAGCAATGCCTTTAAGGGACACATTGAAATACCCAGTACTGTAGAGTTACATAAAACAGCAATATATCTCATTATTAAAAGGAATGTTCTAACTAAGCAATGAATATATTTTACTTGAGACCCTGAAGGAATTGAACTGTCTCTGGGGTGGATAACAGATTAATCTTTTGTGCAAGATGAAAAAGAAAGATTCATTTGTAAAGAAACCAAAAACTGAGATGGCAACATTGACTGAGAGATTAGGAAGTGTCAATGCCCAAAATAACCTCATCCCCATAACCATGAGCTTGAGCAGAAGAATGGATAAACTGTGTTAAATCAAAAGGTCCAGAAGTATAAGCACAGCTTTCGCAGTTGATTACTTTGGTATCCGTTCTAAGGCGATGAAAGTCCTCACCAACTACAAATCCAGTCAGAACCAAAGCTCCAGTCAATTTAACACAAATTCTGGACAAGATTAATTCAATTTTAATACAGCGATTTTCTTGTGTACGCATGGTGCTGCATTGTTTGTCACTGAAGCAAACATTTAACAAAAAAAGTTAACATTTGGCAAGAAAGACAGAGACTGTTTTGCAAATCTTGAAAGTCTCTTGTGAGTCTTGCAAATCTTTCTTTCATTCATTACTTTCTATCAACTGAAGTCCACAACTATGCTTCTCAAAATGGGAATTGTGTCATATGTTAAATGAAGGAATAACATACAATGATAGAAATGCCATTTTACAAATATTAGCTGGCTGCTCAGGATCAAAAGTGCTTTTAGCATTAATTAAAAATAAAACAAGTTCATTGGGTAAAATGCAACTTTAGCTGTACAAATTCCAGGAGAAATAGCAGCCTCAAAACATCTGCAGAGACCACCCTTTTAATTGCTTAAGGAGATTCCCAAGACTCTGTCACCTTAAACCAAGGATAACTAAAGTGAAATGGAAACTCTGCTTTGAAATGGAAGTAGCTCAAAGTGCCTAACTTTGTAACTATTAGTGTGCAGTAGCAGGGCCCACACAGACAGTGCATGGCAGGCTAGAGTGGGGTAAATTTACACCCCAGTTTGCCACAAACTAAAATGTTTGTGTAGACAAGTGGATTTAATGCCACTTGGCCCCTTTAGTCTTTCACATAAATTGTATCTGCATGGCAATACTGCATATCATACATAAGGACACAGCGCATCAATTGAAATAGAGTAGATCACCATTGATTATGATCTTACTGAACATAATCCCACTACATTATTTGTAAGCATTTACAAAATCAGTTCAGCATGTTCACCAGCACCATCAGCTCCAACAGAAAAATTCCTCTGGATGACTGCCATGGAAATTCTGAACAGTTGGTGATTTCTCTTCTAAGACAATTACCAGTAAAGTCCTCACAGAAGAAGATAGATTTGTCATAAAGAGTGTTATATAATATACAGCAATTTTGTTACAAGAAGTGATGAATACATCCAAATAAAACTACCCAGGAAGGCAAAATATAATTTGCCCACTCTTTCAAATGTGCCATGTGATCTATCATAACCACAGTGGTCAGTGCTTCAGCTTTATATCTTTATAGATCTGAAAGAGCACTATAAAGGCACCTCTGGTTTGCTAAAGTCTCAGAGGGACAATATTGAGATACTCCGAACCATTTCTGGATAGCACCTTAGGTTTTCCCTGGAGGTCTCCCACTCAAGAACTGACCAGACCTGACTTTACTTTGTTAATGAAATCTAATGAGATGACAGATCGATGACCGGAAATAAAAATTCATCTGTTAACATTTAATTCAAGCCATAAATAGAGGTAAAGAGTATTAAACCACCTTTCAGGTGAAACAGCCATAAATATATACATAGTACATGTGATAGGACTCCATATAGTTCTCTGATTGCAAACAAAACTACATCTGATATCTGTCATGTACTGTCTCCTCAGACATAAAGAAAACATCCCAACCTCAAATAGATGCCTATTTTTTTCCTGCCATTCTCAAGGATTTTATAAAAGAAAGATTCCATCTTATGTCTGCTCCCTTACTAAAAGTCTCTTAACTTATCTCAAAAGCAGTTGAGGAGGGCTTGGGAACAAATACTGCTAGAGAGACTTTTGCTTAAGCAAAGCCCCTCACTGAGGTACACTCTTATGACCCATTATGGCCTGCCACAAAAGCTGGGCAAGTATTCAGCATTCCACCTTCCACCAGCACAGCTCCATTATTGCTGTGTTCTTACACAATTTCAGCTTCTTCTGGTGTACTCTTCAATTCACCTACTTGGCGAGAATTTCATTCCATATTAATTTACATCTGCACTACCAGACAGAGCATCATTTATTAAAGTGAAGAATTTTTCTTTGAAAATAAACATTTAAACTAAAGAACAAACTGTAAAAGCATATTGCAAAATAATCAAATCCAGAGTAACAGCAACACTTTGGGCCAGTTCTGCTCTCAGTCATACCTATGTAAATCCAGCATTATTTCACCATCTTCATGGGAGTAACTCTGAATTTATACCAGTGTAACCGAGAGCAAAATCTGACACTAATTTGAGTGTAATAAATATTTTGGAAGCTCTCCTTGTTCATGTTGGTAAAACACATAAGAGGCGTACTATGCAAGATACGATGGTGAGCTGTTGGCTGCCTAAGAAGCTTTTCCCCCACTTTCTGCCAAATCTGTGTCTACTGTCATATTATTAATTAGCCTATGCTCTGACTTTTTTAATGTGTTACTCCAGCAACAATCTTCTGTCTGCCAATCACCACTACATTTCTCAGCATCTCTCACACTAGCTCTGTTCCTTTGCACAAGCATCTGATGGTCAAGTGTGTATTTCTGAACTACACAAGACACTAGATTTTACAAGCTTGTACTTCTCCATATTTTTATTTTCCTGTAATGTGTGTTGTCTGCTTTATTACATGGACTGTTTCTTCTTCAGTCTGATGAAACAAGTATTTGACAGGTTGCCCGATGCTATGCTCAGACGGCAATCTACTATAACCTGATCTCCTTTCCATTTCTTAAATAAACCCATATGAGAGAAATGAACTATCCAAGTAGAGTTTCAGCAGCTAATGAAGAGGATGCCATTAAGTGGTTACATGTAGCTGAGTATTCCATACATATATTTTTTATACTTATGTGGGTCTCAACACTTCACTGTTTTAAATCACCCGATCATCCCATTAAGCTAAATATTCTTCACTTTATTAATTATATGGTTTTATATCTGTACTGTACTTGCATAGTGGAAATTAATAAATTATAGTAATGATTTATGCAACTGATTACTGAGCAATAAACTGTCAAAATAGTATACCATAAATCAACCAAATCATTTAGTGTCTGGACTTGAATCTGATTTTTCTCTTGCATTTTTATTTCAATATTTCATTTCCTGTATCTAGTTTACTCTCCCTCTCAAATTAACTGTGAAACATATCAGCTATGCAATACTCAATGGTGAAAAGGTGCATTAGAAAGTGCTGATACTGACTCGAGATTCCCAGTATTCCTTACACAAGAAACAGTATTCTGATAAAGGTTCTACTACAGAGAAAACATAAGCTTCTTCTGTACCAATATTTAATGTATGTTCTCCACTTATCAAGAGGAAAGGGAAATCCTACCTCTCAGAAATAGCCTACTGTATTTAATTCCAAAACACTTAAATGCAATTAATAATGACACAGTACTGTTTAGATAAATAACTCATTTGCTGTGTTTAAGAAGAATGATCAAATGGAAAATATAAATGAATGAAAATCTTTACACATCCAGCCTGTTGTTAAGATCCACACAGAAGGCCCACTGACATAAAATTGGTGCCTACATCCTAAAATGAAGACTGCATTAGAAAGGTCAGTCAGACATCATGTACATGTGCACTGAGGGCAAAGTAATTGCCGTTAATCTGATTATTTGAGAACTTAACCAACCCTTTCAAAAAGTTCACATCTAATACTATGGAACATTCAAGTCACTACACAGTTCAATATTTGTATTTCTTAAACAAATTTCCACTGCATCTACTTGTAAATTCCTGTGTTTTCACAGAGGATCCATTTTTGACCAGCTCATTAAATGGTAACATTAGCACTTTCCAAGAGAAAGCATTTTTTTTCAGAAGTTCTGATTTCAATGCAGTGAGACACACTGAGGTCCGCTAGAATACCATCGGAAGGGCAACAGCAGGACACAAGTTACACTATTATTTATCAGGCTGTAATGTGTATAATGCTGCTGAATGCAAATAAAAAGAATAAAAGTATTAATTCTGACCTTGTAGAGGCCAGCTCTCTTTCTCTCTCCAACGTTACTGCACGCCAAGTAAAGATCAGTTCTTCATTTAATCATGATCAAATATCTCTCAGGGAATGTATGTTATTCCACAGAAGAGGAAACTAGCTGTTTGTGCATTATCCAAGAAGCTTGAGCAATTCACAGTAGTAGGAAAGACTTCTAAAAATAAGTCACCTCCCAGCAGATGCACTTCCTTCCTGTCTTAGTTTGAGTCAGTTCGTAACTGCATGAAAGAACAAAGCTTGAGGACAGAGTAGTGAGAACTCCTATAACAGATATAAAACTCCTATAACACCATACAAATAAATGTAGTTCTTTCCTTGTCTGTCTAAAAGAATCAGAACATTGGAGGCGGAGTGAATCACAGACCCAACAGGATATGCGTGGCCAGAGCTCCTGGTGTGTAGTTTCCTCTTCTATGTTTATTTTTGGATATGGTTTTCTTAGTCCTTTGCAGTATTCAGGGCTAGGAAGTAGCTCTGTACTAACTTGATAATGCCAAAGGGGAAAAGTAAGTTCTTTTTGGTATAGGGAATGTCTCTTAGTATACGTTCATAAAACACCATGTAAGTCTAGTGCTAACAGAGCGACTAATAAGTTCTCACATGAAGAATATTTTTTGACTGTGTTAACACTCCTTAAAGAGGAAGACCAGAGATAAGCCAGTGCACAAAAGCATGACTGGAGATTCTGGACTCCTCCTAGAGCTTCTTTGTCAAGCAATAATGTTCAGCTCACTGTAAGAACTTAGCCAGAGATTTCATCTTCTCCAATGTGCTGCAGCAGCTGTTGGTGTAAAACTAGACGTCTCTGAGGAGCACACACTGAGGCTGAGCAGATGTTCATGAACAGGGTGCTGCTTAAACAGACATAGTCATTAGAGAAAAGACTAGACCATTTTCACTGGTAATTGCTCTTATCAGGATGATATCATCTGTTTTGACTGGCTTATTCCCTGAGTATTAAAAATGGAGGTCATAGAAGATCCTGTCCGTATTTAAAGGGCAGAAAGAATATCCTTTTTTTTTTTTCCAAATATTCTTTCCCAAGAAACACAAGCTGCCTTCCCTCCTACACATATCTGGTAGAACTACTGTATTTCCATATATACAAAGTCTATAAAATTCAGGGAGGAAAAAAAGACACCCCCCCCCCAAAATCTGTATAAAAGTAAATCTATTACTTTTCAGGTCAAGTATTCTCAATGAAGTCCTACACTAATTAAAATAGGAGTCACAGGTTCTGTATTAAGCCAAATACACATTAACTATGTTATCAGGTTGTGTGTGTCCTGGGATATGAAGCAATATAGAAGATCAATAATATTGTTTTTTACAGTGGTATAACTTTATACAGGCATAGAGCCAATTTACAATTTGATTTAAACAAATATACAGAGAAAATTGTACAAAAATAGCACTGATTCAAAATTGGCACCACGGTGTGATTTTATAAAGATAGCCTTACTTTAAAATTCTTCCTGAATTTGTTAAAGAAATTAAACAGTTTCTCCCATCCCACCCCTGCAGTTCAGCTCTAGTTATCCAGAGGGCTGAAAATGGTATGCAGTGGATTTTAATATTAATTTCCTGAAGATATTTGCTGTAATGATGCTGACGTGGTGCCCTCTTTTGTCTTTCCCAGGACACCACTGAAAACTAATCTGTAGACCATTCTTAGTTATGTAGATCATTTTAATAAATGCAAATATAGAAGTTATGGAACGGCATGGTCAGAATAAGTTTGCCAAAATCTGCTTTGGCTAAACAAAGGTGACCTGATCTTAGAACAAGCCCTGAACAACACCAATCCCACAACTCATGAAAAAGTTACTATAAAAGGAAAGATGTGCACTTATGGTACAATGAAAATATCATTATAATATTACTAATATTTTCAGAGATTTTCATAAAGAAGTCACATATATTTTGAATATCTATCTTCTTTGTAAAGAATATTTTTATTTTTTAGCTGCCACATATGTTGTGGCTTTGGAATTAATGTACTGCATAGAGACAAAAGCAGCCTTGCAAAACCCAAATACCCCTTTCAAGTCCTGCTAATACATCCTAAACTACCAACTAGTGCTAACTTCTTCAGCATTCTTGTTGAACAGGATGTTCAGGAATATTGCCCACAAGAGAGACTTCACAAAGATTCAGAAAGAATTTGATTGCAAAGTGCACAGAAAGCACATGCCAGTCGACCTACAGTCTATGAGTGACACCTGCAGCATGTCCAATATTCTTTGTATAAAATTTTGACAGGTCAGAAATACACTGAAAAGTGACTGCTAAACACTCCCAAGACAGCTCTCTCTTGATGGCAGCTACCATTTTTGTATTGGTTTGTTATAATTTAAACATTATAAAAAATAAAAGTTGCTCTGTAAAAATAAACAGCATTGTATCAAACATTTAAGTAAGAGTAGTCAAAGGAAAAACATTTTTACACTGCTTTGTAATTCTCGTTAGAACATCTTTAAGGTGTTTCTGACAGAGGAAAATATTTTTAAAAGCATGCAACGTTCAGAATTGAAAAAAGCAAACATATGCTAAAGGTTTGGGGTTTTTTTCCATTTATCAAAGATGAGATCCAATTACTTTGTTTTTAGAAAGGAAATCCCTTGGATACCACAGATGACACCTCTTGTCCTACATCTAGGGAAAGGTGAACTAAAAACATTTTAACTGACAAAACCTGAGCCCAGGTTTGTTTTCTTCCATCACTAACATCCAAGACTCCATCTGCATTACAAGTTTTGCCATCTGTAAACGTAACACTAAACCAAGTTACAAGACGGTCAAAGCATGCGGTAGTTAAGCAAGGCACTTAAACACTGTAAAATCTGTAGTGAGATGGAGCCTAGAGTATTGCAGGAACAGCATTCTTCACATATTTGCTCAAGTATTTTCCTACAGCTCTATTTGAGCTGAAGACGTTGGGCCAAATTCTGCTGTAAGTTACAGAAGCACAACCAATGAAGCAAAGTCTGCCACTATCAGTGTGTTCAGCGGCAGACATGTTTTAACAGTACCTTGGCACTCTGATGCCCTGCCCATTCTATAGTACAAAGGTGGGCAAACTACGGCCCGCGGGACCCTCCTGCCCAGCCCCAGGAGGCTACTCTCTGGCCCCTCTCCTGCTGTTCCCCCTCCCCCGCAGCCTCAGCTCGCCTCGCCTCCGGCGCAATGCTGTGGGCGGCGGGGCTGCGAGCTCCAGGGGCAGTGCAGCTGCAGAGCCGGGGCCTGGCTCTATGTCATTCGACTAGCTGGTGTCAAATGTAAATATAAATCTGACAAACCAGCAAATGGAGGGCTCAAATGAATATGTTAATCTGAGTTAGTTTCATTTTATGAAATAAGTTAAGGAGAGAAGTAAACAGCAGTTAAAGTAAGTTCTGACTAATGCATTTGTGGAGTAACTTATTAAGCAAAGTTGTCAAGACAAAAAAACAGGATGGTCTTTGAAGAAATATTAATAAGGATATGTAATCTTGCAGAAGATGAAGTATCAAAAAGGGACAAGTGGATTTAACTCATTCTCCAAAAAAATGTTTACAAAATTATATTCCTCTGCTAAAACTGAACACATTAAGACACAATCATGATGTCATTATATACATACATTTCACTTTTCTCTAACTATATTAATTGTTCAATAAGTCTTTTGGCTTTACCTCCCAAAGTGCTTTGAAATCCTTCTGCTCAATTCGAAGGAGCTCACTGTATTCCCTGGTAACAATAGTAGCATGGCGAGGGGTGTTATCCAGAATTGACTCTCCAAAAGCGGTTCCTATTCCCAGGGTACATATTGTCACAGCATCCTTTGAATCAAAAATAAAAAAGGACATGTATTAAATTCCTGTCTTTTGAAGGGGTCTGTAGTTTCATTTCACTTATCAGCTGATTATGCTACACAGCACAGACTTAGAGTCTTAATTAATTTTCTAGGATAAGCATTTTAACATTGGAGTGGGAGGATAGGGCTGGGTTGGTCCAGTGGTGCAGGAAGCCTTGATTTCAGAAAGTGCTTAGGACTTCTGTTTTCCCTGTCACTAGCTGGATCAGATCTGCCTTGCTGTAAACTACACAGCACAGGAGTCACCACCATCTTTGGAAGAAAAAGTCATGATCTCTGGTCATGTATCCCTTTAGGCAGCTGTGATGATGAGTGTGAGGTTAACCATATTTCTATGAAGAATATGGGGTGTATGATATGAATATGGCATAACTAAGATATACTTTTTACAAGATGGCTCATTTAAGGTATCATTGGAAAGGTTATGATTTACTGAATGTGATTATCCAATTTGTATGCATGTATCATTTCTGTATCTAGACTTAGGAATATTGACAATGTAACAATTACAATTGTGTGTGTACTTGGGGGGAACACCCACCAGACAGTAGGCAATCACCCTCAATGATCCATTAGGAAGAAACAAAAAGACTGTGGCAGGCTACTAATCTCTCTCCTTCCTAAGAGATGTAGCTGTGACACTACCAGGTCAGGTGATAAGATCACTTGATACAACATACCACCTTAGACACTGCTGGTACTTTTTCCTCTGTAGGGGGGTGGGGATCAAACGAAGGATTCCTGCCTTAGGTAATCCTGCAGATTTTTCTATACAGCGCAAGGAAACAAAAACTTTGGGTCTGCACTCCAAGGGAGGTGGGCACTTGAATGCTGGGGCAAGTCCCTTAAACTGAGCATTCCCAGAGCTGATCTCAGTGTCTGTATCTTTCTGCAGCTGGGTGTGGCCCTGCCCAGGGCCGGTTCTGGCTTTTTGGCCGCCCCAAGCAAAAAAAAAAAAAAAAAACGGGGTGGCCAGAACAGCAAAGCAAAAAAACAAAAAACCTGCGGTGCGGGTGCAGGGGAGGGGGGGAGGGGGAGGGAGAGGGAGCGGGCAGGAAGGGGGCGGACAGGGCTACAGCGCCTCCAGCCGCGAGGGCTCTGCTCCGGTCGGCGGGGAGGGAAGGAAGAGGACTGCCCTGCAGGGCGCTCTGGTTCTCCGCGCCGCCGCCCCCTACAGGGCAGCCAGAGCGGAACAAGAACAAACAAACAAACAAACGAACAAAAAGCGGCCGTGCCGCCCTAGGATTGGGCAGAATGCCGCCTCCAACAATCTGCCACCCCAAGCACCAGCTTGCTCAGCTGGTGCCTGGAGCCGGCCCTGGCCCTGCCTGTGCGTGTGCAAGTGGAGGCTTAAGAGCCCGGCTCAGCAAGACAGGGTAAAGGGGGCCCAGGCTGGCAGAACAGGCAGGCTCAGTGGTATCTCAGTACATCAGATGGCACCTTAAAGGGGGGAAAACCTATCACTGAGGCGTAGTCAAGCAGGATTATATGCGCAGTTTATTGCTATGAGACACTGGTGGTGATTTTAAGTAAGTTTGAAGTGTGCTGGCTAGCGAACAGACAAAGCGGGAACGGATAACTCAGTGGTTTAAGCATTGGCCTCCTAAACCCAGAGTTGTGAGCTCAATCCTTGAGGGGGCCATTTAGCAATCAGGGCAAATATCTGTCTGGGGATTTGTCCTGCTTTGAGCAGGGGGTTGGACTAGATGACCTCCTGAGGTCCCTTCCAACCCTGATATTCTATGAAAGTGGTTACTGGTTTGTTATTTTCTGTTTACTTATTTCGGGCAAGAGAAGTAAGGAAAAGAAAAGCATAAAAATGAGTGAAAGTGAAGCTACCAAAAAGTTGGAGCTCTACGGATTGCAAGTAGAAGAAAGCAAAAAATGCATAAGAGACAGTTAGAATTGAAACAGATGGAAATTGATGAGTAAGAGGCAGACCACCCGAGAGCCATGGAAGCAGAAGCAGCCAGGCAGAAAAATGCCCTGGAACTGAAAGACAAAGAAATGAAGCATGAACTGGCCGTAATGGAGTGGAGGAGACAGAACCCCCCCAGGGGGCTCCACCTCTCCAAAAATTCACAAGTGGAAGCGCTTGTGTCTGGCATACAGCAAATCTGGGGACATTGCTGAATACTTCATCACCTTTGAGAGGCCGTGCATGCTCCATGCAATTCCTGAGGATCAAAGGATGATGACTTTGGTTGCAAAATTGACTGGGAGGGCTCTGGACATATTCAATAAGATGCCAATTAGTGATGCTTCAAGCTATGGTAAATTTAAGGAATTAGTTTTGAAACAGTTTCAGATTACACCTGAAATTTACAGAGCAAAATTTAGATGCCTTAAGGGAGGGGCTGGATTAAGTAATGTGGTTTATGTGAACCAAATGAGAGATGTACTGGATAAGTGGTTAACGGAAAAAAGTATTATAAGCTTTGAAGCAGTGTGTGATTTGGTTGCTCAGGAACAGTTCCTGACTATGTCTAATGATGATGTAAAACTGTGTTTATGGGATAAAAAGGATAAGTGGCAATTGCCTGAGGTGCCTCTGTGCTTTGGAAAAACAACGAGGAGTCCAGTGGCACCTTAAAGACTAACAGATTTATTTGGGCATAGGCTTCCGTGGGTAAAAAACCCACTTCTTCAAATGCATGGAGTGAAAATTACAGATACAGGCATAAATATATATTGGCACATGAAGAGAAGGGAGTTACCTTACAAGTGGAGAACCAGTATTGACAGGGCCAATTCAGTCAGGATGGATGTGGTCCACTCCCAATAATTGATGAGGAGGTGTCAATACCAAAAGAGGGAAAATTGCTTTTGTAGTGAGGCAGCCACTCCCAGTCCCTATTCAAGCCCAAATTGATGATGTTAAGTATGTAAATGAATAGTAGCTCAGCAGTTTCTCTTTGAAGTCTGTTTTTGAAGGGTTTTTTTTGTTTGTTTTTTGGAAGCATGGCTCCTTTTAAATCTGTTATTGAGTGTACAGGGAGACTGAAGTGTTCTCCTACTGGCTTTTGTATGTTACCATTCCTGATGTCTGATTTGTATCCATTTATCCTTTTATGTAGAGACTGTCCGGTTTAGCCAATGTACATGGCAGAGGGGCATTGCTGGCACATGATGGCATATATCACACTAGTAGATGTGCAAGTGAAGGAGCCTCTGATGGTGTGGCTGGGTCCTATGATGGTGTTGCTAGAGTAGATATGAGGACAGAGAAGGCAATCTCTTCATCAGTTATTGGGAAAGGACTACATCCAACCCTGACTAAATTGGCCTTCAACATTGGTTCTCCACTTGTAAGGTAACTCCCCTCTCTTCATGTGCCAATATATATTTATGCCTGTATCTGTAATGTTCACTCCATGCATCTGAAGAAGTGGGGTTTTTACCCATGAAAGCTTATGCCCAAATAAATCTGTTAGTCTTTAAGGTGCCACTGGACTCCTCGTTGTTTTTCCAGAGCACAGAGGCACCCCAGGCAATTGCCACTTATCATACAGGGTTTTTAAAGATTGACACTGCACAGCCAGGCAGTAAGCACCTGACAGCCTTTAGAGTAAATGGCACAGAATTCCCTGAATGGAGAGATACTGGTGCAGAAATTTCTGTGGTCAGGAGAGACCTGGTTCAACAGAAAGACATACTGCCAGGACTTTTGTTAGTAGGAGGTCACAAAATCCTTGTGCCTTTGGCTAACGTGCACATGGAAACTGGGGATCTGCAAGCTGAAGTAACTGTTGCTGTGGTTCCTCATAATCTTACACTAATTCTTTTGGGTAACGATTTTTTTAATGTGGCTCAGGCTGTCCAGAGCTCTGTCAGCAGCAAGAAAGAATCTTGTGCTGAAGCCCCAGAGGGAAAGAATCAAGCTACAGAAACTGCTGAGGAAATGGGAGAGTTTCTCTAATTCCTCTGCAGCCCTGCAAAGCAGTTTGCTACAAAGGAATGGGGGTGGGTAAAACCAGTTCCTGTCTGGTGGCTATCCCCTCAAGGGATGGGAGTGTTTTGCCTGACGATAAAGAGTCTGTTCAGGTTGCTGGCTGCCAGGAAGTGGCAGTTAAGCAAGGAACAGAACTCACTCTAAAATGCATAGGAAAATGTGTCCTAGCAGAAAGCCCAAAGAAAAAAAGTGTTGGAATCCTAGAGACCGCTGCGGTGGGTGCAGATTCCATGGACTCTAACTGGAGGCAAACCCAATTCGAGGAAAGAGGAGGGTACAAAGCTTCCAGTGAAGGGTCTGTTCTGGCTGTTAGTTGTGAGCCCACAGCTGACAGGGGACAGATTCCATTCTAGGGAGCACAGGGGTGTGTGCCCTAGAAGGGGGCCCAGGCTGGTGGAACAGGCGGGCTCAGTAGTATCCCAATACATCAGGTGGCACCTTAAAGAGGGGCAACCTGTCACAATGAGATCCTTTAAAAATGACTGGGGTGATCAGAAGGTGACTAGGAGAGAAAAGACAATTCTTGTATATAAAGTTTCTGCCCTTTCTAGGCTGCTGTGAGCAGAAGGAATATTTGACTGCAACTTTTTTCTCAACAAAGTCATCTTTCAATAATAATGGATTTATATCTTCTTGTATGTATAATATATTTGTCTATCTTTCAAGGTCTGATGGCAGTGCACTCTAAATCAAATCAATTCTTGGCCTTTCGACTGAGACTTCCAGTAAATCTGCCAATGGTTTAGTACATTAGAAATTGTACTAAAACTATAAACTCATTTTACACAGATCAGGCATTTTAAGGTAACAAGTCCAGAACAATTGGGAATGGATTCAGATTAATAACTATGGTCCCCAACCTGCAGTGAAATCCACTTCAATGACTTCAGTGGGTGAGATTCTACATGAGCACAGGAATCCACTCACATGGATCTCATTGTAAGATCAGGGCCTTAGAAATGAAAAGACCCATAGTCCAGTCTCCTTAACCATCCAGTCCCCTGGGACAGTTCTGAAATAAATGACATTACTGCAGCCAAACAAAAGCAGAGTACTAGAAATGAAGGCCCCAAATCAACCAATAGTCTGATAAAAAAAATGCATATATTGTAGTTTACTGGGGAAACAGAAAATGTAAGCTCATTTTACTTGATATAACATTAGTAACACGGTTTGATTTAATTCTAAAATTTAGGATTCTTGAAATGGCCACAAAATATAATCAGTAATTTCTGGCAATGTACCTACTTCTTGCCCATGGCTCATAAACCAGGGGAGATTCATGAGCATATTTCAGCATCATTCTCTGTGCTTAAAATTGCATTGTTTTCCTTTCATGCATCCAATACGTGATAATAGGCAAATGTTATTAAGACCAAGTAAGTGGTTCTGTAATCGCATTACAAAGACAAATATCCATAATAGTCCAGCTCCCTGAACCATGGCAAATTGCTTTTGTACAGATATTTCCATATAAAATTATACAGTCAGAAAAATAAAATAAGTATAGCCTTGGAAAAGAATTAAGGATCTAGGAAAAATTTAACAATTGTTGGTACTAAATTTTCCAGGAAGGCAACTGTGAGCATTTGGGGTGGGCGGGGGGGGGAACCATATAGGATTCTATAGATAGCGGTTACACAGCAGTCCCATTATACCCAGAGACAACATTTCTCCCTAGAGAAAGCTTTGTATGTTGTTTTTAGAGGTGACGTCCTGTAACTATCCAACCATTATCAAACAATGCACTCAAATGAGGGTACAAAGAAATGCCTTTATTATCCATACTGATTTTGTTCTCAAGGACTCTGATATTCTCAGCTTTATTTATTAAATTCAGTAAATGGCTTCTGTTTTGTCCTTACTGCAGAAATAAATTCATGGAATGGAAGAAATAGAAACTTTCCAATTAGGCAGATTATGAGCAACTTTTATATCTATTACTCTCTCTTTACCTCCCAAAAATAGGGTAAAAAACCTCTCCACATTTTGAGGGTTTTAGCAATGAAAGGAAAGACTTGTTAAAACCAGAATAGATGAAGGATAGACAGGGACATGTGTTTGTTAAGGAGTCACTTTCTAAGAGACCTTTTGATGAGGCAGCTGTTCAACCTAAGAAATAAATTAACACCATAGGTTTTCAGGTCAAGGAGCCTGAGGAATCATGTGTTCATAAAAGAAAAGTCCAGGATTCTGTCAAGTGAAAGTTCTTTCAGCTTTTTTTCTAGCCATCATTTCTCTACATGAGAAGTGGTTTCTGTGAGCCAGTTAGAGAGCAAGCCCATCTTGCTTCTTCAAGGCTTCAGAGTCCCATTTTCCCCCCCTTCTCTCTGTTTATATATCTCCCACCCCCTAGGAATGCTTCCTATTAGGGCCTGTTAATGTTACACTCAAGGATCTCCTGCTGTTCATGTAGACTATCTTGAGGATTGCTGGCAGCTAGAAGTTCAGGCTGCTGTTCCCCTCTGAAATCCCAAAAGCAGCAGGAGGTTCTATCTACCAGGTACCAGCCAAGGTTCACATCGTTATTTAAAAAGAAGAAGCATTAAGGACTTGGAAAGATATGTTTGTTCCCATTGCTGTATGTTCTTTGCACACACTGTAAAATCATAGAGAGTTCAGGTCGCAGACTATGTACTTAAGTTCACTGCATTTCAGTGACAGGTTTAAGATTCATGGGATGAAAGATGTTGTTTCAAAAATCCTCAGTTATAAGAGAGCTGTAGTAACATCCAATGGAACCGATCAGAATCACAAATTTAAACCATCAAATACCAGACATCCACAATGTATGCTCCTCCCCTTCTTCTGAAACACTCTTTTTCAAACATGGCAGACTGTAGTGTGCACAAGGGAATTACTTATTCCCTAAGGTCCAAATTCTGCACCCTCATTCATATGGAGTAGTGCCTTTCTCGGTGAGCAATCTCACAGAAGGAGAGAGAATGAGAAAGAGAAAAAGAATTTTGCGGGGGCACAAGGGTTTTTTTTTAATTAGAAAGTTAAGTTTATTCAGTGTTTTGAATCTGTGATGGAAAGGTGATTTGGTTGTTTCAGTTAAAAAAATTTGGATTATTTCCCCACCCTTTGCACCTTCATCCCATACCTAAACCCTTTGGATGCTACATATCATTCTGACAAATGTACAAATATTTATATTTTTAAAGGTGATGTGTTAAAAACACCATGGCTTGCTGACTATTTCAGGTAGCATTTCAGGTTTACTTCAAGCCAAGTTCCCTTATATAATCACAGAAACAAAAGGATATAAATGAACCAGAAGAATCAGTATTACGAAGAAACGTTCCTGTAGTATCATCCACATAAGAATACATTTAACCTGCTAAGAAAAGAAGCTCTTACCAAGTTACTGGCTTATCTGTAAGAGCTAAGGTGGCAATGATTTTCCATATTAGAATAGCAGTTCAAACAGTATATGGTCATTGTGAAAAAACCTGTTAGGGAAATACTCTTTATATGAGGAAAGGTAATTTGCTTTGGGAGATAATCATATGTTTGTTAGAAGCACTACTTCTCTTATAGTTTCCAATTAAAGTATTTACATACCACACCAATTGGGCTACTTACATAGTTAACATAGAATCCAGCAAAGGGCTTGTGTCACATATGCATAATCATATTTTCCAAAGAAAGATGGCTTGAGGAGATAGTTTTGATATTTCATAGGAAAATTAGGCAAAGATCTCATACACTTTGCTCAAGTGTAACAAGCATGGTTTAAATGGAAGTCTAACAGTCCTAAAATTCTGGTAATGCACAGATCAGCAAATGTGTAAAAATTCACATTTAAATAGAAACTGCATGAAAGTTTCTTGTAGTTCCAAATAGTCTGTTATCACATACATATATATACACATATAGACACACACATAGATATACATTTATATATATATATCACATAATGACTGTTTCATTTACACTGGAGCAAGCAGTCTCTTATAAAAATCGAAGAATTATAAAAATGTAGCACTACAAGGGACCTGGAGGAAAAAAAAAAAATCAAGTCCAGCCCCTACACTGAGGCAGGAAGAAGTAAACCTAAACCACTCCTGACAGGTGTTTGTCCAACCTGTTCTTAAAAACCTCCAGTGATGGGGATTCCACAACCTTCCTTTGAAGCCCATTCCAAAGATTCACTACCCTTATAGTCAAAACATTTTTCCTGTTATCTATCCTGAATTTTCCTGGCTTCAGATTAAATCTATTACTTCTTGTCTTACTTTCAGTGGACATGGAGAACCATTGATCACTGTCCTCTTTATAACAGCCCTTAACATAGTTGAAGACTCCCGCTCGGGTAGTCTTAGACTTAAGTCTGAAGACTAAGCATGCCCAGTTTTTAAATTTTTTTTAAACCTTTCCTCATAGGTCAGGTTTTCTAAACCTTTGATCATTTTTGTTGCTCTTCTCTGGCCTCTTTTCAGTTTGTCCACATCTTTCCTACAGTGGGGGGCCCAGAACTGTACACTGACAATTATCGCCCTTGTCTTACATACAACCCAGAATGGTATTAGCCATTTTCACAATACATCACATTGTGACTCATATTCAATTTGTGATCCACTGTAAACTCCAGATCCTTTTCAGCAGTAATACCACCTAGCCAACTATTCCCCATTTTGTAGCTGTGCATTTGATTTTTCCTTCCTAAGTGCTTTGCACTTTTCTTTATTTAACTTCATCTTGTAGATTTCGGACCAATTCTCCAATTCATCCAGGTCATTTTAAATTCTAATCCTGTCCTCCAAAGTCCTTGTAACTTCTCCCAACTTGGTATCATCTGCAAATTTTCTATGCATACTCTCCACTCCATTATCCAAATAATTAATGAATATATTGATGAGTACTGGATCCACGACTGTGGAACCCCATTAGATACAGCCTCCCAGTTTGACATAGAACCATTGAGCACTATTCTTTGAGTACCGTCTTTCAGCCTGTTGTGCACCCCCATTATAGGAATTTCATCTAGACCACATTTCCATAGTTTGCTTTGAGAATGTCATGTAAGGCCTTACTAAAAATCAAGACATATCATCTATTGCTTTCCCCTATTCACTAAGCCAGTGACCCTGTGAAAGAAGGAAATTAGGTTGGTTTGGCATGATTTGTTCTTGGCAAAGCCATGCTGGCTATTCCTTACAACCCTATTATTCTCTAGGTGCTTATGATCGATGTGCCTCCCCTACTTTGGTCTGCCAAGCCCCCATCCCTCATCATTTAAATCCCACCTGTAAATTCACTTCTCTGATGCCTACAATAAGCAATTGAGTTATTTTCACTATTTTTAACTTGATCGATGTTATCTGCATATGGTCTTTAAATTTCCACCAAAACGTATACAAGCCTTAAACTTAGTAACTGTGGCCCAGTCCTGCATTCTGATTCATGCCCATGGTCTGCAGCAGGATCAGGGCCTATGTGACTCTTTTGCAGATATCTTAGCCCTTCACTGCCCCATTTCCTCCATTGTGTCTTGTCCACATTAAAATTGTAAGCATTTGTGGGAAGAGATAGTGGGTCCAATCCTGTGTCCACTGAAGTCAATGACAAAGCTCAATGGTGCAGGATCAGGTCGGCCTAGTGTCTTTTTATGTCTGCTGTTATAAGTCTAGCACACTTTGTGGCAATAAAAAACAAAATAATAATAAAGATGATCCTAAACAGCTGCTTGGAGGCCTTCTCTTACCAAAAACTTACTCGCAGCTTCATTTTGAGGCATTACAGTTGTGACACTTGAAAAACACTTGCCTATTTTCAAAGGGGAGTTAACAAATTTATAGTAAGTGGAGGTTTCCTGTGTGTTTCTACAGCACCCAGCTAAATAGGGCCTTGATTATGATGGGGGCCTTTGGGTGCTATCACAGTACAACTTAAAAACACTGCAGAAAAAAAAAATTGTAAACAGAATCCATTTACAACAGTGAGTAAGGACCTTATTCTACCGAAGTCATAACAGAGCAAGGAAGTTGTTTATCAGGAGGAGTCTTCGCTGAGTTCCATGTACAAATCCCATGTACAAGTGTTATCAGGGTAGGTGCAACTACCTAACCCATAAAAGAAGGGAATAAATTGAGTAGGAACAGGGGCAAGAAAATCCACTGAAAATTCTTCCGTGCCTTCCAGTGTAATACTTTTATCACTAAAACAGAAACATCTTCTTCCGTTTCTTACACATTGCTAAATACAGAGTCAACACTTAAACAGTTTGTATGGAAATGTCCATACATCACTCAAAATTTACTGGATATGTAATTCTGTCACTTTTCTGCATTACAATTGTCTTGCCCTATTTCAATGGCAAGTGAAATTATTGCAGAAGTAGGGAGCAGCTAGCATCTTTCTCTGTCTCACAGGGACAGAATTACTATTAACAGAGAAATCTATTCTGGTTAAAACTCAAAAAATGAACAGATTGAATAGCTGGATGAAATTTTTAAACTACCGGTAGTCATTTTGGTATGAAATAGTCTAGGTTCCCTCAGAAGCTAATTTCTCTTGTTTCTTATGTATTCTAACACTGCCCCCTTGTGATATACTAGAGTTCTGCACATATTAAGATAGCTTAATATTATCCCAACTCAGGTAAAACAAGATGTTTTACCTGTCAAATCCTAAATTTGTGTTTTCCCTGTTATCTCTAAAGGTCTAAATCAATGTGGGAAATATCTTGTTTTAATAAAATAGAAAAGAATCAGGCATTTCAACGCCATTCAGTTCCGTTCCCGTCTTGCTGACAGTAGTTAACATCATCAGTGCCTAATACAAAAGAAACACAGAGCCTGTTCAGGTGTTAACTAAGTAAAAAGAAGAGTTGATTATCCCATTTTAAATTAAAATTGTTGATTTGCCATGTTTAAGTCTATGCTGATATCTTTTTCCAATGAGATTACAAGTTTGGTTGATAAAAGGGAATTATGTTGATGTAGTGCATTTAGATTTCTGTAAGGTGTTTGACTTGGAACCACACAACATTTTGATTAAAAAACTAGAATATAACGTTAACCTGGCACATATTAAACAATTAAAAGCTTGCTAATTGATAGGTCTCAAAAGTCATTGTAAATGGGAGAATCATCATCCAACAGGTGTTTTTCTGAGGGGTCCTACAGGAACTGGTTCTTAGCGCTATGTTACTTAACAATTTTATTAATGTCCAGGAAGAAAACAAATCACCACTGATAATGTTTGTAGATGACAGAAAAATTGGGGAAAATGGTACATAATGAAGAGGACAGGTCACTGGTATAGAGCAATCCAGATCACTTAGTAGCTGGGTGCAAGCAAACATTTCAATGCAGCTAAAGTAAATGCATACATTTAGGAACAAAGAATGCAGGCCATGCTTACGGCATGGGGGACTCTATCATGGGAAGCAGTTACTCTGAAAAAGATATAGGGGCCCTGGTGGATAATCAGTTGAACAGGCTTTCCCAATGCAACGTTGTGGCCAAAAGTGCTAATGTGATCCTTGGATGCATAAGCAGGGGAATATTAAGCAGGAATAGGGAAGTTATTTATCTCTGTATTTGGCACTGGTGTGATTGCTGCTGGAATATGGTTTCCACAATTCAAGAAGGATGTTGATAAATTGGAGAGGATTCAGAGAAGAGCCTCGAGAATGTTTAAAGGATTAGAAAACATACCTTATAGCAGTAGTGGGCAACCTGCAGCTCGTCAGGATAACCTTTAAATTTGTACATCCACCCGCAGCTCCCAGTGGCCACAGCTCACCACTCCCAGCCAATGGGAACTGCGGGAAGTGGCATGGGCCTGGCTGCTGCTTCCCACTGCTCCCATTGGCCGGGAGCAGCGAACCACAGCCACTGGGAGCTGCGGGAGGATGTGCAAATGTAAACCAACGGTCTGGCACCCACCAGCGGATTACCCTGATGGGCTGCATGCGGCCCACGGGCCGCAGGTTGCCCATCACTGCCTTATAGTGACAATCAAAGAAGCTCAATCTATTTAGCTTAACAAAGAGAAGGTTAAGGGGTGACTAGATCACAGTCTATATGAATCTACATGGGGAACAAATATTTAATAATGGTCTCTTCAGTCGAGCAGAGAAAGGTATAAACACGATCCAATGGCTGAAGATTGAAGCTAGACAAATTCAGCCTGGAAAGAAGACGAATTTTTAACAGTGCAAGTAATTAACATTGTAATAATTTACCAAGGGTCATAGTGGATTCACCATCACTGGCAATTTTAAAAATCAAGATTGGATTTTTTTTCTGAAAGATACACTCTCGGAATTATTTGGGGGAAGTTCTATGACTTATGTTATACCAAAGGTCAGAGTAGATCATTGATTTTTAACCTTTTTTCATTTGTGGACACCTAATACATTTCAAGTAGTGGTGCACACCCCTTTGGAAGTCTTAGATAGTCTGCAGACCACAGGTTGAAAACCACTGAACTAGATGATCACAATGGTCTCTTTCGCACTTGGAATCTATGGATCTATATTCTGTTAGTGATCTGGGATAATAAATGGTTTGTTGTTTTTAACCAAAAAACTTTCCAGTTCACATTTAAAGGCCATAATCAGAAATGAAAAAAACATAATCCCAAATCATAAGTGCATCATGTAAGTTTACTAGTATCTGCCATTTGATTGTCTTGATAGGGGAAGCCAGTCAGCTAGAATGCACAGGAATATTACTTTCATTAGATTTTTAAAATCCTGAATTTTTCAGGTGGTACCATCCTAAGTGGTATTGGCACTACAGATAAGATTGAGCCAGAACATTCGGAGTCCACATTTAAAGTGTGTCTGTATCTAAGATTCTGGTTCAGATCCATCTTTCAATATTTTACTGAGAGGATAAGAAATTTTGTCCTCAACACTGGGAGTAATCTCATCTTTTGGGAAGTATAAACTGATCTTTTTTACCTGGGCATCCACTAGAGGTGCACGGAAAGGGGACAGCTAGGAGCACATTATCATTCTATATTATGAGAATACTGCTGCCGATCGAGCCGAGCAGCAACTTGCTCAAATTAGGCTAATTGTTCTCCCTCTCATTCTATACTCCGTACAGTTAAGAAGTTACTAAAAATAGTGAAAGAAAAGCTGTTTCTAGATTTGTCACTTTTATATTGAATATGGAAATATGGAGGTAACTGTCAGGTGATTTTTTTTTTCTTGAATCCCAGCTCTCACAGGCTTGTTTACACTAAAATTTTTACACTAGTGTAGCTACACTGATGTAGCTATATTGGTGCAAACGTCTAGAGTACATGACACATTGCTGCAAAAAGTGACCTGAACTGGTTTCAGATGGGTTTCAAACTGGGGAAAGCTACACAGGCTCAAGGAACTTGTTACACTGGTGTAGTGTCTCTATGTCAGTGTATCTACAAAGGAGCAACAAATCCAAAAAACAAATACAAATAAGCTCTATATGTGGCTTTTTCCAGTATCTCCTCAGGCAGAGAATTCAATGTGTTGATTACACTCTGGAAGAAAAGGTCCCCTTTATGTGTTTAATATAAACTTTAGATTTTGCAATTTCCAGGAGTGCCAAGTTATTGAGAATTTACTAAGTTTACCTAGTGTTTTACTGCTTCTCCTCTCTCCATGTCTTGCACATACATTATTTCTTGATGCCTGGCCTAGCACACCAGCAGTCTTAATACTTTGATGTTATTACACTACCTTTCTCATCTTACAGTGAAGGCTGCAGTGTGCTATTAGTGTCAGAGACCAGACACATGGGTGGTCATGTCTAGCAGATGGAGCTGGAGTCAGGACCACTCGAATCGGTAGCCAGGAATCAGAGCCCATGGTCAGAGTCAGAGGTCAGATGCCAGAGCCAGAGACAGAAGTCTGGAATCAGAGCTGAGGGTAGCATCGCCAGGCGTCCGGTTTTCAACCGGAACGCCCAGTCAAAAAAGGACCCTGGCAGCTCTGGTCAGCACAGCTGAATGGGCCACTAAAAGTCCAGTTTGCCGCAGCAGACGGTTCTGCGTGGCTCCTGGAGTCGGCCAGCACGTTCCACTGGCTCCTAGGCACAGGAGCGGCTAGGGGTCTCCGCATGCTGCCCCGTCCGCAGGCACTGCCCCCACAGCTCCCATTAGCCACAGTTCCCGGCCAGTGGGAGCTGCGGAGCCAGGGCTCAAGGCAGCGCCTGTGCCTGGGACAGCACGCAGAGCCACCCTGGCCGCTCCTGTGCCTGGGACAGCACGCAGAGCCACCCTGGCCGCTCCTGTGCCTGGGAGCCAATGGGACATGCCGGCCGCTTCCGGGAGCCACGCAGAGCCGACCGCTGCAGCCAACCAGGAACTGCAGCCAATGGAAGCTGCGGGGGTGGTGCTTGCGGACAGGGGCAGCGTGCGGAGACCCCTGGCCACCCCTGCGCCTAGGAGTCAGAGGAACATGTCGCCGCTTCCCACCACCTGAGATAAGCACTTGAGGTAAGCGCCACCCAGAGCCCACACCCCAACTCCCTGCCCCAGCCCTGAGCCCCCTTCCAAACTCCAATCCTGAGCCTCCTTCCATACCCAAACTCCCTCCTGGAGCATGCACCCCAACCCCTGCCCCAGCCCTGAGCCCCCTCCCACACCCTGAACCCCTCATTTCTGGACCCACCCCAGAGCCCGCACCCCCAGTCCACAGCCCACACCCCAACTCCCTGCCCCAGCCTTGAGCCCCCTCCTACACTCCAAACCCCTCATCCCTGGCCCCAGCCTGGAGCCCACACCTCCAGATGGAGCCCTCGCCCCCTCCTGCACCCCAGCCTCCTGTCAGTGAAAATGAGCTAGTGAGCAAGGGTGGGAGAGAGTGAGCAACGAGGGTGGGGGGATGGAGTGAGCA
This sequence comes from Malaclemys terrapin pileata, assembly GCF_027887155.1. Taxonomy (NCBI): domain Eukaryota; kingdom Metazoa; phylum Chordata; order Testudines; family Emydidae; genus Malaclemys; species Malaclemys terrapin. Next base: position 40,241,129 of record NC_071515.1, read on the forward strand.
GGGGGCAGGGCCTCAGGGCAGGGGTAGGGCAAGGGTATTCGGTTTTCTGCAAATCAGAAAGTTGGCAACCCAAGCTGAGGGTTAAGTAGGGTTACCATATTTCAAGCCTCCAAAAGGAGGACACTCCACCGGACCCCGGACCCACCCCCAGCCCCGCCCACGCCCACGCTCCAACTCCGCCCCTTCTCCAAAGTCCCCGCCCCAACTCCGCCCCCTCCCCTGCTTCCTGCGAACATTTGATTCGCGGGAAGCCTGAAGCAGGTAAGGGGGAGTGTGGGGGGAGGAGGAGCGGCCCAGGCTGCCCCCCCCCCGCGTTTCCAGCCTGGGCCGGCCCCCGGCCGAGCACCCCCTGGCCCCTTCGGCCCCCCGGCTGAGCATCCCCCAGCCCCGCCGGCCCCCCGGCCCCCTCAGCACCCCCTGGACCCCCTGCCGAGCACCCCGTGGCCCCGCTGGCTCTCGGCGCTCCCGGTCCCCGGCAGCGCCGGCCAGCGCTCAGCCCCCCCGGCAGCGCTGGCGCTCGGTGCCCCCGGTCCCCCGGCAGCGCCGGCCGGTGCTCGGTGCCCCTGGCAGCGCCGGCCGGCGCTCTGCCCCGCCGGCCCCCGGTAGCGCCGGCGCTCGGTGCCCCCGGCTCCCCGGCAGCGCCGGCCGGCGCTCTGCCCCGCCGGCCCCTGGCAGCGCCGGCACTTGGTGCCCCCGGCAGCGCCGGCACTCTGCCCCGCCGGCGCTCGGTGCCCCCGGCAGCGCTGGCCGGCACTCTGCCCCGCCGGCTCCTGGTCCCCCGGCAGCGCCGGCCGGCGCTCTGCCCCGCCGCCCCCCGGCAGCGCCGGCGCTCGGTGCCCCCGGCTCCCCGGCAGCGCCGGCGCTCGGCCCCGCCAGCCCCCGGCAGCGCCGGCGCTCGGCCCCGCCGGCTCCCGGTCCCCCGGCAGCGCCGGCCGGCGCTCTGCCCCGCCGGCTCCCGGCAGTGCCGGCGCTCGGTCTCCCCGGCTCCCCGGCCCCCGGCGGCGCTCGGCCCCGGCGGCGCTCGCCCCCGGCGGCCCCCGGCAGCGCCGGCACTCTGCCCCGCCGGCGCTCGGTGCCCCCGGCAGCGCTGGCCGGCACTCTGCCCCGCCGGCTCCCGGTCCCCCGGCAGCGCCGGCCGGCGCTCTGCCCCGCCGGCCCCCGGCAGCGCCGGCGCTCGGTGCCCCCGGCTCCCCGGCAGCGCCGGCGCTCGGCCCCGCCAGCCCCCGGCAGCGCCGGCGCTCAGCCCCGCCGGCTCCCGGTCCCCCGGCAGCGCCGGCCGGCGCTCTGCCCCGCCGGCTCCCGGCAGTGCCGGCGCTCGGTCTCCCCGGCTCCCCGGCCCCCGGCGGCGCTCGGCCCCGGCGGCGCTCGGCCCCGGCGGCCCCCGGCAGCGCCGGCGCTCTGCCCCGCCGGCGCTGGGCGCCCCCGGCCCAGCACCGCCGCCCACATGTCCTGATCTTCCCGGACATGTCTGGCTTTTTGGGATTTCCCCCCGGACGGGGATTTGGAGCCCAAAAAGCCGGACATGTCCGGGAAAATCCGGACGTATGGTAACCCTAGGTTAAGACCAGGTTACTTGGAGCAAGGTAAAGCAGGGGCAATGCTAAGACCAAGGCAGGAGCAAGACTGGATCCAAGGAAAAACTAAATCAAAGCTGGAATAAAGCAGGAACACGGCTGTGAGCAAGCAGACTTGCTAGCACAGCCATGGGCAAATGCTTTGAGCAGCCACTAAACTGCTGCTAGGCTTAAGAGCTGGTCTGCTGACTCTTCCAACCAATCAGGCAGCCTACTACAGGCCAGCTGTGCTCATTAGGGTGCGGCTCTGCTGGCCTTGCTTCCTGACAGTCAGGATCAGCAAAATGCAATGGCTGGGGCTTCAGTTTAAACCTCTTAAGTAAAGGACAAAAATACATTTTTTCCATGGAATTCAATTCAAAAAGTTAGACCTTGAGCTGCACTTCATGCGAACCCACAATATGACAGACTGGTGATTCCTATTTTACATTCAGATCCAGATCCTCTTTCAGATTATTAAATTTCAGTTCCCCTAAATCAAGAACATGGGTTGCCTTTTATAGGAGCAAAAAGACAAAAAGTAAATTTAAACAGAAGAAAACGCGGCTAACACCAGCATGCTTATGATGGACAAAAGAGCAAAGTATTGACACTATGCAGACCATTTTCATCTAGCCCTTTTATGTAGTTTGTAATATTTCTTTGTGCCATGCAACTGGGTTGTTTTAAAGAACAGTTGTATTTTTACCTGGTAGTTGCTCGTATCAGAAACTTTAACATCCAGTGATCCTGCCAAAACAGCATACCAATTTGTTCCGATATCACCCTGACGAAATACTAGAAAGATGAAATATTGTAAATAAACACTGTTATTGTAAACATATCTAACAATGCTGACAAACGTTGTTTTCATGTTGATGTATTACTGTACAGACTGCTAGCACCATAGGATCGCCATACCATATCGGATTATTTATCTATCTGCTAAGATACCCAGTGAAACCGCAGCATACCAGCTTTAGGGTATCCATACATAGAATCACAGTACAAATGAAAATAGATAGCAATATTTCAGGCCACCTTTCTTGTTTGCTTTTCTTTTTTCTGCTATCCTAGTTAATAAAAAGGTCCTCTGAACTTGCGTTTACCATGGTGCCTCTGAAATTTGAAATATTTATTGACTTCCCTCATCAGTCACACTTTATATGAAAATTATTTTTATAAAAGGTTAATAAATTATTAACAGATGTTTAATAAATGCTTAATCAATTTTTTTAGATAGTTATACAGTCCAACAGATCAGCAGGTTGCTTATAACCATGGCGTATAATAATTTATAACACATGCTATTTATATCTGTAATATGCTTATAACATCTATTGATCATTTGCTAACCCTTTATTAACCATTCCTAAATGGAACTTTATATTACAGTGAGATCCACACGTCTTTGTTATGTTGCTACTATTATCTGATTCCCATCAGGAAAAATAATAGAGAATAGAAACCAAAGATATTTAGAAAATACCCTTATCAGGAGAAATACAAGGAGATAATTCACTTCTCTCTTTCTGGGGATGGTCCCTATAACTTTGTTTCAGAAAAGACTGTTAAAATATTTATCTACAATGCTACTTTTGTGGATTCCTCTTGTGCTTTAATAAAGTTTATGCTGAGAATCAACTTTATTTCATGCTATTTAATATTAAAGTAAAATATAGAGGATGTATGTACTATATTGATGTGTGCTTTAGAATGGGTCTACATACATTAACTAGATGTATACCAAAAACAAAACACAAAAAATCCATCTTATGACTGTAAAAGACCAAGCAAAGGCACACAAGCCTGCAAAAGCAATAGGTCAATGTTTGTGTGAATAATTTCTGTAGCACAGATCACCATTTTTGTGTTAATGCCTACTTTAAATGGTGTTCATACTGTGTACACATTATAAATCTATCGGATATGTAATTCTCTGAAAGTAATTTTAGACAAATAACTTATTTTTACTGCTTGCTGTTTTGGTATTTTTGTGGCATCTTTTCTGTTCTAAAAGTCTGCGCAAGCTAATGCTGCATTGGCAACTTGCTGCAAGATTGAAGGCTTCTGTATTAACAAGGGAGACTACAGGTCACATACTAATACATAGCTGTTATGCACTGCCTTTCATCCGTACATCTCAAAGCACTTTACAAAGGAGGTAAGCATCATTATCCCCAATTACAGACAGGGTAATGGAGACATCAGAAGGAGACAGGACTTGCTCAAGGCCACCCAGCCAACCAGTGGCAGAGTCCTGGTCCAATGTTCTATCCACTAGGGAACACTGCCTCCAGGGACTCAGAGTAGAACTGCATTATGTCATATAGAAGTTCAGTCAACTCTGTCCCAGCAATGTAGATTTCTTCAACAGGATTCCCCATATATACTGTTGCCTTATCTGTCCCTAGAAGGGAATCCTGGTCTAATATATTATGAAACAACTTACATGTGATTCCCTTTTCCAGATTTTCATAGTATCCACAGAGACATATCTGCTGGAGAAGGTTTGGATGAAATTTCTCAAAAGCTTTCACTTCTTTCAGTCGGGTGAATATAATATCTACATCTTCACTGGAACGTTCCAATGGTCTGCATGAAGAGAAAAAGAATGGCTCACAAAGGTTTTATCACAGAAACAGGTAATTCCCACCCACATACACCAAAACTAAGATTATTAGTTAAAAAATATTTGTGAGCCCATTAAATGCAGGTTGTAGGTGCATGCAACAACCTTGCAGACATTCCAAATAATCAAAACACCTAAACACTATATCCAACTTTATTATTATTATTATCATCATAGAGCCTGGCAACCCCAGTCACAACTGAATCCCCATTGTCTCAAGCACTGTATAAATATTTATGAAGATATGGTCCCTGCCCGAAAGAGCTTGCAATCTTAAAACTAAAACAAAGAGCAAAACCAAAACCACACCACAATGTGAGGAACAAGGGGTAAACATGGCATTGAAACCTATAAACCTAGAGTCCTGGCCCAGCTCTGAAGACTGAGGATACATCAGACATACAGAACTGCTTGCCATAATGGAGATTTTCTATATTACTTTAAGGAATGCTAGTAAGCATGCTCAGTAACTATTACACCCACCCCACTCTTTTAGATTTTACAGGGCACTTCTGAATCTCCAACTCAGTTTTCTGCATACATATAGAAACACAAATGATTCCAACAAACCCATTCCTCTGCTCCACCACTTCTGTCCTTTTCTTTGTATACGAAAAATAAAATGCTGTTGTATAAAAGCATGCAAGTTATGCAAGCTGGATATGAACAACTTCATTAAAAAGAAAAAAAATGAAAGTGCTCCTATCTCTAAACAGATACAGCATAAATAACAGGTATCCTACAACGGGGAGTGAAAATAATTGGAGGTAGGGCAAGACTGTTGCACTCACTGGCACAAGATGGCATTGAGCCCAAGAGCTTAGTAAGTTCAAAAACCAATTTGACATTTACATGGCTAATGTGAACATCCATAGTTACTTAACTAGAGCATTTTAAAATGTAGTTATAAAACTCTGTAATTCAGAGAATAAACTGACCACTAATTGAAGGCATTAGGAAGGACAATTATGGAAGATTCAGTATAAGGTTTCTTCCATCTTCTTGTGGAACTACTGAAACTGACCACTTTTAGAGTGGGATACTGCAATAGATGGACCACTGGTATGCTATAGTATGGCAATTTTAATGTTTCTATGAAATTATGTTGGAAATTCAGGTGCTGAAATTATTCTTGTACAAAGAGGTCTGGAAAATTTAAATAGTTTTCAGTGCCCTTCATGTCTACCCGCTGAATCTAGTGCTTCCACAAATCAGTTAATTTAACTGATCAAAATGCTAATTTCTTTTAAATACATGGAAATAGCATGACTAAAAAGGGACAACGTTTAGCTTAATTTATATATATGCATTTGTTTCCGTCTTTCACCACAATGCAATGTGCACACTCTAAGTGCTCTTCCTCCAAAGAGATTTCTGGTGTTCCTCTTTGGTCATTCAATGCTGGCACCAGTGCTTGCCCCAGTGAGGAATACCATATCCCTCTCCTCTCAGATTGTCTCACTGGCCCTCCATTTCTTATTAAATGTGTCTGGGAGGGATTAAATCCTTTATCCTCATTTACATTCCAATTTACCTTTATTAATACAGATGAGAGTAATAATTCTATGGTGTATACCAGGGGTGGCCAACCTGAGCCTGAGAAGGAGCCAGAATTTACCAATGTACATTGCCAAAGAGCCACAGTAATACGTCAGCAGCCCCCCATCAGCTCCCCACCCCCCGCTCCCAGTGCCTCCTGCCCACTGGCAGCCCCGCCGATCAGCACCTCCCCCTCAGCTGTTTCGTGGTGTTCAGGAGGCTCTGTGGAGGAGGAGGAGGAGCGAGGGCATGGCAGGCTCAGGGGAGGGGTTGGGAAGGGGTGGAGTGGAGTGGGGGCAGGGCTGTGGCACAGCTAGGGGTTGAGCCGTGAGCACCCCCCAGCACATTGGAAAGTTGGCACCTGTAGCTCCAGCCGTGGAGTCAGTGCCTATGCAAAGAGACGCATATTAACTTCTGGCCACCCCTGGTATATACAGTTGCTTCTACATCATAGCAATATCCTCTTACCTACTACCATAGGTATAGTCTCTTACCTGCTTCAAACCACAGTCAATTACAATTGCTCCCTTTTAAATTCTTTCAAGCAAGGTTTTTACCCTCCTTTTTTTTTTTAATCTTTGCACTAGCTGCCAGTTATTAATAAGTATTAATTCTCTTGTCAAAATGCTTTTAAGAATATTAGGAAGTGCAGCTTGAAAACAGAATTAATACTAGATCCCTACCTACACTCTGCTGGCACTTGGAACACCAACTCACTTCTTTCATGTACCCCAACATTAACAGCAAAGTTTGACAAGGAAAGGGAAGACAATGATAATAATTCCCAGCACAGCACACTTTCCCCACAGAAGCCCTAAACTCTTCATGTCAAAGTTACTTTCTCAATTTTTAAAATAAATGTGTGTAATTTTGCCTCCAGTAGTTTGCTTCCTTCCATGTTGGAAACACTGGTAGGTTACACAGGCACAAAAAAATAAACACCAAATCAAAGCAAATGTGCTTGAAAAGTCAAATTAATATTTTATTATATTTTTTGCAGCATTCACCCAGTTCTACTTACAAACCAGAGGACGGTATTGGGGGGTTGGGAAAGCATAGTGCTGGGAACAAGGTACTTCAAAATATTTAATGCCTTGATCCCACAATTTGCTATATGTAAGTTGACTGTTGCATCCCTGGAGAGCCCCACTGAAGTGCCGTGGGCTCCATATGGGACCAGCAGCCTTATTTTGTTGTTGTTTGATATCAAGGGAGAAGACGCAAGTAAGAAGGGTTAGCAGGCAATCTAGGTTTTTTTAAATTGCCGACCTTTGTTATCTGAGCACCTTTCATGAAAAGTAAGAAGAAACATCTTTCTTCCAGCCCCGGTAGCAGGAACAAGCTTAACAGCTTTGTTGGGCTTTTTTAAAGACAACGCGTGAGAATGCTCATTTGTTGAAAAGGGTTGCCACAAGCCAAAGAGATGGGTTTTACATTTGGCTAGGAATGCAATGAGTGGGGATCTCTCTTATTCTGTCTGGCTATGAATGCCATAGGCTTGGACCAGTTCCAGTGAAAGTTCTCTCTCCAACAAAGCTAGTCTTTGCCTGTTGCTTCATAAGGTCATCATACTATACCTCAAAAGGTCATCGTCACGGAAGGAGAGGAACTCTGAGGCAGCAATGGTCAGTACCTGTTCAATCTTCTTTTTGATAAGACAAACAGACTGAGTTCTTTAAGGCTCAAGGCATTTCCTTCAGCCTCAGACCATTTTTGTAGATCTTTTCTTCACCTTCTCCAGTTTTTCCAAATCCTTTTTAAAATGTGGACACGAGAACTGTATGCAGCATTCCAGTATCAGTCTCACCAATGCTGTTCACCTCTCTGCTCCTGTTCACTACTCCCATTTATATATCCAAAGATCACATTAGCTCTTTTTGACACAGCTAAGGACTGGGACCTGATAGTCGAGCTGCTTATTCACCATGCCAGAATCGCTACTTTCCAGAATACAGTCCCCTATTCTAGAGGCATAGTCTGCATGCATTGCTTTTGATATATTACTTTGGATGTGAGGGGTCTGCCTTAACTAAACCCTCCCCTGTAACTGCACCCAAATTTCTGTACAGTGCCCATTCTACAGAGGGGCCTCTGTAGCAGTGAGGCAAGGATAAGCATGGCGGGCTCCACCGCAGCTTTAGTACGTCTCTGCAGTTTTCAGTCCAATAACAACAATGGTAGTTTTACTTAAGCTAATTTTATTAAGCATTTATAAACTATAACAATAGCACTAGTTTTTGAAGGAAGAATGGTTTGACTTAATAGCAAATTGTAATGACGCTAGTTAAGTGCCATACCTTCAATTACTTATTCCTTAAAACACTAGTGAAACTCAGGTTTGATCACACTGACCACTTAAGTCTTTTAACAAAATCATCATCATCATGAAATTAAATATTAACAATCTATGTATGACCAAGTGTTTTCTATTCTCTAAGTACAAGCCGCCTAGCAAGGAACAATGTCAATACAGTATAAAATAAATTAACTTCCTTTCTCAAGCTATCTTATTAAGGAGTTGAAGATTTGATTTGATTTTAATAAATAAAGCAGATTTTAATGTTGGATCTAACTAAATACTATTGTGACATTGTCTTTAGAAAGTTAATAATTGATCCAGTAATTAGAAAGCAAAAACTAATGGCAGATGTGAGTCCAATCACGTTTAGCTCTATGCTTTAAGTGCCGGGCTCATTCATATCAATCTAAAAAGGAACACTGATGGGGTGGATAAAAATCAATGATTTAAGATAAATAAATAAATTTGGATTTTTTTGATAAAATGCTTCTCGAGGAAAAACCATATCTAAATATAGTTTTAATTAAGATTCATTGTAGCTCTAATATATCTCATAATGGAATAGGGATTATAGATTCTAATTCTATAGTATGAGACAATATATTAATGTAATGTTTAAGAAAAGTTTTGTGAGTGAGTTCCAATAGTTCATGGATTAGGGACCCAATTTTATGGGGTTCCACAGGCTTCTGTATAGATTATTTAGGTTAATCTTTCTATCCACCCAATGGGACTCAGTGCTCAGTCTAGAAGATACCATCAGAGATGCTTAGTTTTGTAGTTCTCAAACTGGATTTGTGTCTCCAGAGGTAACATGCTTGTTAACAGCAAACATGTTTTTAAATAAATAAATACAGAAAATAAATAAATAAATATAGAGAGAGAGGCGAGAAATAACAGACCTCAACTCTATTGTCCCTCTACAAATTTGTGTACACAGAGTCAATCAGTCAATCCCTTACCTCTCTCTAAAAGTGCAAAGTTTCAAAAAGTTCAGTGAATAGAAGATTGTTGGGGACGGAATAGATCTGGACAAGGAGAAGAGGTCTGGAGATAAATGTGAGAAACAAGGAACATATGCTTGTTTTGTTAAAATATTATATGTTTGCTGTTGAAGAAAAAAAATCCAGAATACTTAACATTGTTGTTTTAGTTAAATAAAACAATTTAAATGTCTGTCTCGTGATGTTCTCCTCCTAATATAGCATGGCAAAAAAATCCTCCAAATATTAATGATTAACTTGTTGAATTGGAGATAGTTCACCTCCCAATGACTTCATAAATATCTGCTTCATTTACCAAAGGTAAATGAAATAACCAAACAATCATTCATTTTCTGATATAGCTGTAAAACTAATCTGAAAAGTTTTCAAAATAAATCACCATTTAAAAATGTATAGTGTGTACCTTCTAAAAATTAAACCTACATCTCGGAGTTGTGAAGAATACGTATTAAGGTTATGACAACCAACAAGAATGCACTTTTATGTAGAAAACCATGATTAAATCGAGTCTTCCTGACTAGTGATGTAAATCATGATTTAAATAAATCTGATTTAAATCAAATCCACCCTGAGCACTGATAATTTAGTTGTGTATTGTGACATCGATGTTCTTCCACTGCTGAAGTGAAAATATTCCCCCTGCTGTTGAAGCCATAGTGTTGTGAACTGATGAGAGTAGTACTGATAAAAAGGCATTTCAGTGAAGGTTAAGAAGTAAATTGACACTGGATACTAAAAGATACACATTATAGCTCAAACAAAAGTTATGGACTTGATGCAAGAATTACTAAATGAGGTTCTGTGGCCTGTGTTATGCAGGAGGTCAGACTAGATCAGTGGCTCTCAACCTTTCCAGACTACTGTACCCCTTTCAGGAGCCTGATTTGTCTTGCATACCCCCAAGTTATACCTCACTTAAAAACTACTTGCTTACAAAATCAGACATAAAAATGTCACAGCACACTATTACTGAAAAATTGCTTACTTTCTCATTTTACCGTATAATTATAAAATAAATCAATTGGAATATAAATATTGTACTTACACTTCAGTATATAGTACATAGAGCAGTATAAACAAGTCATTGTCTGTATAAAAATTTGAGTTTGTACTGATTTTGCTAATGCTTTTTACGTAGCCTGTTGTAAAACTAGGTAAATATCTAGATGAGTTGATGTACCCCCTATAAGACCTCTGCATACCCCCAGGGGTAAGAGTACTCCTAGCTGAGAACCACTGTACTAGATGATCCTAATGGTCCCTCTGGCCTTAAAATCCATGAATCTAGGCAGTCAAGTGCCACATACTCTCCAACCTCTCTTCCCCTCCATCAATTCCAGTTCCATCCTTTCCCTGAGGTAACTATGGTGCTTGATTACATGAGGGTAAAATTAAAATGCTCTTAAGGCAACAATATGAAAATAATCTTGCTCTAATGAGATATGTACTCTGTCTTCCTGAATTTTTATACTATGTTCATCACCATGGTATCTGGGTGTTATTATGGTGTCCCAGCTGCTTGGTTATGTTTCCCCCATTTTGTATCTATGTGCTGTTTATTTCCTCTACCAGGATGTTGGTCTTCATATTTAATCAATACTCCTCTGTAGTAGTTCCGGGGTGGGGCTCGTTCCTTCCTGGGGCGCCTGAAAGCCAGGCCGCCCCGCTACAAAGCGAATAACAGTTCAGGGCCCCGAGCTTTGGGTAGGGGCTGAGCAGACAATTAACAGTTCTGGGCTCAGGCCCTTTGTGCAGGGGCTGAGCGGCCAATTAACAGTTCTGGGCTCAGGCCCTTTGTGCAGGGGCTGAGCGGCCAATTAACAGTTCTGGGCTCAGGCCCTTTGTGCAGGGGCTGAGCGGCCAATTAACAGTTCTGGGCTCAGGCCCTTTGTGCAGGGGCTGAGCACACAATTGACAGTTCAGGGCTCAGGCCCTTATGCAGGGGCTGAGCACACAATTAGTAGCTCCGGCCCTGGGTCAGGGCGGGGCAGCAAACCAATAGTCAGTCAGTGGCCCAGGCCTTGTAGCAGGGGCTGGGTCAGTTTGGGTTAGCCCAGGCCCTAGGTCAGGGCAGGGCAGCCAACGGATAGTCTGTCAGGGGCCCAGGCCCCTTGGACAAGGAGGAGGAGAGACTGCCACCCGGCGCGGGGTGGCAGGGGGGGAACACAGGCCCACCCACTCCACTGTGTTCCAGCCCGGGGCCCTATCCGCAGCAGTCCATCTGCCGCGCAGTCAGTGGGGATCCTGACCGCAACACACTGACATGGGTTCGGGGTCTGCTATCCCCGGGCCACTTCCCATCTCCTCCTCCATGGGTACCTGCTCCTCCTGAGTTCCGTCTGCTGGGTCACAGATCATGGGCTCCTCCGGGCCCCGAGCACCAGGTAGGTCTGTCGCTCCCTCTGGGCCCTCGGCGGGGGGAAGCTCAGACTGCTCCTCAGGATACCGGGCTCTCGGCAGGCTCGGCCAGTCCTCCTCAAGGTACCGGGCTCTCGGCTGGCTCGGCCAGTCCTCCTCAAGATACCGGGCTCTCGGCCGGCTCGGCCAGTCCTCCTCTGGATACCGGGCTCTCGACAGGCTCGGCCAGTCCTCCTCTGGATACCGGGCTCTCGGCAGGCTCAGGTCCGCGGGAGCTCGGGCACCAGCGTCTGTCCTCTCCCGCTGCCGGCCAGCTACTGAGCGCTGGGGCCTGGCCTTTATACTTCCTGTCCCGCCCCTTGACTTCCGGGGGGCGGGGACAGGCCGCGGTGGCTCCGCCCACTCTGGCGGCTTTTCTGGCTCATCCCTTCCTGGGGCGCCTGGAAGCCAGGCCGCCCCGCTACATCTTCACAGTCTCTGCATTCCAATCTGTTCATGTCACTTTGCATTTGTCTCTATCTTTTAGTGTTTGCTGCTCTTCCTAGATATGCTCTAGGAATTCTTTTGGGAAAGTTCTATGGCCTGTGTTATACTAAACTAGATTATCACAGTGGGTCCCTCCTGGCCTTGACATCTACAAACATTGGTGCTGTCTATAAATTGATTGTCTGAATTTATACCAAAGAAACACAGCACAGAAAAGACAAAACACCCATACAACATACAGAGTAGCATTTCTTTGTGTTAAACAAACCTTAAAGAGTCCTGTACTGCGCTAAAACTATCAGATAGCATCACCACTTGAAGACAGACTCTTCAACCAATGTGAGAGAAAGAAGGCCTATGGACCATCTAGCAATGCACTGCTGACCATCGGTTGTCCACAAACCACTGCTTTAAAGAAATTAATGGAGTGAAGTGAGAAATAGAAAAAACAATGTAAATGCTATAATGAGAATATGATACGCTCTCCTCTCCTCTCCCCCTCCCCGAAAAGGCAAATGAAGAGGAGTATTACAGTATAGACAGTGCAATAACTACAGTTCTGGAGCACAGCATGTTCTGCATACTGTTTCATTCCACCATTGCAAGACATGCAATAGAAACACTTCACGTGACAGACTCTAGCAGTGCTTTACTTCTATAAGGGCATCCTAACTTTAACTGTGGTCACAAAGCAAAGCAGTAAAACAAAACAAAACAAACAAACAAAAAAGGTGGAGGTAGCACAATTTAGAAATTGCCACCTGAAAAATGCTTGGCTAAGTCCACAAAGGGGAATTTGTGATTAGCAGCCAATATTTATTGACACAATCTATTTCTAGGATGATAAAACATCATAGCCAGAAAAAGCAGGAGTCTGGTTCTTCATACAGTATTTTTCAGTTACGTCTAGTTGTGTGGCGTCAATGCGCAGACTGGGCATAGCAGAAATTATATTTTGCACGCAGTATTTCTCAGCCAATTTCTGGCACATCTCATGGAAGAGAATGAAAAACAGCCAGAAAGAGCATGTCTAAATGTGTAGAAGTAATTACAATTTAGATCGGTGAGAAGGTTATCTTCTGACATTAAAAACTGAATTAAGTTTGAATATTGATTCTTTCCGATATTTGTTGTTCTAACTTCCAAACTATTAGTTCTGATTCTACACTAGGTTACACATTGACATGTACCATAGGATTCTGACACAAAATTTCACTTAAAAATAAAGTTTAATGCATTTGCAAATTCACATACTGTTTTCACTCCCAGAAAATGGACTGAAGCTATCAAAGGCATTTCTGCAATTTGTATCTAACAGTGAAATTAAAAACCCTAATCGTTTTAGTAGTTTGCTTATTACTATTGTCCAATTCTTCATACTGCCCAATTGTTTGTTCAAAACAAAGCAAACAATAAACCTTGTTCTATTTTGACGATAACAGTATAGTAGCTTCTAGGATTATTTCCAACTTTGGGAATATCCAAGATGCAGTGGAAGTGCTGAGCTGTTGCCCCACTTAGAGAAAAAAGGGAAAATAAAATGTAAGTTATATAAATGAAGAAATGTTGAAGTTTGTCTTCATTGCTAGCTTAACAATACAGCTTTTCATCTCCCAACTGGAACATCTCGGGAGGGGGAGGGGGGCAGCTTTCCAATTTTCCCCAGGTATGCAGGGGACTTCCCAGTAAGGAACTTTACAACTGAGCAACAGCACATCATGGATGGGATAAAGACTTCTCTTGAAAGCCCAGAAGCCACAAATGGGCAGAGAAGGCTAACACTGTTCAGCATTAATAGAAAAGTATAAAAAAAGGTATACTAAAAATCAGGCTGGTAGTCTACAGATCATGCAATAACACACCACTATGGGATGCATCCCAGTTCAAGATTTGGGTTTGGTTCTTTGCTCCTGGGCCTGGAGGGGTGGGGCGAGAGAAAGTATCTTGTGCCATCCTGTAACAACTTCTCTGGATCAGTTCAGGAACAGCGTTATGGAAAATGAGGGAAATTGCATGTAGGCCTCCTTGATGTTCTTCCTTCATATTATTAGATCCTGAAGATCGGGCAAAGGGAGTAAATCTGGAAAAGGCTGTCAGAGGACTACCCCTGATCCATGCATGCAATTTTTCAATATGAACATTATTGTTTAAAAAAAAAAAAAAAAACACCATCACAAGATGATGAAACTTACATTGTCAGAATTTTGTATTTTCCTATCAGTCCACTATACACTCTCTTGCCTTGCTTATCCACTGAACACTTTAATTGTTATTTATTTATATTACATAATTAATTTGCCTCTTATAACAATGGCACAGATTTTATCTGACAGTAACATTTTCATATCCTGCATCCTCTTATTCCTCTCTCCCCCCGTTTCTTGCCTATTTAGACTGCATAACCACTTCACAGCATGCATACACATGTGACAGCAGCATTACTAATGACATAACCCTGCTCAATTATGTCAATCTCTCTTCTCTAAAGAACATTTTAGCCTTGATTTATTTGATCATCAGGATCTCAGGTAACATACCTGACATTTCTCCTTGCAAGGAAGTTTATATAACACACATTAGAAAAAGCACTCTAGAAGCATAACTTAAGGAGAATATTTTATATCTTCAAAAACAGCTACACAAGTTCAAGGTTAAAAAAAAACACACAAAAAGGGACAGTTGATGCTCCTACTCAGCTGTACATAATCTGGGAGAGTATTTCCCTTAGTGTACAGCATGTATCACTTTTCATAAAACAGATTTTAATATTTTGGCTGTGTTGTTATTAATTATTTGTATGTTGCTCAGTGCTGTACAAGACACAGAAATCATCAGAGTCCTTGCCCTTAAGAGTCTACAATCTGTTAGACACAGAAAAATGACACAACAGGGTCCTTCACAAATACAACTAGTCCTTCCCTGGGCTAAAATTGCAACAGTTATTTCCAACACTATAAACACAAACTGAATGAGCTGACATGTACAACTAACCACTACAGCTGAAAACCCTGCTCATTTTATCGGTATATTAGAATATATACACCTCTACCCCATATAACGCTGTCCTCGGGAGCCAAAAAATCTTACCGCGTTATTGGTGAAACCACGTTATATCGAACTTGCTTTGATCCACCAGAGTGCGCAGCCCCACCCCGCCCCCGGAGCGCTGCTTTACCGCGTTATATCCGAATTCGTGTTATATCGGGTCGCATTATATCGGGGTAGAGGTGTATTTTGTTTTGAAGTAGCTGCAAAAAGGTAGTCTTTTCTACCAGATGCGGCTCTCTGTGCCCTGCGTACCCACTTCCACCACCTTCTGGCAGGGAGAAGGGAAGGAGGAAACAGCAGCAGAATCTCAGCAGTAGGAGAATGCTCTCCGTCCCCTACATCACATGGGAGTAGGAGAACAATGAAGCACGTTTCTCTTCCAGACAGTTTTGGGGCTCATTGACTGGCTGCTAATTTTTCCCTTTGGCTCTCGGATATATAAATGCTCTGGGAGAGGGAGGTATACGAGGACAGAATGAAAGAAGGGACTTGAAATATGATGTCATGTCAGGAGATGGTGTTAACTTTAACATAATGGAGGGCACTCAGCCTCTCCCAGGAGGTGCACAGCACCTAGTGTGGCAGTACTGCCAATCCCAAGCACTAAAAAAAGTGATGAGTTTGGCCTCCCAAAATCATCAGATGTTCTTAAAATAACAAAGCGTGTGGGGGGGGGTAATTTGCATTCAGTTTCTGAGTCTTTAGGGTTCATGTTTTCAAGCTTTTCCCTTCCCCGCGTCACCAGGAAACAAAAAAACAAAACAAAAAAAACACCCTAAGATTATCATCCATCACATGACTCCAGGAGCTGTAACTTTATGAAAAACATGAAATATCACAAGAATTGCAATAAACGCATGAGAATTGGAAACACCAGTATGCTCAGTTGTTTAGATGTAAGCATTTCATAGCAGAGACTGTCTTTCTGAAAAAAAACACTCTTTTCCATGTATGCTGTTTGTTTACTTATGTTTTCCATTTGACTCAATGAGATAAGTAAAGCAAGACGGGTCTCTTTATAGCCCCTTTCACTTAATGATTTATCAGCACTAGCACGGGACTCAAGTGTTGGGATTTGCAACACTGAATGGGAATAGTACAATAAAAAACAATATTTTGTATCAAACACCTTTAACATTGCAAAACTTAAACACACTCATTTTAAGCTCCAACTACTTGGCAGTGTCCCTTGAAAAAACATTTGGCATAGAAACAAACACTGTATACACTCAAGCAATTCTGCTGAACAACAAACAGAATTTTCTTCCAACACAAAGGTCAGCATTCAAGCTGTAACAATTGTGAGAGAAAAATAGATTTGTCGAGTAATGACATTCATAGAGATTTATCTCCAGGTAGAAATTCATTATTTGAATAGTGCAGCAGTTACAGGAAAAGAGTTTCAAGCACAGGAAAATATAAATCTGTTTTATTTTTTCATAATAAGATTACCTTTAAGAAAAACACAAATATACTCCATATTAAAGAGAGATTAAAATTATAAGGAAACTTATCTGTTTCATTTGTGAAAATATCCTTTCCACATAATGCACACTTTAGAACTAAAATACAGATCAAATGTCATTGAATTAAACACGAGCTCTCATAAATGTGAACTAGAGCTTGCAAAGACAGTTACCATTCCTTCTGATCGGAGTGGAGCTAGATAATATTATAAAGCAAATGTGCCATTTAATGTAAGAGACATTTTGAGGACTTTAATGTGAAGACTAGTGGAGATAAACATTGTTTGAACTGTACAACAGAACAATATGATTTAGTGACAAAAATATCCCGATATAAACTCTAGCCATGAGAATCCATGAACAGAGCTTTATCCTCATTGCACTTGCACCCATATATAGTCTAGCTTAATGCTGGAGTTAATAAATATTTTAACTTTACCGAAACTATGAGATCACTTCTGGAAGATTACATTGCCATATACAAATTTTGACAGCTGTTTAATTCAAAGATCATCCACTAAAGCCATTAACGTTAATGTGGATTAACTCTATTGAAAAAATTAGTAAGAATACTAAGAGTTGCTATAATGCAAAATACAGTTAGAATGATAACAGAATAACAGAATAAAGGGAGTAACACAAAGATGCAAAAACAAAGAGAAAATTACAACTTGCATTTTGTATCAGTCCTAAATAATATTCTCATAAGCAAACTAGGGAAATGTGGTCTAGATAAAATTATTATACGATGGGTGCATAACAGGTTGAAAGAAAATACTCAAGGTAGTTATGAATAGTTTGTTGTCAAACTGGGAGGATTTATCTTATGGAGTCCCGCAAGGGTCTTGCATGGTCCAGTGCTCTTCAATATTTTCATTAATGACTTGGATAATGGAGTAGAAAGTACACTTATAACATTTGCAGATGACACCAAGCTGGGAGGGGTTGCAAGCACACTGGATGACAGGATAAGAATTCAAAATGACCTTAATAAATTGGAGAATTGGTCTGAAATCAACAAGATGAAATGAAGATAAGGAAAAATCAAATGCACAAATACAAAATGGGGAACAACTAGCTAGATAGTAGTACGGCTGAAAAGGACCTGGAGCTTATAGTGTACCACAAACTGAATACCAGTTAACAATGTAATTCGGTTGCAAAATAGGCTAGTATTCTGGGGTGTATTAACAAGAATGTCAACATGTAAGACACAGGAGGTAATTGTCCCACTCTAGTTGGCACTGGTGAGGCCTCAGCTGAGTACTATGTCCAATTCTGGGCACCACACTTTTGAAAAGATGTGGACAAACCGGAAAGAATCCAGAGGAGAGCAACAAAAATAATAAAAGGTTTATAAAAACCTGACCTATGAGGAAAGGTTTAAAAAACTGGACATGTTTAGTCTTGAGAAAAGAAGCTGTGAGGGGACCCAATAACGGTTTTCAAGTATGTTAAGGATGGTGTTTTACCATATGTAAAAAAGGATGGTGATCAATTGTTCTCGATAGTCACAGGTCAGACAAGAAGTAATCAGCATATTCTGAAGCAAGGGAGATAAAAGCTTTCTAACCATCGAGGTGTTAAGTACTGGAATAGGTTTCCAAGGAAGGTTGTGGAATCCTCACCATTGGACGTTTTTAAGAACAGGTTGGACAAACACCTGTCAGGGAAGGTCTAGGTTTACTTTGTCTGGCCTCACTGCAGGGGGCTAGACGCGAAAACGTCCCGAGGTCCCTTTCCACCCTACATATCTGTGATTCTATAGTGTGCTTAGACATCCATTGAAGTCAATGCACTACACTGCCACTGGTGTCAGGAAGTTGAGAATCAGGGCCAGTATTTTTAAATGAACAGTCTGACATTTATCAAGTAATTTAAATGTAATAGTTTATGAAGTACAAATTTCAAGTTTGACTAAACCTGAGAGCCTGAATTTTATTTCAATGCATGAAGAATAAACGTGGGTAGGGAATGGTAGCTTCTAGGAAATACATATTTTGGGTAGGTTTCAGAGTGGTAGCCGGGTTAGTCTGTTTCAGCAAAAACAACAAGGAGTCCTTGTGGCACCTTAGAGACTAACAAATTTATTTGGGCATAAGTTTTCGTGGGCTAAAACCCACTTCAACAGATGCATGGAGTGGAAAATACAGTAGAGAGGTATAAATACAAAGCATATGAAAAGATGGGAGTTGCCTTACCAAGTGGGGAGGGTGTCAGTGCTAACGAGCCAATTCAATTAAGGTAGAAGTGGGCTATTCTCAACAGGTGACAAGAAGGGAGGAAAAATCACTTTTGTAGTGCTAATGAGTTCAATGTAATCAAGGTGGCCCATTTCAAACAGTTGACAAGAACGTGTGAGTATCAGCAAGGGGAAATTAGTTTTTGTAGTGACTCATCCACTCCCAGTCTTTATTCAGACCTACAATGTCCAATTTGCATTTTGGGTAGTAGATTTCCAATTTATATCAGCTATTATGTATGTTTCTTATTGGCAGCTGGGCTGGTATTTTATTTTGTCCCTGTTGCTCATTTAAAATAATTTAGCAATAGGTGTTTGGCAGTTGAACAGAACCACTTTCTGAAGTAATTGTTTGAGAAGTGCACTTTCTATAGCTCGTGGAGATGGCACAAACCTGATTGCTGAGGGACATGGGTTTTCTTCCTGTCTCTGCCACTGACTTGCTGTGTGATCTTGAAAAAACAGTTAACCTTTCTCTGGAATCCCCATTCTTGGAGGTTTTTAAGAACAGGTTGGACAAACACGTGTCAAGGATGGTCTAGGAATACTTGGTATTGCTCAGTATGGGGGACAGACTAGATTACCTCTTGAGATCCCTTCCAGCCCTGCATTCCTATGATTACAAAAATAATGCCATCTAGAATAGTGAAAAATAAAGATCATTGATGGCCACTTTGTTTTTGAGGACACAACTTTCAGTTCTGCTAAGACTCCCTAACTAGATTTGGTTAAAACTTTTCCAATTACAATTTGTTGGAAAATGTGGTTTAATCAAAACTGAAATTTGTCACTTTTTTCATTTTCAATGAAAAAATGAAAGTATTTGGGATTTTTTTAAAAACCCAAAAATATGAAAAATGAAACATTTTAGTTTTTTTATTTTGTTTTTGACAGTCCAAAAAATAATTTATTAAAAGGAATAAAGTTCATGTTCCAGCCAACTCTACCCTTTATATTGCTCTGACAATGCCAACATGTTTGCGAGGGCAGCGTAAAACAAACCTTACTATAAAAGACAACCAGGCCGTCGGTATCAAGGACAAAGGGAAAGGTGAGAGCAATAGCAAACAAGATGACATAAAATTATGTGGATTTTTGCTTGGAATACAAGACTTCAATGGTCAAATCCTATCAATATGCAAGAAGCAACACAGACAACTGCAGATGCATCCAGTGCAGACAGGTTTCCAGATGTATTCAGAAAAGAAAAACCCTGGTGTTGCAGGAGAAGACACCACACATCATTTGCTAGTGCACTCGTGGGCCCTAAATAGATGCATAAGGCAATAATGCTTGTGCACTCACTTTGCCTATGTAGGTGCGTAAAGAAGGGAAGGTAGAAAGGAAGACTAGTAATCCTGTATGTGCAAAAATGGAAGATGATGCAAATGAAAGTCCTAATCTTGTGATTACAAAAAACAAACCTTCTTGAGTTTACCTGAAGTACCTTGCTACTCCTGCCTTTGGTATGGGTATTTTCAAGCACAGCACCTTATAAAATACAAAGAGGCTACAACATTAAAGTATGCCTATATTAATATTAGCAAAAAGAACAGGAGTACTTGTGGCACCTTAGAGACTAACAAATTTATTAGAGCATAAGCTTTCGTGGACAACAGCCCACTTCTTCGGTGGGCTGTAGTCCACGAAAGCTTATGCTCTAATAAATTTGTTAGTCTCTAAGGTGCCACAAGTACTCCTGTTCTTTTTGCGGATACAGACTAACACGGCTGCTACTCTGAAACCTATATTAATATTAATTACCGTTGTTGTAAAATGGCCTTAGTCAGGTGACAGACAGGAAAAGTTGTTTTTATTTATCACTGTCAGAAGACTGAGTATTAAACAAGAAACTAGAAAACACTGGGCAAAACATGGTGATGTTGCTTCCAAGGAATTATTATAAATATAAAACTGGATTAGAGACAAATACACAGAAAGCAAAGTGCTTCCTTATAGTCTTATAAAATATATATTTTTAAAAGAAATAAAACATGGTTGTCATAAGCAATAGTATAAATAGATCAGGCAGGTTAAGTACAAGCCAATCAAGTTCTTACTTCCTTGAGGCAATGATACATTGCCCAGGATGGCAATCAGTGAGATCATTCTTCTTCCTACTACCTTCTTTCTAACACCATGTATTCCCCTTTCAAAATCCCAGCTCTCCACTTTAGTTTGTCTGCACAATCACTATCAGCGCTACTCCTGTTTGCAATTCTCACTAATGGTATAAAGAGCTGGCTAGGTCCCAAACATAAATATAATGAGCCAGATGGGAAAGCCTGAATCAAATGTTTGGCCTGATCCCTATAGTCCAGTCTTAGTCTAATGAAATACAGGCAAGTCGCATCTTAGGCGCATTTAACATGCGCGAATTCAGCTTTGCGCGGTCGGCAAAAACGGGGGAAAAAACGAAAAACAACAATATAAAAACTGCATCTGTAGTGCGGGCAATTCTGCCCGCCATTGAACTCAATGAGTGTTTCACTACACGCAGTTTTCCCTTTACACGCTAACCACGGAACGGAACCCCCACGTAAGATGAGACTTGCCTGTAAATGAAAATGTTGCCTGATTAAGGACTGCAAGATCAGTGTTCCACATGTGGTATTTTATTCTTGTTAGATCTAAATAATGGAGGCCTAAAGTCTATCAGGATAACAAAAGATACAGAAAGTAACTATGTACAATATGCCCTCAAAACACCCATTCATATCTAAATAATTCATAAACAGCTTAGCCAAGATCATTACATTCTTGACACACCAGGATAGCAAAGTTACATGATTTCCTCTGTGATCTGCTCCTGCAGTCAAACATACCAGTCAGCTAAGGCACTGCAGGTTATATCGAACACGTAGGAAAGCACAGAATTATAATGACAGAGCTGAAATCTCTGGGTTATCTAATTGTTGTGGGCATTGTACATCATTAAAAAGAGTTGATGTCTGAATCAAATTAAAACCCGCAGAATAAAAGCTGTACTCTGGTTTTGTGAACTGATAGAATTCTGTAAAAGATGCTCGGCCTGCCCTGAACACATACTGTATATTCATTTAAAATTAAAGATTTGAAAAAAAATGTTAGTATAGAACTCTCTCTCTCTCACCGACACACATTGGGTTAAAAGAAATCAGGAGGACTGCCCATAGGCTGACTACATTAAATATATTTGAACAGATTTAGCAACCTTTTACTGAGATGTATGCAGATAAGACATATGGAAAAATGCTAAGAGAGTGGGCCTGCTTCTGCTCCCATAGAAGTTAATGGCAAGACTCTCACTGACTTCAATGACAGCAGGATCAGGCTCCTTAAAAGATAAATTATTTCAGTACCCAACAAGAATGTGGGTTCACCTCCTCTTGAGGATCTATTCTGTCCAGTAACAATGAAAAATTCTTAACACAACAGGGTTTTGTGACTTTTTTTTTTTTTTTTTTTGTCGTCTCTCTGTCATGTTTTTCCTGGATTTCAACAGCTTCCACCCCACCATCAACCTCAGCCTGGAACAATCTACACGGGAGGTCCACTTCCTAGACACCACAGTACAAATAAGTGATTGTCACGTTAACACCACTCTATACCAAAAACCCACCGACCGGTATGCCTACCTTCATGCCTCCAGCTTCCACCCCAGACACAGCACACGATCCATCGTCTACAGCCAAGTGCTGAGGTACAACCGCATCTGCTCCAACCCCTCAGACAGGTTCGTGACATAGCCACTAAATAACACTGCCTCTGTAGAAAGTGCACTTCTCAAACAATTACTTCAAAAAGCAGTTTTAACCTAAACTGTTCAACTGTCAAACACCTACAAGATCTTCACCAAGCATTCTCAAAACTACGATATCCACACAAGGAAATAAGGAAACAAATCAACAGAGCCAGACGTGTACCCAGAAGCCTCCTGCTTCAAGACAAGCCCAAGAAAGAAACCATCAGAACTCCACAGGTCCATCACCTACAGTCCTCAGCTTAAACCTCTCCAATGCATCATCAGTGATCTACAACCCATCCTGGACAATGATCCCTCGCTTTCACAGACCTTAGGAAGCAGGCCAGTCCTCGCCCACAGACAACCCGCAAACCTTAAGGATATTCTCACCAGCAACCACACACCGCACCATAACAACTCTAACGCAGGAACCAATCCGTGCAACAAACCTTGATGCCAACTCTGCCCACATATCTACACCAGCAACACCATCACAGGACCTAACCAGATCAGCTACAACATCACCGGTTCATTCACCTGCACGTCCACTAATGTTATATATGCCATCATGTACCAGCAATGCCCCTCTGCTATGTACAGAGTCTGGAGTCTGGCCAAACTGGACAGTCACTACGCAAGAGGATAAATGGACACAAGTCAGATAACAGGAATGGCAATATACAAAAACCTGTAGGAGAACACTTTAACCTCCCTGGCCACACAATAGCAGATGTAAAGGTAGCCATCTTACAGCAAAAAAACTTCAGGACCAGACTCCAAAGAGAAACTGCTGAGCTCAAGTTCATTTGCAAATTTGACACCATCAGATCAGGATTAAACAAAGACTGTGAATGGCTAGCCAACTACAAAAGCAGTTTCTCCTCCCTTGGTGTTCACACCTCAACTGCTAGTACAGCACCTCACCCTCCCTGATTGAACTAACCTCGTTATCTCCAGACTGATTCTTGCCTGCATAGTTATACCTGCCTCTGGAAATTTCCATTACATGCGTCTGACGAAGTGTATTCACCCACAAAAGCTTATGCTCCAATACATCTGTTAGTCTTAAAGGTGCCACAGGATTCTCTGTTGCTCTTTACAGACTAACACGGCTACCCCTCTGATACTATATAATACTTATAATCTCACAGCATTTTCCTCTGTAGTTCTCAATGCACTTTACTAAAATAGTGTTATTCTTAGTTACAGATGGGATGAGGAAAAGAAATATTAATGTTTTTTCAAGGTCACGCAGGAAGTCAGTAGCAGAGCCAGGAAGAAAATCCATGTTTCTCACCTCCAGATTCGTGACATATCCACTAAATAACACTGCCTCTGTAGAAAGTGCACTTCTCAAACAATTACTTCAAAAAGCAGTTTTAACCTAAACTGTTCAACTGTCAAACACCTGTTGCTAAGTTATTCTAAATGAGCAACAAACACAAAATAAAGTACCAGCCAAGCTGCCAATAAGAAACATACATAATAATAGATATAAATTGAAAACCTACTACCCAAAATGTGTATTTCCTAGAAACTACCATTCCCCACCCACATTTATTCTTCACGCACTGAAATAAAATTCAGGCCCTCAGATTTAGTCAAACTTGAAATTTGTACTTTTATACATAAACTATTCATAAACTATTATGGTTAAATTACTTGATAAATGTCAGACTATTCATTTAAAAATTCTGGCCCTGATTCTCAACTTCCTCACACCAGTGGTAGTGTAGCGCATTAACTTCGATGTCAACCTAATGTCAACATACCATAGAATCACAGAAATGTAGGGCTGAAAGGGATCTTGAGAAGTTTTCAAGTTCAGCCCCCTGCAGTGAGGCAGGACCAAGTAAACCTAGACCTTCCCTGACAGGTGTTTGTCTAAACCAGTGGTTCCCATACTTGTTCCGCCGCTTGTGCAGGGAAAGCCCCTGGCAGGCCGGGCCGCTTTTGTGTACCTGCTGCATCCGCAAATTCAGCCGATTGCGGCTCCCAGTGGCAGCGGTTCACTGCTCCGGGCCAATGGGAGCTGCTGGAAGCAGCGGCTTGGCCGTGCAGCAGGTAAACAAACCGACCCGGCCTGCCAGGGGCTTTCCCTGCACTAGCAACGGAACAAGTTTGGGAACCACTGGTCTAAACTATTCTTAAAAACCTCCATTGATAACCTATTTCAGTACCTACCTATCCTGATCGTTAGATATTAGGAAAAACTTTCTAACTTAATTTTCCCTTGCTTAAGCTTAAGCTCCATTACTACTTGTCCTACGGTCAGTGGACACAGAAAACAATTGATGAATTCTCTTTATAACAGCCCTTAACATATTTGAAGACCCCCCTTCCTCCTCTCAGGCTTCCTTTCTCAAGACTCTATATGCCCTGTTTTTTAACTTTTCCTCATATGTCAGGGGTTGTTTGGTTTTTTTTAAAACCTCTTATGATTTTTGTTGCTCTCCTCTGGAATCTCTCCAGTTTGTCCACATCTTTTCTAAAGTATGGTGCCCAGAACTTGTCATAGTACTCCAGCTGAGGCCTCACCAGTGCTGAGTAGAGGACAATTACCTCCCATGTCTTAAATAACAGAAGCGTCTTAATACACCCCAGAATTATATTCGCTTTTTTCGCAACTGCAATAAATTGTTGACTCATTCAAATTGTGATCTACTATAACTCAGATCCTTTCCAGCAGTACTACTGCCTAGCCAGTTATTCTTTAGTTGTACATTTAATTTATTCTTCCTAAGTGAAGTATTCTGCACTTATCTGTATTGAATTGTATCTTGTTAATTTCAGACCAATTCTCCAATTTGTCAAGGTTGTTTTGAATTTTAATTCTGGCTTCTAAAGTTCTAGCAACCTCTCCCACGTTAGTGTCATCACAAATGTTATAAACGTACTCTCCACTTCATTATTCACGTCATTAATGAAAATATTGACTAGTATTAGACCCAGGACTGACCCCTGCAGCATCCCACTAGATATGTCCTCCCAGTTTGACAAAAAAAAAAAACACATTGATAACTATGCTTTGGGTACCATCTTTCAACCAGTTGTGCACCAATGTTCTCTCTAATTTTTTACACCCATGTGCGGAATGAATTTTGTTATGTGCACCAATATGGAGGGGATGTGTGGTGAGGGTGGGGGTTTAAAGTGTGGGATGGGGCTCAGAGCTAGGGCAGAGGGTTGGAGTGTGGAGGGTGAGGGGTCTGGCTGGGAGATGAAGGCTCTGGGGTGTGGCCAGAGATGAGGGGTTTGGCATGCAGGCTGCCCCGGGGCTGCTGTGGGTAGGGAGGACACCCCTCAGCCCTCTCTCGCCGCAGCAGCTCTGGGGCCAGAGGAAAGGTGCCTCTTGCCCCTGCGCAGCCCTTGATAGCCTGCTGCGCAGCCACGCAGCTTAGAGGGAAATTAGTTGTGCACCCATTTTAAAGTAATTTCATCTAGACCACATTGCCGTAGTTTGCTTACGAGAATGTAATTTAGGACTGCATCAACTGCTTCTCCCCTATCCCCTAGGCCAGTAACCCTGTCAAAAAGGAAATAAGGTTGGTTTGGCTTGATTTATTCTTCAATAGCCCGAATGGATTTGTCCTTATAACCCTATTATCCTCTAGGTATTTACAAACCAATAGTTTCATAATTTGCCCAAGTATCTTTCCAGCTTTCAAAATTAGGCTGACTCATCTATAAATTCCCCTTTTTAAAGGTGGGTCCTAAGTTTGTCCTTCCCCAGTCTTCTGGGACCTCACCCATCCTCCAGGAGTTCTCAAAGATAACTGCTAACTGTTCCAAGCTTGATTCTGCTAGTTCCTTAAGTACCCTAGGATGAGTTTCAGCAGGCTCTGACAATTTGAATACATCTAACTTTTTTTCAATATTATTTAATCTATTCTTTCCCTATTTTGGCTTGCATTCCTTCCCCCTTGCTGTTAATATCAGAGTAGAGAATCAGGCCCATGCTTTAAGTTGTCATGGGAATAAAAGGGAAGGTCCTTTCATGGACTGAGAACTGGTTAAAAGACAGGGAACAAAGGGTAGGAATTAATGGTAAATTCTCAGAATGGAGAGGGGTAACTAGTGGTGTTCTCCAAGTGGTGTTCTCCTAGGACCAATCCCATTCAACTTATTCATAAATGATCTGGAGAAAGGGGTAAAAAGGGCAAAGTTTGCAGATGATACTAAACTGCTCAAGATAGTTAAGACCAAAGCAGACTGTGAAGAACTTCAAAAAGATCTCACAAAACTAAGTGATTGGGCAACAAAATGGAAAATGAAATTTAATGTGGATAAATGTAAAGCAATGCACATTGGAAAAAATACCCCCAACTATGCATACAATATGATGGGGGCTAATTTAGCTAAAACAAATCAGGAAAAAGTTCTTAGAGTCATCGTGGATAGTTCTCTGAAGATGTCCACGCAGTGTGCAGAGGCAGTCAAAAAAGCAAACAGGATGTTAGGAATCATTAAAAAGGGGATAGAGAATAAGACGGATAATATATTATTGCCCTTATATAAATCGATGGTACGCCCACATCTTGAATACTGCATACAGATGTGGTCTCCTCATCTCAAAAAAGATATACTGGCACTAGAAAAGGTTCAGAGAAGGGCAACTAAAATGATTAGGGGTTTGGAGAGAGTCCCATATGAGGAGAGATTAAAGAGGCTAGGACTTTTCAGCTTGGAAAAGAGGAGACTAAGGGGGGATATGATAGAGGTATATAAAATTATGAGTGATGTAGAGAAAGTAGATAAGGAAAAGTTATTTACTTATTCCCATAATACAAGAACTAGGGGTCACCAAATGAAATTAATAGGCAGCAGGTTTAAAACAAATAACAAGAAGTTCTTCTTCACACAGCGCACAGTCAACTTGTGGAACTCCTTACCTGAGGAGTTGTGAAGGCTAGGATATAACAGCGTTTAAAAGAGAACTGGATAAATTCATGGAGGTTAAGTCCATCAATGGCTATTAGCCACGATGGGTAAGGAATGGTGTCCCTAGACTCTGTTTGTCAGAGGGTGGAGATGGATGGCAGGAGAGAGATCACTTGATCATTACCTGTTAGGTTCACTCCCTCTGGAGCACTTGGCATTGACCACTGTTGGTAGACAGGATACTGGGCTAGATAGACCTTTGGTCTCACCCAGTACAGCCGTTCTTATGTTCTTATGTTCTTTCAGTTTAAGTAGCCCATAATTTTATATGTCTGACCAACCTACTCCAGTTTTATCTGTATTTCTGTCTCAGTAGTTCTAATTTTCACAGATACTGTATATTATTTTTTAAGAGAGTTATACTTTTGAGTAACAGCCTGCACTGTGTAGGTGTGGTGGGCTCAGGGAGGCTGTTTCAGCCAGAATTCTTCTATGGGATCTGAGGAGTCTACACTGGACTGGGAGCTCTACTATCCTCTCAACTTGTGCTCCAACCATCTCTCCTTTGGGATTTTAATACCAATGACACCATGGCTTGCACCTGCACAAGGGTAGAAGGGACAAGAAGATTCCTTGCGCACACACAAAAGACCAACCAAAATATAGCCCAAATGACTCCTACTGACAAAAGCATTCAATAATCTGCTATATTGTTAAGTGCAGTATATTCTCTTGGATATCTTTAAAGCTTGCAGTGTAATCCGATCAATTAAATCTGAAGATAATATAGTAAGGAATGTATAACGTCCCACACCTACCATATAATCAGACATCACACAGCTGCTGACAGCATAGGACTTACGTTTTTCCTCCACCAACACCCAGTGTGAAATACAAAAATGTTTTTTTAATAACTATTTATTTACATTTTATAAAGTTTTAACATATCACCTTTTAATCCATGTTAAACTATAAATACTAACCGTTTTAATGTTTACTACTAGGCCTACAATCTGATCCAACAGAAAATTATCCTGTCAGTGTTTTGGGAACAATTACAGTCCACTGATGTGCTCTTTAAAGAGACTGCAGAGAAAACTTGTATTTAAACAAGTCTCTACAAGCCAAGGGTCCTTCATCTGCCTGTGTAGGATGGTGAGGATCTTTTTTTTTTTCATCCTGGTGAAAGGGGTAGCAGAACGGGAGTCTCTTTTTCTCCCCCCACATGGATGATGGAAGGGAGATCTGTGGGGAGAGAAGGATGATCTTGATGGGGTTCCTTCATGCAAACCTACATCTAGATGTGGAACAGGGCCTATGAACCCAACAAACCGAATGGATGGGTTTCACCTATCCTAGGCATTCAAAAGGCAAGTAGGTGGAATTGACTTTTAGACCATTACAGTCTATTAACTGAAAGCTTCACAAAAAGGTTTATGCTGTAATCCCAATATGCAGTCATTCAAAGCATCCACTGGAGCTATTAACCCAGAGTGCACCAACCCTGATATTATTTAGGATCAGAGAAGTTAGAGCTAGAAAAGACCTAGACCACAGTCCCATTCCCCATCAATGCAGGATTTAACCTCTCCCATAATGCCCACAGTAGTTTTATCATCAGTGCTGGACGTATGCTTGTGTGCTGCTTACTGATTCCTCTGCCTCCTGCACCTATCGGCAACCTATGCAAAGCCAGCAGCAGCCCTAAACCAACACCCATCAGGAACGGGGGTGGGGGGGCGGTTCTTTGATACATTTCACCTCCACCACGTGCAATATTTCCAAGGCACCAGAATCCCACGGCAACGAGACCCGCTGGGCTCTTACAATGGCACTAAACCCCCTCTCCTGCCGGTGCATGTACCCCTCCTATGGGCATTTTCAGCCCCCGAGCGGCCCCACTGCTCCCCCCAGGCAGGTTGCCTACGACCAGCAC
Source organism: Malaclemys terrapin pileata (assembly GCF_027887155.1). Classification (NCBI taxonomy): domain Eukaryota; kingdom Metazoa; phylum Chordata; order Testudines; family Emydidae; genus Malaclemys; species Malaclemys terrapin. The sequence goes on from NC_071515.1 coordinate 40,270,297, forward strand.
GCTGCTTATGTAAGCCGGGCTTATCGGGGGGAGCTGGGGCCGCAGGCACAGCGGGCCCCCCTCGCACGCCCGCTCCAGCCCTCCTGCCGCCGCTCCCGGGAAGATGCTGGTACCTTTTATCCAGGCAAGCGATCCACTCGCTGGAGGAGGACGAATGGGAAGCGTGAGCAGCGACCATGTTTGCCCGGCTCCCTGCGTACCCAGGCGGCGGCTGCTCTGCCCCCTCCCCTGCTCCCTGCCTCCTCCCCCCCGCCTGCGGCTGCCGCCCCCCCGCGCTGAGCAATGGGCTCTCCCAGCCACAGGCTCCCGCTGCCTCCGCGTGGGCAAAGCCACCTGGCCCAGCGCTCCCGGGCTCCCCGCGGCTCAGGTGCTGGCTCTGCGCAGGGCGGGCCCGTGGGTCACGGCAGAGCCGAGCTGGCTGGGAGCCAGCAGGCGGGAAAGGCACAGCTGGGGAGGGGGGTCACCTTGCGTGAGAAAACCTCAGGGGACGGGACCGAGCCTCCCTATAGCGCCGATACCAGCGTCATACGGCCAGACGCTGCAGGGCTGTGTGGGGCCCGACCCGTGCCAAGCGCAGCCCTGGACGCTCCAGTCCCAGCAACAGAGGTGCTGGAACTAGGGGCCAGGTGGAATCTCCATCACTGGAGATTGTTAAGAGCAGGTTAGACAGACACCTGCCAGGGACGGTCTAGGGAATACCCAGCCTGCCCTGAGAGCAGGGGTCTGGAGTAGCTGCCCTCTCCAGCTCCGTTCCAGGCCTGTGTGTCTATGATCTACCGGGTTTACAGTTAGGGTCAGTGGTTCTCAGTATCCCCATTCTATAAATCATTCCAGTGCCCCACCCACCCCTCCTGGGGGCATCTGCTCTCTCACTCCACTGCACAGGCAACCCTTCCCCACAGTCTCTCTCATGTCACCTCCCCCCCCCTTCTCAGAAGAGCCCCTCACATCTGGCAAGTCATTCTCCTCCCCCTGCCTCAAGTCAGGGGAAAGTGAGTCAATTAACCTGAGCCAGTCCAGCTGGAGAGCCCAAAGCTGGGAGAGGTACTGTACACATCCCCAACCCATAAAAGCCAGTTTATTTATAGAGATATATCTAACAATAAAATTGGCTTCCATGGGGTTGGGGAAGTGTATACATAAATATAGTGTAAAGCATTCACCATTGTTTTAGTCAGGAGGAACTGGGAAACAGCAGTTTCTGAGCAGAGAAATGCTCTCTTCGGTGTGAGGCAATAAGTTAAAGGAGAGAAGTTTTTCATTTTTCCCCCCAGACAGAAAAGCAATGGAGTGTTGCACTTCATTTCAGAGCCTTCTCTCCGGTGGAGGTGAGGCTGTCCCCCAGGATGTCATGGACTGTCAGCAAGAGGGCCCCCAACCTCCAAGGGAAAAGGAGGGCCTGAGACAAACCGCTCCAGGAGATGCAGAGGGACTTTGCCAGCAGATCATAATAGTTCTTGGAAATGTAGAAGGAGATGCTGGAACAGGACCAACAGAAGCAGCTGCAACTGAGAGGATGTTGGAGAGGGATGAGAGAACGGTAGCCAAATACATTGCCCATGACCTAAGTTCCCTCTAAGCTGCACAGCCGCACAGCAACCTATCAAGGGCCTCTCCCGTGGCTCTGGCCCCTTCCCCCTCAGCCCCGGTGCTGCTGCAGCGAGAGAGGGCTGGAGGGAGTCCTCTCTCCTGGCTGCGGCCCCAGGGCAGCCTGCACCCCAAACCCCTCTCATCCCCAGCCCCACCCCAGAGCCCACACTCTCAGCTGGAGCCCCCACCCACACCCTGAACCCCTCAGCCCCAGCCTGAGCCCTCACCCTCTTGTGTCCCAATCCTCTGCCTCAGCTCTGAACTCCCTCCAGGGCCAGCACTTCCATTTAGGTGACCTAGGCGGTCGCCTAGGGCACCAGGATTTGGGGGGGCGGCAATTCAGCGGTGGGGGGTCCTTCCGCGCTCCAGGTCTTCGGCGGCAGTTCTGCGGCGGGTCCTTCACTCACTCCAGGACCCGCTGCCGAAGTGCCCCGAAGACCGGGAGCGCGGAAGGACCCCCGCTTAGGGCGCCAAAAACCCTGGCACCGCTCCTGGCTCCCTCCCAAATCCTGAACTCCTCATCCCTGGCCCCACCCCCAAGCCTGCATCCCCAGCCAGAGTCCTCACCCCCACACACACACCCCAACCCTCTGCCCCAGCCCTGAGCCCCCTCCCATACTCCAAACCCCACGGCCCCACCCCTCGCCACACATCACCTCCATATTGGTGCAAATAAAATTCATTCTGCACATGCATGGGAAAAATTAAAGAGAACATTGTGACCATGCCATGAAGGAGCAGGACTGACAACTCCAGCAGGAAGATCAATCAACAGTTTACATATTCATGTACACCTTGGGGAGTGGTTTAGACAATGGGCATGTGTGTGCCATCAATGGCACCAGTACAGTTTGGGAAGCCCATTCACTCAAAGACTGCTATTATTTCAGAGACATTAGCAACCTTCACAGTCGCAATTGCATTGCAAACCTCCATAACAACTCTACAGATGGTTGAGTCAGCTGAAATACAGAATGTCCTGTCAAATCTGGCACACCTGAGAGCTCTGCGCTTGACAGGTCTGTGAGATGTTTGACACTTAGCAGCCCTATCCTTGGTTTAATGAGATCAACTGCAAGTTTCTTCTGCCTAGGAGCAGAGCCGGTGCAAGGATATTTTGCGCCCTAGGCGAAACTTTCACCTTGCACCCCCCGCACCCCCCCAAAATAAATCACATACATTATACACAATACACGGTCACAGAGTAACATGTTATAATTTATGCAGGCGTAACACAGCAGCAGGGCTTAAAACTCAGACAGGGTCGCCCAGAGGATTCAGGGGGCCTGGGACAAAGCAATTTCGGGGGCCCCTTCCATAAAAAAAAGTTGCAATACTATAGTAACATGTATTTGGAAATGTAAAAAATAACTAGTGAAATACATTCAAAAATTAATTTGTAATAATTTGAAAATACACTAAATACATTATTTAAAAACATTAAAAGCTGTAATGGTATGTATACATTTGCAATTACATAATGGGCTGTTGCTGGGCGATGGTGATGGCTGGTACCAATGGGCTGTCGCTGCCTGGGGGTGGTGCTGCTGTTGCCCAGGGCTGGGTGGGGTGCTGGGCTCTGGGTTCGGGGGTGCCCGGCTCACAGGGGCTGGGCTCGGAGCTGGGGGTCAGGGCTGTGTGGGGGATGGGATGGGGGGGTGCCTGGCCCCGGCCCCTTACCCCCTCTTCCAGGAGCCTCTGACATACACGTGGGGCAGGGGGAGCCTCCGACATACTCATGGGGGCCCCTGCAGGGCCTGGGGCAAATTGCCTCACTTGCCCCCCCGGGCGGCCGTGAACTCAGATACCGGGCATGACAGAGGCTGGAGCAGGGAGGGGGGGGCACTGGGGCAGCTCAGCTCTGCAGGCTGTCGTCCTCTCCAGCCACCCACACACAAAGGGAGCAGGAGCAGGGACCAGCCAAGGACCAAGGGGGCAGGAGCACAGGCGCCTGAAGCCGAGCTGTGTGGGGAAGCGCTTACCTTGCCCAACGCAGGGGCGTCGGGGTCCTCTTTCTTCCTCCGCTCCACCAGACCGCCGCCTGAGGCTCTTTTTGTAAGGGGACTGTTGCCCCCTTACTAACACTCAGTGGGGGTGTTTTGGTTGGCTAGGCCCCAGCACTAAAAGGGGAGGGGTCGATGGGAAATCAGGAGCCTGAGACTGACAGTCCCCAGGAACAATGGGGAGAGGCCAATGCGCCAGATCAGCCTGATTGACAGGGCGGGCAGCTAATCAGCATGACAGGAGGCCAGGGGGTCCCGTCCTCCGTGTGAACTGGAATTGCCTGGGTCAGACAGAGTGGGGCCGAGCTAAGGAGAGAGCAGGGGCCCGAGCTGAGCTGGGGAGCAGAGCTGCAGCCCCAAAGCCAGAGCACGGCCCAGAGAGAGCAGACCTGCCCTGGGAGCAGAGCTGCAGCAACCGGAGCCAGAGGGGCCAGACAAGCCGCCAGGGAGCAGGTCAGAGCTGGGAGCAGAGTCATAGAAGCAGCCTGCAGAGCCGACCTGTCCTGGGGGCAGAGCTGCAGCAACCAGAGCCAGAGGGGCCAGAGAAGCAGCCCAGGGAGCTGAAGGCAGAGCAGCAGCAGCCGTGCTGAGGCAGAGTGGAGCCGGAGCTGGAGCTGGGGCAGTCCGGAGCTGGGTGCGGTGAGCAGCTGGGGAGAGTGAGGGGGACCCTGGGCAGTGGGCCCAGCACAGGGAGATGCCTCAGCCAAGAGGCTCTGCAGGCCAGACTTGGGGGGGATCGTAACCCTGACAGGGCGGGGGCAACGCTGGGAAGAAGGGTCCTGCCACCTAGAGCCTGAGAGCGTGTGGCCACCGCCAGAGCAAGTGTCCAACCCGCAGCGTCTCTGCAGCACAGCCAGGGCCTGAGAAGGAGCCTGGAACCTACAAGGAAGAGACTGTGAACTGCCCTGACGTTCCAGAGACACTGGTTGTGATGTTCCCTGCCACAGAGCGGGGTGATGTGTTTTCCTTTAACTTTTCCCATTTTTCCTTATTCTTTTTTAAAATTAATTGTTAATTAAACAACTTGTATTTGCTTTAAATTGTATGAAATGATCAGTGGGTCAGGGAGGTGCCCAGTGCAAAGAGAGTACCCTGGAGTGGGGACACCCTAGCCCCTGTCCTGGGTGACCAGAGCAGGGTTGGGGGTCGAGCCCCCCAGGAATCCTGGGCCCAGCCTTGTCGGGGTTTACGAGGATTCTGCCAGACAGGAGAGTGGAAGGGGAGTCCTCAGGGGCAGGAAGGTCTCTGGGTAAAGGAAGTGGGAGCGAGGACTCAGATCCTTTCGCCAGCCCACTTCACCGGGGTAGTGCAGAAGACAGGAAAGTTCCCCACAATAGCGGGACCATTCCCCTGCTTACATTTTCTTCTCCGTGCTCCCCGCTGGGCTGACCATGTAGGCTGAGCCAGGAGGCAGCCACCCCTTTCTCCAGAAGCCCTGCTGAGTCGCGCCCGTCGCCGTCGCCAGGCTCGTGCCACATGCCGTAAGCAGAGCTGCGGAGCTCTGCCCAGCCGCCGGCACCCCCGCCAGCAATGACAGGAATCACATGGGATGGAGCGGCCGCTGCGCTGGGAGGGAGAGGGAGTCTGAGCCGCTGGCAGGCAGCCCAGGGGCTCTCAGACTCCAGTTCAAACAATGATTCATGCTAACACATCATAGACTTTTAAGGCCAGAAGGGACCATCATGATAATCTAGTCTGACCTGCACATTTTAGGCCACAGAACCTCACCCACCCACTCCTATAATAGACCCCCAATCTCTTGCTGACTTATTGAAGTCCTCAGATCATGATTTAAAGACCAAGTTACAGAGAATCAACCATTTACAGTAGTTTAAACCTGCAAGTGACTCATGCCCCATGCTGCAGAGGAAGGCAAAAAAAACCCAGGGTCTCTGCCAATCTGACCCAGGGGAAAATTCCTTCCCAACCCCAAATACTGAACTGGTCATTTTCAGTTCCCATGCAGCACACAGTCCTGCTGTGTATCCAACATGGCAGGAGAATACATTTTAGAGTATGGCTAAACTGATGGTACTCCAAAAGATTCCTTGGGGGAAAAATTAAGAATGCATCTGGCAGGTTCAGAATTATGAGACAAGTTTAGCACCAACCCATGCTGGATTCAGCACGGCTAAGGTTCCAGCCTAAAACTTTAAAAGCCTGACTGTCTCATCAGTGGCATATATAACTACTATTGACTTCAAAGGGATAAACAGGACCCAGCATAATAAAGAGAGAAGCAGGAATAGGAGAGCTATTGGGATTTGCATACTGCACTGGATGCAGAACATACAAAAGCAACTTGATCTATATATTAATAATCCTGCCATATAAATCTTATAAGCAACATATTAGTTTGGTCCCTCTTTCCATCTCAAACACTGATAAATTACAGGAAGGTTACAGTCTTATCAAAGACAAAATAGAGTATTTGTATAGCATATCAATGAGAAAACATACAGGAGCCTGCAGATTGCCCCATTACCAAGCAATCATAAATGCAAAAAAAAAAAAGTTACATGGGGAAGGATGGCATAGTGTATCTCTCATTAGCTATTTAAACCAGAATTGTGACATCCTGGCCAGTGAAATCATTGGGCATTTTAGTATTGACTTCAATGGGACCTGGAATGTTCCTGAAACTGGAGAACCTAAACTGAGTTGTATTGTGGCTGTAATTTTATATACACCCAGCTTGTACAGCTTTCCTGAGCAGAGGAGGACTTCTTGTTCATACAGATCTTATGCTATGTAGAGTTCTGCAGTAATTTTACCTGTCCTAATTTGATGTTGCCCTTTCTAATGAAAATGAATTAAAAACTTCAGGGGGTTTGCTCATGCAATAGTTGGTGAAGCCAATCACAACAGAAGGCTATGTTTAGCTAATATGCCTTAATACCAAAATCATCTCTCAGATATTTAGGATCTGATTAAAATCAAGTTTGTGATGTCATTCCTCAGTAACAAAAACTGTTCTCAGAACCACCTTTTGCATTATTACTTGGCAGAAGGAACTTTAACAGGATATTTCATAGACATTCTTGCCAAAAGTTTTGGATGCCCAATATCAAAGCCTTTGTGTAAAGTATCATTTTGAACAGAGGGTTATCTGATTTCTACACATGAACTGAGCCCATATCCTGGGTTATAAAAGGACTTAAGAGAAACCACATTAAGGTAAGAAATGACCTTCTACTAATAATGTTGATATTCACACATTGACAACATGGAGGAAATGCATGAGTTTTAGTATTTTTATTTCAAATTTTGTATTTTTTTTGTTTGAATTTTTTTAACTCCTCGATACAGCCTTATAGAATAGAGAAGAAAAAGCCAAGTGGGTTTGGGTCTTCTCAGGCTATTTCAGTCCCTGGATGATGGAACTATGATAGAAAGGTTAGATGTCCTATTATTTTGGCCCCTTTAAAATGGAGAAGAAAAAAGAGCCCATAAATACAAAAAGTTACATAATATATAGAGTCATGATTAATAATCCATAGTTACATACCTCATGGGATGTTATGAATATTAAACAGTTGGAGAACAGTGCTTTGGAGATGAAAGGCACTACATAAATATGACTATTTTGTTATTGGGATCTACACAAATATCAACACATTTGGGTTTATATAGGTGTAGGCAGAAATTCAAATGCACAGCCCTACCTAAACACATGTTGAATGACAACAGGAAAACCATTTACAACATTAAATATTTAAGTGTTAAAAGCACTGAATTTGTACCATTATTACTTTTACCTTTCAGTCATCATGTGCTAAAAGTCAGTATTTGTAACAACACACAGCTATTATGGAAATCAATCTTGAAACTAAGAATAATTGGAATATCATATCATTTAGCTTTGGATCCATGGGTAAAGTCTCCTGGTTAATTGATGGTACCAGTTCTTATAAGGAAAGAAAAAGCTCTCTGCTACACTGAAATAATCTGCAAGCTAAACCACTTTGGATAAGGGGGGGAGGGTTCTATTTTTTAAATGAAGCAGGCGATTAAAGTAAATGTTTATGTGAAGATTTTATTATACAACATATATGCTCATTTTCAGTCACACTCCTAATTTTTTATTCTATTATCACATTTTGCATAAAATGTCTCCTAATTATTTTCAGAACTCCATGACTTAGAAAATATAATATGACCACACATAAAGGTGCATGATAATTAGATCCAGGATTAGGTAGGTTTGTGCTTTCATAATTTTCAAATGGACAGCAAGTTATATAAAGATGAATTCCAGGACTCATCTATTCTAGCTACCATAGTGGATAAAGACTTACCAATAAACAGATACATAAGATAGAATACAACCAGTCAATTGTTGTTTACTCTTCTTTTTTTATGTAAAGGTTGCAGGATCTGGCCCTTTATGCATGGCAGGCAAACACCAATGCTATAATGTTATTTATTAGTAAATAAAAACAACACATTATCAGGATAACTCTAGATACCAAGTATTATTATTTAGTTTGCAGAAGATTACAAAGACAAATTTCATGGTTTTCTGAAAGAACAGAGTTTCACACTAAATACACACCTGCAGTGTCTTTACTCTTTGACAGTGGATGCTATAAGGAATGCTATATAGGTTAGTAAAGTGTATTTTTATATGTGGTATATTCCCAAATAAAGAAAATCCTTTTAGGGTTACCGTTAAGGTTGCTAAATAAGTACAAATTAAGACAAGATATTAAAACACTTTATAAAAGAACCACAAAACATCACAACCAAACCCCTGCAAACATTAAGAATTATGGAAATAACCTACGGTGACAAAAATAAATTCTCACATCAACCTTTACATGCAGTTCACAAAAAACAGACCAACAGAAAAATTCTCACTGAAACATATAGCCCAAATTCACAGCTGCAGCTAAGGACAGTAAAGGGCAACTCGGGGACAGAGGAGTGCGGGGGAAGGTGCCAGGGAGACTTTTGTCATCTTTGTGCACCTCTGATCAGAACTCAGCAGTATGTCAGTCACTTCCCAAGCACAATTTAGAGCTGCCTGAATGCCAGTTGATTCATACATTTACCTTTACAAACTGGCTCCTATAACAGAAATCCATTTAATCACAACAATTTGGTTATTTCTCGAATGCAATAGCTTTACAAAGAATGCTATGACCAAGTGTGCAAACTAAACTATACATCTGCCAATATGGGATGTTAAATGTGTCATGCTGAGAAAACAAGAGGATGAAAAAAATCAGGCATTGCAACAAAATGTTGAAAAGTGCTAATTTTTATTAATTAATATGTAAAAATGCTCTCCTAGAGTTATGAAATTTTCTGGAAAAAGTTTCCCCCTAATGTATGTTATGCACAAAACAAAATCATTCACTCAGATCTAAGGTTAAAGATACGGTGGGTGGGTGTCACAATAAGGATTATAAGACAGAGAAGCCCTTAAAACAACATTGACTAAGGAGACACTACCAGGCTTCCATAACTTTATGTTTGCAGTATTGTGGCTGTGTTTATCCCAGGATATGAGACAAGCTAAGTGAAATAATATCTTTTATTGGACCTGTGACATTGTGCAGTCTATATGGTTTTATAAAAACATAATAAGAAGTGAATATAATGTAACTGGAATAGTTTTATAAAAATATGATAAGTGAATATAATGTAACTGGAATATGCTTCATGCAAAAGGTCTCTTGTAAGGTATCATTACAAAGCTTATAATCTACTGAGTGTGACCATCCTATTTGTATAAATGTACCACTCTTGTATCTAAAACTAGAAATATAACTCTGAGGGCCTATCGTAATTATGCAAAGTGTGGGCCATTAATAGTGGTTTGGAATCTGGATGACTCCCATTAACCAGAACCATTGTCTGCAGATGGCTGTGTTTACCTGTTAGTCTTCCTGTATATGTGTGTGCTGGCAAGTGGGTAATGAAGTCTTGCAGTGACATGTGATCATGTCACCTGACCTGGAATCCATCTTTAACCTGGGTGCTTTTCCAGTGAGCGGGGGTGGAAACCCAGAGGGACAAAGGGTTCCCGCCTTATGCAAAAGATATATAAAGGGGTGGAAGAGAACAAGGAGGGAGAGGAGCCATCATGAAGAATCCCCTAGCTATCACCTGAGCTGCAACAAGAGCTGTATCAAGGGAAAGAATTGTGCCCAGGCCTGGAAGGTGTCCAGTCTGAGAAAAAGCTTACTGAAGCATCTCTGAGGATGACATTATCTGTATTCAGTTTGATTAGACATAGATTTGCGCATTTTATTTTATTTTGTTTGGTGACTTACTTTGTTCTGTCTGTTACTACTTGGAACCACTTAAATCTTACTTTCTATATCTAATAAAATCACTTTTTATTAATTAACTCAGAGTATGTATTAATACCTGGGGGAGCAAACAACTATGCATATCTCCCTATCAGTGTTATAGAGGGTGAACAATTTGTGAGTTTGCCCTGCATAAGCTTTATGCAGGGTAAAACAGATTTATTTGGGTTTGGACCCCATTGGGAGTTGGGCATCTGAGTGCTAAAGACAAGCACACTTCTGTGAGCTGTTTTCAGGGAAACTTGCAGTTTTGGGGCAAGTGATTCAGACCCTGGGTCTGTGTTGGAGCAGACGGGAGTGTCTGGCTCAGCAAGACAGGGTGCTGGAGTCCTGAGCTGGCAGGGAAAACAGGAGCAGGGGTAGTCTTGGTACATCAGGTGGCAGTTCCCAAGGGGGTTTCTGTGATCCAACCCGTCACAGGACCAATTTCCGTTGGTGGAAGGGACAAGCTTTTGTGCTACACACAGCTCTGCTTCAGGTTGGGAGAAGGAAACCAGAGTGTCTGAGGCTTATCTACTGTAGAAACACGACAGTGCTACACTACCTATGCCTATAAGAGGGTTCTCCTGTCGGCATAGGTAATCCAGCTCCCTGAGAGGCGGTAGCTAGGTTAATGGAAGAATTCTTCTGTTGACCTGGAGCTGTCTACATAGAGACTTAGGTGAATGATGCAGCTGGGTTGACCTAACTTTTTAGTGTAGACGAGGACTGAGCTAAATACAAGTTGGGACAGATTGTTAAATAGAATTAATTTAAGCTGTAGTAGCCAATTAGACTGTTTTGCATAAAGAGTTTACACATGCTGTAGGTGACCATTTAAAATAAATTAGGCAATTAAGGGCTGGTCTACACTGAAAACTTTCATCAGCATAGCTACATCTGTCAAGTGTGTGAAAAATCCACACCCCCAGGGACATACCTACATCAACCTAACCCCTGGTATAGACCGTGCTAGGTCAACGGAAGAATTCTTACATCTTCCTAGCGACTGTTTACTACAGTGATGGGAGCACCCCTCCCATTGCTGTCATGAGTGTCTACACGGAAGCACCACATCAGTGCGTTAAGTACCTTCAGTTGCTTGGGTCTCATTGTAGTGGGGCAGACCTTTACTATGTTCAAGAATGGGAGTCCATTATATACCTCCATGAAAGGTCCTATTGTTCACTATGCCTCCTCTTAGCTATTGGGTCACTAACAGATATTATACAGTATGAGATGGTTAAAAAGCAAGGAATGTATTTCATTATCTTTACAATATTGTTTTCAAACTTAATTCAAATTGATTTCATCCTCAAATACATTTTATTAAGTTAAGAAATATATTTGACTTTAATCTTAATAAAATGGGGCCTTCTTCACTGTAAATAAGTTTGACATAAGTGTAGTATTCCCCCACTCTGCCAGCAGTAAGCTCAGGAATTCAAGAACATTTGGTCTGCAATTCTATTTCCAAACAACATACTGATATATAAGCATTTAAAAGCAAATGCACTAATCTTCACTTCAAGATTCTTCTACTTATTTACATTTCTGTATTGCTAAAAAGATGCGTGTGGTGCATACCCCGGCCTGGCTGCAATCACACCTCCCTATGATGATTTATATGTAACTATATTCTCTCCGGTCATGGAAAAAACTCACTGCAGGGAGGAGATATGTGGAGAATTCTATGTAGAGGACCATCCAGAGCACCCTACAGAAACTCTCAAGAGATGTGCAGAGAGGATGGGGTTCTCAGAGTTGTGAGAAAGCAGGGTTCCCCCTCTACAGATTATTTGACATCTTTATGGTCTATTAGGTCCTCAGTATTGCTCTCTGCCCAGCTGTATTCTCCACATCTCTGCTGCTTCTAAATAGTTAAAGTTGCTCCCTTCTGTCCCTCAGCTTCCTCATCTGTAAAATGGATAACTCACATATCTGAGTCAGATGCTGTAATAATTAGTGTTTTCAAACCACTCTGAAGATTAAAAGTCCTAAGTATCTTATATACAATGATGATCTTATGCGCTGCACTACTTTAAAAAACCCACAACTTTCAATTTCCAATTAGCAAATTCCATTTTAAGAGCCTATCTAGAAGAAATAGGATTAAGTGTCCAATCCTGTGATGTTCCCCAAAGGATATTCAGAACCATAAGTCACTGTGTTACTCCTCTGCCTTAGCAAGAGAGAGCTTTGCTGGCACTTGCACTGTGTCAGATCCGTACCACACAGTCTGTCCACCTCACCAACAAACACCTCAAGATTGCCAGTTCAATCTTTGACTTGCTGGTAACCTACAGTGCACTCTAGTTCGAGTTCCTCAGAGACATTTCTCTGCAGTATCCAGTCCCTGTCACTGGACAGTCACAGAAATTAAATGTGCTGCCTCTAAAGAGGCAGCACAAACCTTGGCCTGTTAGTTTAGCTGAGGACTCACACTTCACTTTAATGCGCAGCACTGAAGTGGTTTTGTAATAAAAAAGAATACGTTTATTAAAAGAGAACAGAGATTTAAGTCATATTAAGAAGGAGAAAACAAGACAGTTATGGTTAGAAACTAAACTATTACACACTTTCCAGTGACTAAAACTTAATTTTAGCAAGTTACATTCTTTACCTAAGGAGGTTTTTAACTTACATCAAGTTATCGGCAACTCCATCCATTCAGGTAGGAGAGTCCCTTTTCCACAGAAATTTGTATCCTAAGTGATGAATAACTAAAATGTCTTTTTACTCTCTCTCTTTATATTATCCGAAGTCCATTGCCTTTGCTTCCAGAACCAGGAAGGCTTCCTGGGGGCTCAGTCTGTGTCCTGCTGTTTCCTCCCCTGCTTGTTAGCTTGATTGCTTTGTTTACCTTGTATGCCAATGTACTTTCATTGTCTTCTTCCAGACAATCAAGCCAGGCAGACAGGGAAATCCACATTCCTTTGTTTAGAGTGGGCTTGATTTATACAGTGCCTCCAAAACACATTTTAAGAACATATTTCCAGCATACATAATTATTTATACACAACCCATACAAACATCACACAATGATATTCATGACCAGTATTTCACCATTTACATATGATACATTACAAGATACCGTTTGTATACATATTATGACAGTATTTTGAGGGGTAGTGTCAGGCCTGATATGAGTTACAGTATAGGGGGCCTCCTCCTGTGGGCACTGAGGGGCTGTTATGATCATAGTGTTGATCGCCTTTAACTTTTGCTAAATCCAATCCTGACATTCTTATACAATAGCAGCTCAGGCAAAACTTGCACTGAACGGATTTGAATGTGACCCTTCACACATCTAAGGGACTATTCAAGGTGCAGAGCTTAAATTCATAACTTTGCTAGACACTACAAATCATGGTCTTAATAAAGACATTGGATTTATGACATATTACAATAATCTGTAACCCACTAACCTTCCTTTTTATCCTATGACTACAGGGGTGTTAATGGGCCACTTCACCTTGAATGGTCCCTTAGAATATGTGCTAACTACTTATTCCAAGCTGCCTGTTTGATCTTGTATTTAGCTCTGACACTCAGAGTACCTTTTCCAGACCTGAGGAAGAGCTCTGTGTAGTTCGAAAGCTTCTCTCTCACACCAAGAGAAGTTACTCCAATAAAAGAGATTGCCTCATCCACCTTGTCTGTGTGTGTGACAAAGGGCTGCAGCTGCGCCATCGTAAACTCTCTAATATAGCCATTCTAAGCCGACAGGAGAGAGCTCTTCCATTGGCTTACCTAACTCCAGCCCCCGCGAGCTCTCCCACTGACATAGCGCTGTCCACACCAGCACTTATGTTGGTGTGACTTATGTCACTCAAAGGGGTGATTTATTCACCCCCCCCCCCGACTGACATAAGTTATACCACAGTAAGTGCTAGTGTAGACATAGCCAAAATAAGTCTCAGGTCACCCCAAGTGACATCCCCCCAACTCATATCTGTTTTGAACTATCTGAGACATGGAACTCCCTTACTTGAAACTTTATTTGTGAAAAATGGTGGCCCAATGACACATATACACCCTTTAGCAGGGCTAACATGAGCTAGCAAAACAGGGATGTTTCAGAGGGTGAAGCTGTGGATTCTGCATTTGCAGATAGAGGGACTTGGTGTGTGTTGTGTTTCTTCCCTGTTTGTATTTTTCTTCACGAAGGTTGTGTGGCTGGGCTACGTGCCCCTGAACTGGCCAGTGAGACAGATCTGTTTATGCCTTAGTGAAGGCCTTTGAACAGAACCAGTGTTTCAAGTCTCTGAGTGGTTGTTCCCTCTCTGTTTGTGAGGGTGGGAACTGAGCATTGAGGCTTAGTCAATTGCCAGGTGAACAGGACTGGCAAACTAGATGAGTTTCAGTGGAGGTTTACAGAGGGCAGACTATTCCTGTTTTAGGTATGTCGCTATACCAAGTGGGAGAGATGGATGGTGAGAGAAAAACTACTGTGACCTGCCTTGGATGTGCTATGTTTTCCTTTCTTCTGGAAGACCGAATAAATTTCTACAAGTTGGTGGCCATACTTAAGGAGAAGTTATGTGGTCTGAAAGCATAAGTTGCAACCTTGTGCAGCATCTGAGAAAATGAATACTTCTTGGACAAAGCAGACTGCAAAGAGTTACAAAGGGATTTCACAAAACTGGGTGACTGGGCAGGGATGTAACCCCATGCTCTGAGCGTCCCTACCCTCTGTTTGCCAGAAGTTGGGAGTGGACGACAGGGGATGGATCACTTGATTGCCTGTTCTGTTCATTCCCTCTGAAGCACCTGTCATTGGCCACTGTCAGAAGACAGGATACTGGGCAAGATGGACCATTGGTCTGACCCAGTATGGCCATTATTATGTTCTTAACCAGATATGGAAATCATTGTCACAGATACCTCCAGGGGAAAGATCGGCAATAAGAGAATTAGAGAAAGTAGAAACCAAAGAAGTGGACAAGCAATTGTGACCGAGAGGAAAGAGAGCCAGGAGACATTTAACTCAACAAAAAGTATCAAAACATTTTCAAGTACTCAGCAAGTCAGCTATGGAAGAATCTGTCTCTGGAGGAATGGAACAGAAAGCTGCCAGCAACATACCTGATGTGTGTTCTTTCAGTGTGAAATAAGCAGCAGTCAAGAGGTTTTCTTCAGTCATCCTAAGAATGCAGACAATCGACACTAGCGATTACATATTGAGAAGGGTGGACAGAGAATTCAGTAAGGGACACAAGGACAATAGGATGGCATGCTGTCTCCCTGAGTTGTAACCACAGGATTAGATAGGTTTATGAAGTTGTCTTGCAAGTCTCCACTGACAGTGATACACATTGGAACCAATTGCAGAGTATCCCATGGAATACAAAGATTATAGAAGACCTCTAGCATCTTGGAATGGAGTGGAAGAAAAGGAAAGTTCACATGGTCTTGTAGATCCTACAGGTCCAATGAGTGAGGGAAGGAAGAAAATACTGGAGGTGAACTGTTGGCTGCACAATTGGTCTGAGACTGAAGGTTTTGATTTTGTGGAACATTGGTCCACAGTCCCTTGGGAGAGGTGACTGTACAACTGTATGGGCCTGCATGTCACAGGTAGGGGGCTGACATTCTTGGCTGGAGACTACCTGGAGCAGCAAGGAAGACATTAAACTACCAGTGCAAGGAGAACTCAAACTTAAGAGGTCATGAGCAAATTGAACTGATATGGCAAAAAACACAAAGAGGAATTTTTCAATTGCTTATATACCAATGCTTTCTAGCTATCAAAAAAGAAGAATTACAAATTCTCATTCTTGCAGCATGGGTTACTTGCTGGTTTTAACTAAAGTAAATGGTGGATTCTGTGTAGCTTGAAGTCTTTAAAAATCAAGATTTGCGAACTTCAGTACCGCAGTCAGAGGTTATGGACCTATTGCAGGAGTAGGTTGGTGAGGTTCTGTGGCCAGTGATGTGCAGGAAGTCATACTAGATGATCATTCTGGCCTTAAAGTCTATGAGAAAAATGTTTTTATATAATTAGCATTACAGAAACCTGGTTGAACAATTCACAATTCACCAAATGATTGGTTTTAACCTGTTTAGGAAGAATAGAGTGGGTAAAAGAGGTATATGTTGGGTTTTGGGGGGTGGGGGGGGGGAGTAGCACCTTAATTTAAAAACACCATTATCTGTTTTAGAATAATTCAGAACCACAGGGTCTTGCATGTACATGGATCAATGTGCTAATTAATAAAGCCTAGGATAGGGTCTGTTACAGGCCACTAAATCAAACCTGAGAACAATATGAGTTACTCCTTACAGACCAATGCTTAATGTGTTGACAGAAATGGTGCTGTTATGGGGGAATTCAATTTAGGAGACACGCTGGAGGCCTCATGCAGCCACTAATAAAACATCATTCCAGTTATTAGAAATTATAGGTAACTTTCTAACACATGAGGTACTGCATACAGCAGGAGGTAGCTCCATTTTGGGTGTCATTATGACAGGTAATGGTGAATTAATCACTGCACTGGATGTTGGTGGTAGGGGACCAGTGATCATGACCTGATTACATTCAATATAGGCAAACACAGAGAACAGTCCCAACCAGTAATATATATAGACTTGGTTCTACAAGAGGGCTAATCTCCCAAAGCTGAGGAAAATTATGAATGAAATTGATTGGGAGAAAAATTAGACAGAAAAATGTGAATGAAAATTGAGAGTTCTTTAAGAGGAGCTTTTTTGGATGTACGAAGAGCTGTGCTTCCACAATCAAGAAAAGTGGTCAGAAACTTATGTTGTCATATACTGTCTATCAAAACTCAGCTTCTTATTTAATTAATTAGTAATTAACATTTGTCACAATCACATTAATTTGACGAAGTTTCTAGAAATTTAATCTTACACCGATATTCTTAAAATAATTTTGGCCTTTGGGAGCCACAAATAAGGAATTGGAGTAAGGAACCAACTTTAGCCTCTTGGTAGACGTTTTATTTCCCTCAGAGCCTGCTGGGGGCACCAACACATCCTTAAAAACAAATAGTGAAACTGGGTAAATAAAACTAGAGAAACAAACACCAACATTTACATCTGATAAAATCATACACTGTACACACTAGACTTAAAAATAAATTTTACACTAATATTTACAGGATTCTTTTTATAATCTTAAATATTCTTCACAATCAAACACTTACAGGCTTGTGTACAAAAATCATTTACGTTATGGTCAAACTAAATGATTAAGGAGCGAGCTGTTTATAGCATAGACAGCCCTGAGGGAAAAGTGTTCTAGCCAAGAAGAACAAAGGTGAGCTGCTGGATAAATACTAAGAAACGCCACAGCTGAGGGCTTCGTTCTGGCTGCCACAAACAGATGGCATTTATTGGTAGCAAACAGACCGTAGAGTGCTGTTGTGCAACACAATCTGCCCTGTAGTAAAACAGCACCCATCAGGTGCTACCTGCTTGTACAAGCAAAGAGAGGAATCTGAATGAATTAAAACATGTTAGTGATAAGACATCACAAAATAAATGATGCAATAAACACCCATTTTGCTGCACAGAGATTTCCACATAGAATTCCTATTAGTGCTAGAGGAAGTTGTGAACAAATCTACAAGCTTCAAGATACGCTATATCAGGGGTCCCCAATGTGGTGCCCGCGGGCGCCATGGTGCCCGCTGGGGCATCTAAGTGCACCCACGTGGCCGGTGGACGAGCATCTGCCGAAATGCCGCCGACAAGCAGCGTCATCCAGAGGCGTCGCCGCCAAAATGCCGCCGATTTTCAGCGGCGATGTCTCTGGATGACGCTGCTTGTCGGCGGCATTTCGGTGGCGACACCTATTGACGTTGTCGCTTGTTGGCGGATGCTCGTCCACCGCCACGGTCCTCCGTGGCTCGTCGTCTGGCACCCGCCAGACAAAAAAGGTTGGGGACCACTGCGCTATATTGTGTATAGCCAAACTCTTCAGAAACCTTCACTTATTTTCAGTGGTCTCTTATTTTCCTGATGTGAGTTTTTCCATTTCAAGGTCTCTCTTGTCCCCTGAAATTAACAAGATTCATGCTTGACAATAGCTTTTAAATTATCTAAAAATGTCTGTTTTTCCAATGGATCCTGTAATAAACTATTTAAAGGTTTATTAACTAGCAATAAGGAGTAAGAGAGTGATTTTAGAGGTTAAAGCAAGCAAAAAATATACACACCAATCAGTTACCCTCTAAATCCTAAGAGTGACAGAGTTGTGGTGATCTGTCTATTCAAGGAGTCTTTCAGGGCAGCCCCTGGAAGCAGCCCCCTTGGGATCTCTGACTTCAGTTTACAGTCTCTGGCCCTTCGGAGTTCAAACAGCCAAAAAGACGCAGTTTCTTCTTCTCCAGGATTTTTATTCTCTTCCCCCAGAGTTCAAGATGATGGGATGAGTTCACTTGTACGTCTCCTCTTCCTGGGGTGGCGGGGGAGGGGGGAGGGGAGAGGGGGAACTATCAAAGTATTTTGTCCTCTGATGTTCCACAATGGTTTGTCTGGTGTTTATGGGTCTTTTATTGGGCAGGAGATAACACCTCTTGTGGTACACTAGTATTTCACACTTAGTAATGTTTCTCTCCTGACTGGGTTTTACAGTTTCAGAGCAAAACACATAAATATTATCTTATAAGATGGGATACAGATATTATAAGTGAGATTAATGCATGCAGCAACATACAAGCATTTCATAGAGTCTAAACACTAAATACATTCTTTTAAGACTAATACCTATTTTGAGCAAAACTAACATACAGATGACCTGGTCTGGTCTTCAGCTACAAGGTTGTCAGTTCTTAGCTAATGTCTGCAGCCTGGGAATGAGCTGGCATCTGGCCTGCCAGCATCACAGTTATTTCTTAGATATTCACTTAACCTTGTGCCAAAAGTTTGACTCTCAGATGTAGTGGCAGAGATTCTATTGTGCAAGTCTCTTCATTGCTGTCTTGGCTTTTCAGACATTTGGTAGTTGAAATGGGTAAGGAATGGTGTCCCTAGCCTCTGTTTATCAGAGGGTGGAGAAGGATGGCAGGAGAGAGATCACTTGATCATTACCTGTTAGGTTCACTACCTCTGGGGCACCTGGCATTGGCCACTGTTGGTAGACAGGATACTGGGCTAGATGCACCTTTGGTCTGACCCAGTATGGCCATTCTTATGTTCTTATGAAAATGTTCCTGAAAAGTAACTAGAAATGTAAGTGATTAAGTTATAGAGAAGGTTTATTGTGTCATTTTCAACTTTCAGTACTAGCATTGTCTTGTCATAACATAGCCCAGAAAGGATACAGTTTTTGCTATTCCTGATTTCTATCATTTTGATGTTAGCAGTCTTACTGAACTGGAAACGTATCTGAAAGTGGAAAAAGGAATACGTTTTTTCTGAACTCCTAAGAGCGACTGAGATGACTTAACAACCGAGATGATCCATTTAAACTGAAAATAAGTTGTAATAGATCTTTTGTTATTCCAAAGCTAAATCTTTTGACCAGATTGTCTACAAATAAAGGAGGGAACATTCAACTCCCAACAGGAAAGGCAAAATTCCGTGACATCATGCCACATATTCTGCTACCAACAAGGTATGCCTAAAAATGAGGTCATTTTAGATTAACTATTCTTGGGAAGCCTATCATGAATTACTTTTTGGAGCACTCCAGAGAAAACAAGAAAAAAGAGGAAATGATGAAGACTGAAGGCATAAATAGGGAACCCCATACAATCAGCTTTCACTCTCTGAGATTCCAGCTCCTATGACTGCTTGCGATAATATAGGCTGCCTTATCAAAGTTGCCTAACACTTCACAAGATCCTGTTTTCAGTTGCTTATAACTTTGTCAAACTTCCATCCAGGTTAAATTTTCCATGTCTGGTGTCTGCCTCAGGCTGACTTTTGTTGTAAAGTATCAGTCAAAAGAGTTTAGTTGTTTCTACTAATGAGGCTAGAGAAAAATAAAATCTATTTTGCCATTTAGTTTGGCAGCCTTTTATTTGAACAGTTCTAACACCCTCATGCTTTGGACAGGGACAGGAAATTTGGCAGGAGGGTAGCCTTTGTGTCAGGGATTTGTCTTTTATTGGTCCTGTGAAAATCTGCCCAAATTTGGCCAAGTTATAAAGCTTCTGGGGGGAGGGGAGAGAGGGAATCCCCACAATTCTCACATGCTTAGAGACATTTTAGAGATTAGCGCTAAAATCTCTAAGATTCTCTCCTCACTGAGCATGCTCCAGCCTCTCACAGCTTCTTGTGCTGACCAGACAAGGAAGTTTCCTTGTAATGGCTGCTCACAGCTGCTCAAGGATAGGGTGAGCCAGGCACTGGAACTGAGAGCAGGGAATCTGTCTCTTCTGTGCACCCAATGGCACCCCTCACTGACAACGAGACATCACGGAAGAGGAAGCCTCCAGACTCAAATCCAGAGGAAACAAAATCCAGGCCAGGGGGAAGGAAAAGTAGTAGATGGGGACAAGGAGTCTGGTGACACGGGGACTGAGGGATCAGGGGAGGAGGAGAGAAGACTGGGATTGGAGTAGGGGGAGGGAGTGGGTTTGACTGGGCAAGGAGAGTGAGTCAGAGAGGGGAGACTGGGAATGAGAGCCACTGAAGGAAGGGGGAGGGGCACTGGCAGCTTGTTGTGGGGAGGAAGGAAAGGGGATGACTGGGACTAGCTGCACAATGAGAACCAGTGAGATTGGGAGCGAACAGGGATGTTGGGAAGGAGAGGAGGGAAACATATCTGACAAGGAGCTTGGAGGTTGAGGGAGAACTGAATATGGTTGGGCAAAGACAGGATTCCTGAGTCTCACCATTCCTCTGCTGTAAGCAAATAGCTGTGAAATCCACTGAAAATGTGTCCCGTCTTCCTCTAGTGCTGGTTCACATACAGGATGAGAACCTACTACTGCTATCCATACCCCGAGAGAGGCATAACTATGCTGATCCAACCCCTAATGCATCAGCACTAAATCAATCAAGAATTCTTCTTCTGTTGACCTAGCTACTGTCTCTCAGGGAGGTGGATTAAGTACAGTGACTGAAGAAACCCTCCCATCACTGCTATCTACACTAAAGCTTTATAGCAGCACAGCTGAAGCACTGCAGCTATGCCACTATAGCATTTTAAGTCTAGACACAGCCTCACAGGCATATTTGTAAATTTTCCCAGGCTGACCTGAAACAACCAGTTTAATTCACTGACTACAGTTAATCCCTGTGTTTAGTAAATCAGTTAGTGGTAAATGTGAAACATGTTTTGATAAGAAATGTTTATGTATCCAAAACATTGAAGGATTTTTGCTTAATAAAAATAAACCTTATATTCTGTTGTGTGTATTTAATTCCAGTTACCATCCTAATGCAGCTTGACACAAATCAGGAACAAAAAGTTAATTATCTAGTAAATAAGACTATCAGGTCACTATTTTCTAACATACTAAAAATGTACAATATGAATCTGAAAATTGCTTAAATAAATGTATATAGTTAGTATACCCTTCTACATAGCAAAAAGATATACCAAATCCAATGTAAAGGCTCTATCTAGTTTTAAATCAACATGTTTTAGTGTTTATATCAACCAATGAGAATGTACCTTTCTTTAGCAAATAACTGAAGTATAAATGAAAAAGTGAATTAAAATTGAGGCTTTCCACTTGGTGATTTAAATCACCTAGATTCAAAGCCAATCCACCCTGCTAACTACTCTGAAAAAAAATCAGGTCCCTGGATGTGTCAGACTGGGCATGCAAAATTAGTGGATACTTTTAATTGTAATCTCTTTGGGCCTCAGCTCCCCATCTGTAAAAATTGGGCTACCTCCTAACCTCCTAGGGTGTAGTGAAAACATGTCTGTGAAGCACTTATATACCACAGTGAGGAGCAACACAAAGAAGCTCATGAGGATGTCAATAATTCTGTCTTCAGAGGTCTTTGAATAGTGTGCAGTGGATAAGGCCTGAGGCCATACCCTGAACAGTAAGGAGGGAAAAATATTGAATAGCTGCTCATCCAGTGACTGCCTTCCATTCTGTGTACTGAATGAAACAGGGGTCCTATGGAAAATATAGTATCTAATCGTGTAATTAGAGACTATATCATAATGCATATGCACAAAGAAACCAAATTAAGGTTGCACAGGCAACCTTAACACTAGCATTTCCTAACTTTTAAGTGCCTGACTTTGAAGCCAGAATAATGTTCTTTCAATATAGTTTTTTGTAAGTAATATATGACTTAGAGAAAATGCCCAAAATACATGTATATGCTTTCCTTTGTAACCCAGATCCTTGTAATGTTAGCAGTCTATTAACTAGCTTTACCAGAATAGATTCTAAATCTGTTCTTTGTAATATTTATGTTATTCTGCTAGGGCCTTTTTAACATAGTAAAATAAGTGCTACAGAATGAATTTACTGGCTGTTTATGGTGTAGATGTTCATGCTCAGGGGGAGCCCAAGCCCTGGGGCCCTGCCACCTCACAGGGTCCTAGATCCCAGCTCCAGCTCAAGCCTGAACATCTACACCACCATTAAACAGACCCTTAGCCTGATCCCCATGACCCCGAGTCAGCTGGCACAGGCCAGCCGCAGGTTTTTAATTTCAGTGTAGACATATCCTCAGGGTCTTCTGGGAGGAATAGAGGGGAGCAGTTTTAGTTTTCAGCTGAGGTTCCTGATGATTGAGGCTCCTGAGCAAGTATACGGAATGAACACATTCTCTTGGACCAGCCACGCCCCCCTTCCTGGCCAACACCACCCAGTTTTGGAGACAGATTGGATCCCTGTAGGTTGTCTTTTCCCTAGCAGCATCTCTTCCTGTTGAAGATGTAAGTCCATAAAGGTGGCGGCATCAGTTAATCTTCTTTAGCAGAGAAACCAGGACAAGGTATGAATTGCAGCCCTTATGCTTCCAGGGTCCTTTAAAAAAAATTATTTAAACTGAAGCTAAACCAGGAACCCTGTACATCAGTTAAAAGTTTCAGGCTACCTCATAAAGGTGTGTACTGTACAGGTGTAGGGTTGAGGCCTCTAGGAGAGAAGGCTATGATGATAACAACATTAATTACTATATTGATTCATAGTAAAAATATTTTAACAGGTGTTATAAAATTATCAAAAAAATAATTTCTGTCATACACCTAGAAATACATTCACTGCTCTTTAAATACTGCTTATCCATGGAAAAGAAGGGATGTGAAAATAAACTATTTACATGTGCTGTAACTTTGCATTTTCTATATGGGAATATGCAAACAGTCCTTTCAAGGGGCAAAATGCACTGACCTGTGATCCCTGTTAACACTTTGCTCGCCTGACAGCTGGCATTAGTAGTTTGGAAATTGGGTCTCACTTCTGGATTGAAGGCCCATTTCTTTGAAGTGCTCAGTGCCTCAAAAGAGATGCTGACCTGGCTCAGCATGTTGCAGATTCAGACCCAGATAAAATTATACAGCTCCACACTCAACAACTAACCTACATTTGCAGTTTGACTTTCACCTGAAAAATGTTGGTTTTAGTTTTTGTTTCAGGTTTTTTTTACCCGTCTTTTTTTTTTTTTTTTATATATATATATATTTTTTAAAGGAAACAAATCAAGCTAAATTTCTAAACCAAACACTTTTTGGCTGGAACTGTTCACCTCCTATGCTACATTTTTTGGCAAATAAACTATTCAACTAAAAGAATGTCACCCAGCTGTATATTATAAACCCACCTGAACGCCCTGTCTAGCTTTGGTTGGTTGGTTGGTTACATTAGGAGTACAATTCAGTTTATTTTATGCTTGAAAGTTGTAATAAGTTTACACACTTTAAAAAAAAAAAAAAAAAAAACAAGCTGCTCAGACAGCACCACACATCAGCAGCAAGGGGTAGAGTGAACAGCAGAACCTTTGTAACCACTTCTACCTCCAGACAAGAAACTGCTCCTTCAAGCAGTAGCAAGATAAAGAAGATTGGAGAGAGGGAAAAGCCTCTTTTGCCTGAATCTCTAATTACAGGAGGATGGAGGGTAGAGTGGCACAAAGTCAGCATAGTTCCAGAAGGAAAGAGAAGTTGTGCCGCCTAAGAGGGTGTGAAACAACATTCACTGCTGTCATCTTTTGCCCTTTATATTACGTAATATGAAGGAACCACGTGGGGATGGTGGGGTTCAAATCACCCTGTTTATTATATATGCACAATGTGCCAGATCAGCTACAAATGCACATTGCTGCTCTGACTAGTTTGTAAAATAGAACACAATGAGCACTATCACAAGCTATTTAAAGGGATACAACTATTCATATACAGAGGGAGGGGGAGCAACTTATTGCAAAACCTGGGGTGCTATATGACTCCCTAGCTGTGTCAATCCATTTGCATTGCTTCAGCCTGGTGTTAAGGGCCAAATCCTAGTCCCACAAAAGGCAATGAGGCTTTTGCCATTGAATTCAGTGGAAGCACATTAATGGAGCTAAATGCGGAGCTTTAGTGGGGCTGAATTGACGAAGAAGGGCCTTGTGTAGGCCCTCAGCACAGGGGTGAGTTTCACCAACACACACACAATATTAATTACAATGCTTAAAGTTGTGGAGAAAGAGATATGTAGCTTTCTGCAATCCTGCACACTGGGGTGGTGGGAAAAATACGATGCTCTCTCTCTCTCTCTCCTTCTTCTCCCTCTTTCTGCACTCCCTCCCCAGTACAAAAATCACCAGCATGGAGTTTACCAGTTTGCAGGGTGTGGGGAACTGAATGTTAATACTCCAATTACATGGAGCTTTCACACTTGCAACATTTAAAATGCAAATTCAGATTAAGTGACACTGATCTAATTTATTCTTAGTTTTCAATTATTTCAGATGCACAATTTTAAAGAATGACATTTTTCTGCAGAAGAAGATTTTATGCCATAACAGACACCTCACTTATAAGACAATATACTAAAGGGATTTGACACCAATAATATGTTTCTGCACTTCATTTGTCTTAAATTTGTTGCGCAAGAAGCTTACCAGATTTGTATTTGTTCTCCGAATGCTTTCGCCAAATCTTTTTGTGCTACATCGGAGTCTAAAGATTTAAATTCTTGCCTTTTTGTTTTACATGTTTTGATTATTCTAGCTCCAGTTTTAAGGGGAACTACTCAGGTATCTCCTTGGGCAAAAAATCCTGCTTTGTGCACTGCAGTTGGAAAAAAAAAAAAAAAAAGCTTTTCATATTTCTCATAAGTTAATGTGAATTAGTTTTGAGGGAAAATAGCCAACAGACCTTACATGTCTGGTGCTGCTTTGTAGAAAGTTGAGAAAAATAATATACTGCTCTAAGTTTTTAGCTGTTTGATACACCTCTACCCCGATATAATGCTGTCCTCGGGAGCCAAAAAAATCTTATTGCGTTATAGGTGAAACCGCGTTCTATCAAACTTGCTTTGATCCACCAGAGCGCTGCTTTACCGCGTTATATCCAAATTCGTGTTATATCGGGTCACGTTATATCGTGGTAGAGGTGTATTTCAATTAAATAAATAGAACTCCATTATTCATTTGAACCATCCTATGCCTGTGACATTGCAGACTGAGCACTTCCTACATTAGCCTACCAAATTACCATAAAAAACAATTTTCCAGTGAACTACAGAGTCACCTATGAACATATGCCACATTCCACGCTTTTATTCCCCACTTGGTAAATGTAATTAAATTCTGCCTCCCGCATGGTAGATACAGAAATAGATCATTTAAAAGGTGAACCGTACAACTTCCTATAAAACAAAAATAAAAAGACTGTTTAAAATCCCTAATCAGTGACAGAATGAGCATGTTGAAATGTGCATGGTGAAAGTTACAAAAATCCACTTCAGAACAAAATATTTGAATACCTCCACTTATTAAGTCAGGCTTTTACATTTCTGCTACAAAATGGCAAGTGATAGACTGGCAGAATTAGATTTTTATTATCCATTACTAGACAAGTGAAATTGAAAAACAGCTTTTGTTGTGGATGAAACAGTACTTTGGACCCTGAAGCCAATGAACCCTGGCTCTCTTGAGATAATAGATGTATCTGGCTACCATCCAATGGGATTAAATGGGACCAGCTAACCACAAAGGAACGACCACAAAAAAAAAAAAAAAAGATGCTTTTAAAAATAAATCTACAATGCTGCAAACAGTGTGGAACAGTTTGCATGATCAGGGCCTAAATTTGAGGGGGAGAGGGGGAATGTCCTGCTAAAAATTGTATGGTACTATGGGAAAATATTCATATTCTGGATTATTTTAAACCAGATACTGTTAATCTACCTAACACTGTTTCCATTCTCAGTTAAGACGTGGTATTTTACAAGGAAGACAGAATACGTCTAATATCTAAGGGCCCCAGTCCTGAAAATACTTATGAGCATCATTACTCACTTGACCAGTTTCACTGAAGTAAATGGAATTACTCGGATGAGTAATTTATGCATATGCTTATGTCTTTGCAGGATCAGGGCCTTAATTTCTATTTTTCTGATTTCTTTTCCAGTGTGTTATTTTGATTTCTCTAAAAAAAAAAAAAACTTTAAAAGCCCCCAAAACAAAACAGCAACAACAGCTCCTTCCTGTTGGAGGGATTTAGCTCTCCTCTCATTATTATTATTAATTTTACTAGGGCCAGAGCTACTAAGGATCATGGATGAATAATTAACTTTTGTCTAGAACACCAAAAATATCTTGGTAAAAATAAAAGATTGTACATTTGGTGAAATCAGTAAGTAACAATATTTTATCTACTATGGGGGGAAAGTTCACTTAATTTACAAAGGCCCCAATCCCGCAAAGATATAAACATGTTTAGCTTTCAGCAGATGAGTAGTGTCACTGGGACCACTCATGTTCTTAAACACTTACTAAAGTCTTTGCAGATTTGGGGCATTAAAACAGATCATCAGTTACAAACTCTTTTGTGAAAAGCTCATCTTCCTATCTCCAGAGCCTAACCACAATCTCTTTCTGACCAAGATTTTCAGTTCTCAGATTGAGCAATGAAAGAAAAATTAAGCTCTCTTTAGTTAAACTGAGCAAAATGATGCAGTGAAATGTTATTAATAGTCCACCTAACATTCTGAAATGTAAACAGGCACATTAATAATTTTCTATTTAAAACTGCCAAAATACTTGGGACAGTCATGTTTGGGAGCAACATACTGATTCATGGCTGCAAATGTCAGTTAGATTACTTTCTTTGCACCCTTCAAGGTAGAGATGATTATGTGGCTGCTACAGTACCTCCAGTACTGGTTTAGGATTAATTTAGCTTCACTGAGACAAGAGTTACTGTATTTATTATCAAAGGCATTTCTAATATAGCCATCACAATGATACATTGCATCAAATGCAAAATCAAGGGTTATGCACTAGGTTTGTCTACAGAAGACCCTACTTTTCACCAATTGTTGATTTAGTTGTTGTAACTTAAGAGGTGTTTGTTTTATTTCTCTTCCATCATTGCAAGATGTTAGGATGTTCTTTAGCCTTTATTACTGGGTAAAGTCTTATACAAACAATTGGACCTTGATTTCTATAATCATAGAATATCAGGGTTGGAAGGGACCTCAGGAGGTCATGTGGTTTAACCCCCTGTTAAAAGCAGGGTTAATCCCCAGAGATTTTTTTGCCCCAGATCCCTAAATGGCCCCCTCAAGGATTGAACACACACCCCTAGATTTAGCAGGTCAATGCTCAAACCACCAAGCTATTGTAGGAGCTGGATGTGTTAATGTACTATGAGAATTAATGTATGATTTAATTTCATCCTGTCAACCACCTTTTTTGAATAGCAGAAAGGAATGACAGACCAGAACAATCCTTATGACTGATTATGGTCACCCTTTTGTTTTAGGAGAAGTTATAATGTCTACTATGGTATCCTATATGTATTACAAATTAGGCACTCTAGTTAAATATACATTTCTTTGTTTTAAGGTTTTAGTAAGTAAGAGACAGGATCGTGTATTGTATCCATGTTAAGGAGATTAGAGGAATGTCCAGGGCCTGAAGCCCAAATGTAAATTGTAGGCTTGATTTACAATGTATTCTGCTGAATATACAATACTGCTATCTGTATACCTTTGAAGGTTTCTGTAAGAGATTGTTTGTGTGAATGAGGAATGCATGCACCAGGAAAAGATAAGGTGTGAAAGCCATCACAAAATGTCCAGATGTGAGAGACTTGGAAAGACCAGGAGACAGTCAGAAAACATCCATTGTATCCGATGCTAAACATGTTAGCAGCATTGACCACCTCAGAGGTGAGGCAGGCACCCCCAAAGGCGAGACAAGAAATAGGAGATAATGATGGAAAGCTGGACAATAACTATCAAATGATAACACCACTTAAGGACTAATGATTACAGGATGACATTGCAAAATGCATGGACTCAAATGGGAATTTACAACTGTAAAGCTGGGGTGTTTTGCCATGGAACTCTGGGTTCAGTCCTGCAAAGCCTCGGATCGCAACTGACGAGAGCCCAGCTCCACACTCGTGCTCAATCTAACTGGCCATTAGATTGACTCGAGCTACAACAGACTGGTAACTATAAACATCACTGCAGGACTATATTATATAAATAAATGTGTGTGTATGACTGAAAAGCATATGCTAACTGTTGAATTTTCAATAAATGCTGCGTATTTTCCTTCCTCTATAAAGATCCCGTGTGCTTTGTATGAGCATAACATTTTCCCTCCCCCCCCAAGCTGTCAGTCATGAGACCATTCTGCTCCCCTGTTGGAAGGAGCTCCCCCAGTGGTGACCCTCCTCCAAGAACATTCTGACCTAGCTACCCTAGCTCATTAAGGGCTTTAAATTTAGGACCATGACTTTGAAATTAATCTGGAAACTAATGGAGAGTCAGTGGCATGCCTGGGACATCCATGTCATATGTTCTCAAAGGTCCCTCTTGCCCAGAGGAACGGCCATTGCTCAAAGAGTTTCTATGTGCATAACCTTCCCCGAGAGCCCCAGAAGAGGGGAGGATATAGCTTTAAACAGTAATTGTAATTGTGGGACAAGTGGGCCATTTCCTTGATCTGTGTCTAGGGTGACCAGACAGCAAACATGAAAAATTGGGACGGGGATGGGGGGTAATAGGAGCCTATATAAGGAAAAGACCCAGAAATCGGGACTGTCCCTATAAAATCGGGACATCTGGTCACCCTGTGTCCCATCTTGTTAAATTTGAATATCAATATTCTTGTTTAAATATCCTTTAAATTTTTTCTAGAGAATTAAATGCTGGTGAAGGGGGATGGATTGAAATCCTTTAAGCCTGAAATCCTCTATTTATCCACAATATGGCAAAGGCAGCAAAAATGCAGGTTTCCCCAACTGTGATGCCAAGATGCCTCAACACTGAGCAGCAGGGACCACCTAATAGGGGTTTCATCTTCATCTTTGGTCTTAGGCCTCTCTGTTAACCCTGACCAATAAGGGCACCACTCAATGCCATTAGTGATGCTGATTTATATCATTCATAGTGTTTGTATAAATAAGGCAGAAACCAGGGAATACCCAGACTAACCCCTTGCCTGGGTACTCCCCAGAATTAAAAAGCTGAAAGAATTTAGCTTCTTTCTCCCAAGGGAAAACAATAGCAAGAAAACATGCTCAAACCTGCACCTTTCAGGTACACTACATCTCCTATAAAATGTATATATTAGAAGAGGATTCCTTTGGGATCCCTTTACATGCTTATATACAGCAAGATCTGCCTCTCCACACATATTCTTTCCTCTCCTGACCATATAGGTTTAAGCTCTTCAGACTATAATAGCGATGACTCACCATACCATTCATTGGTTTACCTACTCCTCTCAGATCTGATGGGCTCATAGTTAGATGAATTGCCCAGGATGAGGATTCACTTTGTAGAATGATACAATACAAAGGTTCCCAAACTGTGGTCTGCAGAGCACTTGCATGTGTTCCCCAGCACTGACTGGTCATATAATGCTGTATCCTGCATCTTATTTCCAATTGCAGGCAGCGTGCCCTAAATTGAGCAGGTAACACAGCCGCTAACCTGCATTAAAATCAAGCTAAAAATAAATCAAAAACACATTCAAAGCATCCCTAATATTGCTTTCTCATGTAAGCAATTGCTGCAGGTGCCACAAGGATAGTATGGGACTACAAATGTGAGAGGACGGTTTCTGCATTAAAATGTAGTCAACATTTTGAGAACCCAGCTACATTTATTTTGTCTCATTCGCAGACTTTTTTTGCTATAATACATTCCCAGTTTATGGCACAGCAACTGTGAATCATGGAGGCCCTTTAACTAGCAGTACATCCCAATTTTTTATCCAGCAGAGTATGCTTTAGGTTGCCTGATTGATTTTTAAATCCAGAACGCTTTACTTAAGCATCAGGCTTGTTTATCTTGGTTTCGTTAGATTAACTCTTCTCAGTAAGTTTCAAAAGAAATCCAACTTTTATTGTTTCATCCATTTTTGCAGTTGAGGGACCTGAGCAAAACTACAAACTTCATCCTACAAAAACCTGACTGTGGTAAAAAAAAGGGGAGGGAGCTCTCACCATTCCAAACTGATTGTTGTTGGAACCTGGCTAGTCCAAGCAGGGGTCATAACTTAAGGTTTCACTTTTCCCTCCAATTCCAAGCATCATAACTCTTCATAAATGTTAGTCATGCAGTATCCTTGTGAATGCTGCTCTTACCCATGCCACTGAAAGGACAAGCAAGTTTCTGTGCAGTATAGCAGCTTTTTGTGCTCAAACAGCAGATGTGTCCACACTGCCAAGCCACTTTGTGCACAGAAACTCCTCAATCGTAGCGCTGCAAAAAAACCCCACCTCGACGAGAGTCATAAGGCTATTTGCGCAGAGGTTCCAGCGCTCTATTGCCAGTGTAGACACTGGATTGCTTTCTGCACTGTAATTGGCCTCCAGAGCTGTCCCTTAATGTCCTTCAAGTGACCGCTCTGCTCATTGTTTTGAACTTGGCTGCCCTGGAGACATGCACCCCTCCCCTTTCAAAGCACGGTTTCTGACAGCTGTTGCATGCTGTGCTGACCTGCTCCAGGCACATAGCAAACCATTAATGTGGAATGCTCATGCTGTTAAACACAGAGGGGTGTGTGTCTGAGATTGCTGTGCAGTGAGCCAGGGGCTGATGTCCGGGTTGCCCCCCCTCCCCCTGCCTCAGGGCTGGTTACTTCCTGCCACTGTCTGAACTTACAAGACAGCATGCAGACACACACTCTGTCCCCAGAAACACACCGTGTCTCTCCTTCCCTCTCCATACACACACACACTCCCTGTCACACACTCTCCCCCTCCCCTGCTTCACTTGAAAAGCAGCTAGCAATGTAGTAGGATTCCCATGGAACAATGAGATTGGAAAATCTGCCGCATGAGGCATTGCAAACCCTTCCCAAAGCACCCTGCAGCCAGTTGCACAGTTACCACAATGCATTGCTGTCTTTGTCGTTGCAAAAGCTGCTAATATGTATACACTCCAGCATCACAAGGAGCACAGTGTGGACATGCAACAGCGGTTTAATTCCAGCGTTTTAATAAAAGTGGTATAACTTGTGGCCCAGAAACTTGCCAGTGTAGACAAACCCTGCTGGTAAATTG
The DNA here is from genome assembly GCF_027887155.1 of Malaclemys terrapin pileata. Lineage (NCBI taxonomy): Eukaryota > Metazoa > Chordata > Testudines > Emydidae > Malaclemys > Malaclemys terrapin. The sequence goes on from NC_071515.1 coordinate 40,301,817, forward strand.
GGGAGTTAAGTGGTGGTGATAAAAAAGTAGTGAAAATAATAATCATCTCCTGATACTAACACTGGCACCTGGTCTTTCCTAGTCAGAGGAACAAAGTACTGGTGTTTGCCCTTCAACATCGTTTCACATGTGACAGGCCACTGTAGTAAGAGCAGGGGAAGTGGGTCAGCCAGGGAACTTCTTTTAATTAACCAAATGTACAGGATTGTTCAGTAATGACACTGTCTTTGCAATGCAGTTCTTCATTTTCATTTGTGAATATATGATGTGCATGTATTGGACAATACTTGAGCTTATAAGATTACATGCGAAAGCACATTTATAGCTCTGAGGAGCAGAAGCTGAAATATTTTAGTGAAGACTGTCACCAACTAAACAAACTGTATCCAAGCAGCATGAAAACATCACTTTGGTTATTCATGACTTCGAAACGTCTGTATTTTTTAACGGAAGTGTCTAGCAGAGTACAGGAGGCCAAGTAAATCTAATCTACTTTATATTACACATCAAATTAAAAAGAGCCAATTTGAAATCAGTTCATCTCAGCCACAAAATGTAGTACAACAACTAAACTAAAAAAAAATTAGTAAAACTAGTAAGATCTCAGGGTGGATCCAGATGTTAGGTTTTCATAGCCAAAAATAGTTTCATGGAAGTCAATATGGGGTAAATAAAAGATTTCACAGTGAAATTTATTTTTTGAGAAATTGAAGGTGATTGTTTATTGAGAGGCCAGGTATGATGGGCTCATGTGCAACTTCTCGGCGTTGCTGTTCCACTAATCTAGACTCTCAACTGCACAGCCACCTGTCTCTCACTAAGTCACCACTTAGAATCGATAGAGATCATTCAGAATTTCTCTCGTATTTCCTTTGGTGGTGGGCAGGATTTGACTCCCCACCATCTGCCTATGTTCCAATAGTGATATCTGGAGAGGTTGGGACCATAGATTCCTGAGGGTGCTGCCATGTGTCATCACCTCCCCCCACTGACAGTTGCGCCAAAGCCACAGAATGCAGGATACCATGGTCCAGCTACCAATTGTCCAATTTTGGCCTGGATATCTGCTTTGACTTTAGGTGAGTATGCCATGCACAGTGACTGTTCTGTAGCTCATTCTCCTTACAGACCCTGAAGAGTGGGGTCTCTAAGGTCAGATGGATAGGGGAGGAATGCAGCAGAGCCACCACCCCACTTGGGGGTCTTTTATGGTATTTTGCAGCACATGACAGACAGCGGGCAATTTTTTTCCTCTTGTAGGCATGATGTAACACTCTTTAGTTTATACAAGTCAGGGGTGTAAGTGAGTTCTTGAAACGCTTAGCTTTTTCCACACCTTTAGACTACGAAAAGGTGTATTGTTGTGTTGTAGCTGTGTCGGTCCCAGGATATTAGAGAAACATGGGGTGAGTGAAGTAATATCTTTTACTAGATCAACTTCTGTTGGAGAGAGAGAGACATGCTCTTGAGCTTACGCAGAGTTCTTCATCAGGTCTCAGAACTCTGTGTAAGCTCGCAATCTTGTCTCTCTCACCATCAGAAGCTGGTCCAATACAAGTTAGTACCTCACCCACCTTGTCTCTCCAATAACACTGTATTTATACTACAATTCTTTGGAGCAAAGAGCAAATCATATGGAATTTTATGCCAACTGAAAGAATGCATTAATAGTTGAAATGCCATACAGCAGCCTGTTGGCTTAGGGATCATAAGCGATATTCCCTAAAGCCTGTGCAGAGTACAGGTTAGAGAACATCAAAGATATTGTAATGTAAATGCTACAGGGTTACAGCTTTCTATTTTTATAATATTAGCATAAATGTAAGCACACAGAACGGCATCTGAGAAGCAAGAAAAGATTTTGTTCTACCTTACACTATACTAGTTTTAATGTGGCAAAATATAAATGTATACATCTAGGAACAAAAAATATAGACCATGCTTGCAGGATAAAGGACTCTATCCTGGGAAGCAGTGACTCTGAAAAGGATTTGGAGTTTGAAGTGGATACTCAGCTAAACATGAGCTCTCAGAGCAACTGTAGCCAAAAGGGCTAATGTGATCCTTGGATGCCTAAACAAGGGAATCTCAAATAGGAAGAGAGAAGTTATTTTACCTGTATATTTGCGGCTGGTGTGATCACTGCTGGAATCACTATCCAGTTCTGATGTCCACAATTCAAGGAGGATATTAATAAACTGGAGAGGGTTCAGAGAAGAGCCACAAGAGTGATTAAAGGATTAGAAAACATGCCTTATAGTGATAATCTCAAAGAGCTCGATTTATTTAGCTTAACAAAGAGGAAGTTAAGGGATAAATTGATCAGAGTCTATAAGTACCTATACGGGGAAGAAGTATTTAATAACAGACTTCAGTTCAGTAGAGAAAAGTATAACACAATCCAATGGGTGGAAGTTAAACTAAAACAAATTCAAAAATCTTTCCAAATCCCCTATTCTGGCCTTCTAACACGCCCCCCCAAACTTCCCCAAGTTTATAATCAGAAGCAAGCTCCCCATAGATCAGGACACACCAATTCATTGCACCTGTAGTTTGATTATAGCCAAAAAAAGTGTCAGTACTGCATTTCTGTTCTAAAATCCCACTGAATTTTGTTAGACAGAGAGCTTCAGCAAGAGCAAACGCTAAATAAGGTTCTTCTTGGCTGAGCTCACAGAGGGGACCTGCCAACAAGACAAGAAGCTTTCAGAGTTGTTTAAATGGTGCAAATGCAAAAAATAAAAGGATTTTAAGCATAGAGCTATCCCCAAACCCTCACTCCTCCCCCTTGGGAACAGCTCAAGAGATTTTCTGAAGTTTGACTCTAGGCCAATAAATCTTCTTTCCCTCCTACCTCATCCTACAGAGGCACTAGAGAGTTCTTCTGGCCTTTCGTAGGAATAACTCCCTCAGACAGAAGATTCTTTGCAACCCTGCAAATAGAACCAGGCTGGAATACCTTTCTGAAGGGGTGGAAAGTAACAGATCACCTTTCTGAGGCCTGGAACACCTAAAGAAATTACAAAGAAATGCAAATATCAGAGGGGTGGCCATGCTAGTCTGTATCCACAAAACGAGGGGTCCGGTGGCACCTTAAAGACTAACAAATTTATTTGGGCATAAGCTTTTGTGGGTAAAAAACCCACTTCTTCAAATGCATGGAGTGTAAATTACAGATGCAGGCTGCGCCCACTTTAGCACTTAGTGAAGACGCTACCTATGCTGACAGGAGTGCTTCTTCCATCGACATAGGTACTCCACCTACCCGAGAGGCGGTAGCTGTGTTGTCAGGAGAAGCCCTCCCATCAACATAGCACTGTTTTGTCAGTGAGTTAGGTCAGTATAATTACGTTGCTCAGGGGTGTGGATTCTTCCAACCCAAGTGACAGTTATTCTGATATCAATTTGTAGTCTAGCCCAAGGCTATACCTCTTTCTGACTTTACCTATTAAATGAACTGTGTTACTGCCACAATTATGGGGATGGCTGCACCTCTGTCCCCTTCCTGGGCAGTGACAAACAAACAGCCTTCTTAAAACAAGAAAGAAGATTTGGCAGTTGGAACAAAGTATTCGAGAAAATTATTTTAACCCAAATAGCTTGGATGCATGCTCATCTAATCTTATGCTTCACTACGAGGCAAATTAAATGGGCTTCCCTCTTGGACCAGAGCAGACCCAACCTACATTTTTTTCCCCTGTTTAAGCAAGCCTAGGAACTCTTGCACTCTTTGAAAGAAAAAAGGCTCGTCTGCCAGTCTGTTCTTCCTGTGAGGGAAACGACCTTTTCTAAAAAAACAACACCCTCCTTGTGTGAGCCTGAGGCCTATTAGCATATATCACAATATGCTTTTGTTACAGGGCCCAGGTGTGATGTCCTTTTTGCCTTGGACTGGTTTCTCCCGGTCAACCAACCAGGCTATCTAGGTATGCCCCTGTGACAGCTGCTCCATTTTTGGACATAAACCCATTCACACTTAATGGCTTGCAAACACAGGCTTTTAACTCGGGTAGATTTTGCTGAAACCGTCAGCTCCCCAACACACCAGCTCAGAAATCCTATACAGAACACTCATTTTGGGGTACAGCTGTTGTGATAATTGGGCTGAAAAATGTACTCTAATTGTGAGCTCAACTGTAAAAGTATGTGAAAGTTCATAAGATGTCACAATAACCTATAAGAGAAAATGTTGCTGGAAAAACTATTAAAGGGGGACAGGAAGACTAAGGTCATGTCTACACAACAAAGAAAATCCCACGCCTGGCCCATGCCAGCTGACTCAGGCTCACAGGACTTGGGATGCAGGGCTGTTTCAGTGCTGTGTAGACTTCCAGGCTCAGGCTGGAGCCCAAGCTCTAGGACTCTCCCACCCCGCAGGGTCGTAGAGCCAAGTCCGGACATCTACACAGCACTCACACAGCCCTAGACTGAGCCCCATGAGCCCGAGACGGCTAGCATGGGCCAGGCACAGGTGCCTAGCAGCTGTGTAGACATCCCTAAATTAGCCTAAACAAAAGGGCCTATCAGCATGGTTCAAGCACTATGTTTAAAGAAAACAAAAGGACGTGGAACTGTAAGTTAACTAACCAAAATTAAAGGAATTAAAGATTATGTCATGCGATGAAACCTCCAGGAACATGTCCAACCAAAATTTGGCAACCTGACTACCGACTCCAGCTGAATCCCAAACATCTAGAATGAAACAGATTTGGACTATAACAGAAACAACAACTCCTCCTCCAGCCTATTTGAACTAATTTTTTCTTCTTTTGACCAAAAGGACAGCTATTAGTCCTATTACCATCTTCTATACCATCCAAGAGACTGTCAAACAACACACACAAAAAAGCTCTCTCCGGCTAAAGGAAAAAGGAACATGGGATGTTAAAATGCAATCCCTACTTCATACTTTACATTTCATCTTTAATAAGATGTTAAAATCATTTTAACAGGGTGTTTGCCACAGTACTAAGCAGGCTGAGGTCTCTGTATATCAGATCCCAAACCTTTTTTAACACTGGTTTATGTTAACACCTTTGGCCCATTTATTCCATCTAAATTAATGCAACACCGCACAATATTCTCCAACAAGCACTCCTACATTTGTCAGACATGTTAATTGTTCAAAAGACATTGTCAAATAGGTTTGTGGGGTTTTTTGCTTATTTTCTGTTATTTGAATTTTTTTTTACAGAAGTAGGTCATTTGCTTTACATTGCATTATGCTTAGGCTTGGAAAGATTCGATTTTTCTTGTTAAGTGTCAGTAAATGTCAATTTCACCATACACAAATAAATGAAAAAAATGTTTGCATTCATAATAATCAAAATTTACAGTTAGGCAAAGTAAGAAAAATGCTGCTTGAGAACTTATTAGCATTTGATTTACAAATATTTACTTTGTCAATATCATATGTCAAAATAGACAAATTGTGTTTTAATAGTTGTGAAGCTTTAACTTTTTGAATCTCAATATTTATTAAATTGCTTGATCACACCCACATAATTCCTATAACTGTGAATGTTTACATTGATAAAAATCTAAAACAATGCTTTAAAATATCAATATTATCCATCAAAATTTTTAAAAGTGAATTTTGCCAACCATAATTATTCTGCAGCAGCCTTTCACTTTAATCCACTGACTGAAACAGATTAGTCACATTACCACAAGTTAAAGCCCCATCTCCAGCTTTTCAATTATATATGTGACCGTTTCTCTGTGCAGAGCTATTGCAAGGATGAGTCACACCAACATGCTGGTACAGAGAATGTACCACTGTAGGAATTGCCAGTTCAGACAGATGGTCTATCTTGTCCTGTGTCTGGACAAAGGCCAGTATCAAATGCTTTAGAGGAAGGTACAAGCAACTTCTTGGTTTGGTATTTGTAGAATAGCCTTGTCATAGGAAAGTTTCTTCCTACTCTGTCAGCTAGTGGATGGTTGAAACACTGAAAGCGCCCCAAATTTGCCATTTTTTGCAATCTTGAGAACCGGCTGCACAACTGATGTAGGAGGTTCTTGGCATCAACCCCCTACACCTACAGGGGGCTTGTCCATAGGAACATGGGGTTTCAGAACTGCCTAGTGCAGTGAGAAAACACAGTGAGAAAAATACAGCGAGAAAACACCACACCAATGTGAACCAAGTTTTCTCAAAGATTAACTTCATTTTCATAAAAAACAAACACTAAAAATCAGGAAGCCTTTTAAACTACACTTAGAAGTTTCCCCTCAAGCCAAGAAGTTGGTAAGAATCAGCAGCACAAAAGGTGCTCCAAATTTTAGGTCCCTCCAACTTCTATAATCTTTTGTTCTTTCCGTATGCATTGAACTGTTTTGCATAGTGGAAGGGTATTAAAAATGTATATTGCATTTTTTAAAAGATTTTTTTAAATTAAAGTTGCACAGGGACCCAGAGCTTGAGTTACTCTGCAATAGGCATCTTTTTCTGCTGATGGAAAAAAAGGACAATTTTTATTGCATAAATAGTAATCATTCTAAGATTAACCATAGAACTATGGTGTGTAATAGAAATGAATAAACTCAGTTAGACGTTAACTTGGTAAAATAAAAGGCCTCTTTCATTCTATTGGGTTGATTAGAAGATCAGTGATGCAATTAGAATTTAAACAGGGAGAACTGCAATCATGAACTACTTCTGTGTGTGGCGAACATGTGCAGATGGGTGTTTCATGTATGAAAATATTAATCCTTGCCCTTCTTCTAAAAGCCAAGCCAAAATTTTCAAGATACTGGTTTTAATTCATGGCCACTCCAGCCCCCAACAGTATTTATACCCCTCACCTCTTTCCAGCCTGCCCATACCCTATCTCCCCTTGTAAGTACTCTCACACTTCTTATCACACTGTCTGTACTCGGCTAGCTTGATTATCACTTCAAAAGTTTTTTTTTCCTTTTCTCTTAATTAATTGGCCTCTCAGAGTTGGTAAGACAACTCCCACCTGTTTATGCTCTCTGTATGTGTGTATATATATCTCCTCATTATATGTTCCATTCTATATGCATCCGAAGAAGTGGGCTGTAGTCCACGAAAGCTTATGCTCTAATAAATTTGTTAGTCTCTAAGGTGCCACAAGTACTCCTGTTCTTTTTGCGGATACAGACTAACACGGCTGTTACTCTGAAACTTGTCATTATGCAAGGCACTGCATTTAGCCGTATGGAATGGAAATCCATCAACCTCATGAAAAAACTCGTACAGATACAGACAGACATCATCTTCCTTTCCAAATGCAAGCAGATGGACATCATACCAAAAGGACTAAAGGTAAAAAATCCATTACAATCTACATATCACACAGACTATGCTGAGAGACTGTGTCACACACTCTCAAAGAAACTGCGAAACCACCTGATCAGCATCCTATACAGCAAACAGGGAAAGATTAAGAATGAGCTCTCAGAACTGGATACTCTCATAAGAAACCAACCTTCCACACAAACTTCCTCATGGATAGACTTTACAAAAACTAGACAAGCCATTTACAAGACAAACTTTGCCTCTCTACAAAGGAAAAAGGACACTAAACTATCTAAACTGCTACATGCCACAAGCAGCCACAACAGTAGTTCCCTTAACCCACCCAGCAATATTGTTAATCTTTCTAGCTATACTCTTAGCCCAGCAGAAGAGTCTGTCCTATCTCGGGGCCTCTCCTTTTGTCCCTCCAGACCCATGAATATGATACAGTTCTGCGGTGACCTAGAATCCTACTTTCGACGTCTCCGACTCAAAGAATATTTCCAACATACCTCTGAACAGCATACTAACCCACAGAATCCTCCCTACCAGCACTACAAAAAAAGGATTCTGCATGGACTCCTCCGGACGGTCGAAACAGACTGGATTTCTACATAGATTGCTTCCGTCGACGTGCAAAGGCTGAAATTGTGGAAAAGCAACATCACTTGCCACATAACCTCAGCCATGCTGAACACAACGCCATCTACAGCCTCAGAAACAACCCTGACATCATAATCAAAAAGGCTGACAAAGGAGGTGCTGTCGTCATCATGAATAAATTGGAATATGACCAGGAGGCTGCTAGACAGCTCTCTAACACCACATTCTACAGGCCATTATCCTCTGATCCCACTGAGGATTACCTAAAGAAACTACACCATCTGCTAAAAAAACTCCCTGACAAAGCACAGGAACAAATCCGTACAGACACATGCCTAGAACCCCGACCAGGGGTATTCTATTTGCTACCCAAGATCCATAAACCTGGATATCCTGGACGCCCCATCATCTCAGGCATTGGCACCCTAACATCAGGCTTGTCTGGTTATGTAGACTCTGTCCTAAGACCCTACGCTACCAGCACTCCCAGCTATCTTCGAGACACCACTGACTTCCTGAGGAAACTACAATCCATCGGTGATCTTCCAGAAAACACCATCCTGGCCACTATGGACGTAGAAGCCCTCTACACCAATATTCCACACAAAGATGGACTACAAGCTATCAGGAACAGTATCCCTGATAATGTCACAGCTAACCTGGTGGCTGAACTTTGTGATTTTGTCCTCACCCACAACTATTTCACATTTGGGGACAATATATACCTTCAAGTCAGCGGCACTGCTATGGGTACCCGCATGGCCCCACAATATGCCAACATTTTTATGGCTGACTTAGAACAACGCTTCCTTAGCTCTCGTCCCCTAACGCCCCTACTCTACTTGCGCTACATTGATGACATCTTCATCATCTGGACCCATGGAAAAGAAGCCCTTGAGGAATTTCACCATGATTTCAATAATTTCCATCCCACCATCAACCTCAGCCTAGATCAATCCACACAAGCGGTCCATTTCCTGGACACTACTGTGCTAATAAGCGATGGTCACATCAATGCCACCCTATACCGGAAACCTACTGACCGCTACACTTACCTACATGCCTCCAGCTTCCATCCAGGACACACCACACGATCCATTGTCTACAGCCAAGCTCTAAGATATAACCGCATTTGCTCCAATCCCTCGGATAGAGACAAGCACCTACAAGATCTCTATCAAGCATTCTTAAAACTACAATACCCACCTGCTGAAGTGAAAAAACAGGTTGACAGAGCCAGACGAGTACCCAGAAGTCACCTCCTACAAGACAGGCCCAACAAAGAAAATAACAGAACACCACTAGCTGTCACCTTCAGCCCCCAACTAAAACCTCTCCAGCGCATCATCAGAGATCTACAACCTATCCTGAAAGATGATCCTTTACTCTCACAGATCTTGGGAGACAGACCTGTCCTCGCTTACAGACAACCCCCCAACCTAAAGCAAATACTCACCAGCAACCACACATCACTGAACAAAACCACTAACCCAGGAACCTATCCTTGTAACAAACCCCGATGCCAACTCTGTCCACATATCTATTCAAGTGACATCATCATAGGACCTAATCACATCAGCCATACCATCAGGGGCTCGTTCACCTGCACATCTACCAATGTGATATATGCCATCATGTGCCAGCAATGCCCCTCTGCCATGTACATTGGCCAAACCGGACAGTCTCTACGCAAAAGAATTAATGGACACAAATCTGACATCAGGAATCAAAATACTCAAAAACCAGTGGGAGAACACTTTAACCTGTCTGGTCATTCAGTGACAGACCTGCGGGTGGTTATATTACAACAGAAAAACTTCAAAAACAGACTCCAAAGAGAGACTGCAGAGCTAGAATTGATATGCAAACTAGACACAATCAACGCCGGTTTGAATAAGGACTGGGAATGGCTGAGCCATTACAAACGTTGACTCTATCTCCCCTTGTAAGTACTCTCACACTTCTTATCACACTGTCTGTACTCGGCTAGCTTGATTATCACTTCAAAAGTTTTTTTTTTTCTCTTAATTAATTGGCCTCTCAGAGTTGGTAAGACAACTCCCACCTGTTTATGCTCTCTGTATGTGTGTATATATATCTCCTCATTATATGTTCCATTCTATATGCATCCGAAGAAGTGGGCTGTAGTCCACGAAAGCTTATGCTCTAATAAATTTGTTAGTCTCTAAGGTGCCACAAGTACTCCTGTTCTTCCTATTGTCTTAAGGTGCCCTTCTCCTCCCATCTAGTCAGCAATAGCAGCAGCTGTGGGAACAACACATTCAGCATGCCAGACTGAAATTCATGTTTCAGGAATGTTTTCTCAGTCAGATTTTTAGTTAGAAGCCCTTCTCTGTAATACAATTACCCAGCAGTGAAGAGGAGAAATGTTCTGCACTCTTTATGCCATCAATGTGTCTTTGCAGCAGTAACTAGTACCGAAGTCCGTCCTTAGGCAAAAATTCCACTGAAGTCAATGGTATTTACCTGAGCAAGAACTTCAGGACTGGGTACTGAGGCACTGGGCTAGCAATGCAAGGAAGAGAACAGAGCAATAAGTAACATTTTGAAAAAGGTTTCACTGCCCACTCATTCAAAAGTGTCCTGATCACTCCGGTATTAAATCCGCCAACCACAGCAGTCAGCAAAATCCCTAGTGTGCAAGTAACTTTTATATTATGTACAGGTTTTTGGCTCTCGTCAATAATGCTTATAGTTGATCCCTTTTGACTAATACTAATTATTTAATATTTGCATGATGTCAGCATGTTCAGTGCTATACAGAAGAAAGGAAGCCAGTTCCTGATCCAAGGAGTTCATAATTTATATTAGACAACTAATACAGTTAAAACATATAATGCACCAGATTATCAGAGAATGGTTTAATCTCACCTAATTCCCTCCCCTCTCACTTCCTTTGCTGGGGGATTAATATTGATGGGCGTTCAGAAGAAGTGTTTTAGTGAGGGATTTATACAGAAGGTGCATGTTTGCTGCACAAGGAGAGGGAAACATTTGCAAGCATTAAGGATGGCATGGGAGAAGGTACATATATAAGAATGGGAATAAGATAAAAGAAAGTTGAAAGAACATAGTTTAAGGGGCATGCAAGCGGGGAGGAAGAAATGAAAATTGGGATTTAGGCAGGGATAAAGATTCTTAAAGACTTGAAGGCAAGGAGGAGAAGCTTGAACTTGATGTGGAAGATTAGAGGATGCCAGTAGAAAGATTTAAGAAGGGAAATACATTTTCAGACAGTGACAAGAGAAGAAAACAATGTGTAGCCAGTGCGTGGCAGCCCCCACCTTGAGTATCCTCCAGCATCAGGCCACAGCAGAACATGTGCATCTACCTCAGTTTCCCCTTATTTCACCCATCAAAGGAGCATAGTCTCTTAGCATCTAGTACAAAGTCTCACTTTCTGGCCTAGTTTATTCATATACACCTGAGCAGTAGCTCCCCAAAAACCTTGTAGTAAAACCATTCTCTGATTCCCACAGTAAAACATATAAACAGTTCAGCAGTTTTCTATTTCCCTCTCCAGGGAAATCACTTCCAGATCATCACCCAAGAGCCCACCAGCACTCTGTTTCCAGCTCCTTTTCCCTCTGTTCCAGGGCCCCAATCTCCAGGCCTCCACTTGAGAGTGGCCAGACTAATGACTCTGTATCACAGCACTCTAGTCAGGTCTTCCCCAACAGAACGCACCAGGGTTCCACTCCCCAGGTCTCTCTGCTGGTGAGCCTTATCCCTGCTCAGGGAATGCCCTCTAGAACCAACCTGGACTCTTCCAACAGCCCCCCACTCAGTTCTTCATCCAGAGGACCCCCTCTCCTGCAGTGTTCCACTCCCCAGGCCTCCCTGCCTGTGAGTCCTACACCTGTGCCTGGGGATTCACCCTCTAGCAACAGCCTTCTTGCTTCTGGGCTCAGCTTCCCCTGATCAAGCTGGATCTTCTCCTTTTCCTAGCCTCATTTCAAGCTTTCCACTCATCCACTCCCCAGCTTTGGTCAGTTCCAACCAACCATTCTCTTCCAGCTATCCTCAAAGCTCAGCTCTCTCCCCCAGGTTCCCTGTACCTTTCTCCCAAGCACTACTTACCAACTTCCCCATTGCTCTCCTTTCTCTCAAACAACACTCCCAGTGGATTCCTATCTCCACTGGTCTTATATGATCCAGGTTACCAATTAAGCCTAATTGAGAAGCAGCTGATGAATCACAGGTGCACTGGCCCATACCTCTTAAAGGAGCCACTAAGCCTGTTGACACAACATTTATATTGATTGGGTGGAATGGGGAGATAGATGCAGGAAGACCAAAAAGGAAGTTGCAGTAGTCAAAGGAAGAGATGAGCAAAGACTGGATAAAGTGTTTTTTTTTCCCAGGGTTTTTTTTTTTGTTTGCTTGGGGTGGGGGAGTAGAGAGGAAAAAATTGATTACTGAGATGTTAAAAAGGAAGAATTAACAGGATGTGTCAACAAAGCCACCATCCTGGATGTGATGGGAAAGAAGAGTCAAACATGACATTAAGATTGTTGGTCTTGATGACAGGTAAGACAATGGAGTTTCCAATAGAGAAAGCAAAGGGAGGAAGAGGAGGAGACAAATTCAGTTTTTACCATGTTTAATTTCAGTTGGTGGCAAGGATGAGATTTACTGGAGTAGGGTTCTTTTCCTCTATGAAGTTGCTACAAAATAACAGTAATAATACCACTAATAATAAGTACTTATTGTGTCCTCATAAAATTAGTATTGCTATTCAGAGGATGTGAGGGATTAGCTCATAATGACAAGATAATGATTGTGTTAAACTTCACTCACAAGTTACAAATTTTCAACATACTGTAAAATCTATTGCAACAGCACCAACCTCTGGTGGAAGACACTATGAAGCACTAGAGCTACATAGATATTGCATCACATAGATTTCAAACAGCAAACACACAGGCATTAAAACACTTTTTAGACTATAAAAAGTGTATATAGAGCAGATGTAAATATATACAGGAAGTTTTGATTTGGCTACAGGTGTTTGTATTACTCAGAATCAGAAGTGTATCCAGGGCTAAGAAGAAAAAGACTGATGGGCAGCCATGTTTCACAACAGGCAAATGTAAGAGATTTTTGTGCCTGCCTCGGAATCACTTTGCCTGCTCTGTCTGGAACAATGTTTTCACAAGTTGGAATCTGGGTGGGTTTTTATTTATTTATTTTTTTTTAAGGTAACTCATTCCCTTTGTACAGCAGTAGGCGCACGCTCACCTGCTAGAAATAAAAAGCAAGAAATAAAGACAAGCACTTTGATATTCCCTTCTGTGTTTCCATTAATAAGTTGGGAATATCTCAAATGTAGCAGTATCAAACATTTTGAAAGCATTGTAATATTTTGAAAATTACAATTAATAGCAAGTGAATGGTGGTGTATCTGAAATTGTGTACGCTCACTTAAGGGAAAACTTAAGTAAAATGGCCTCATTCTGTTCCAGGAAGGTAAGACTCTGTGTCTGTTTGGACCACCATTGATTTCAGTTGAGCTCTCCATAGGTGCCAAGATCTACCAATGAGGAGCAGCTTGCAGGACTGGACCTTATGGACCCAGTCCAACTCCCACTGTAACCATTGGGAACCTTCTCTTACTTCAGAAAGAGTTGGCTGGGGCCCCAAATATTTAGGTTGCAGTTCCCTTGAGAAACCCTCTCAAGACAGACCTCTGAGCTAGTTGCTCACATTTTGTATATCCCAGAAGTGTAAGAGTCTAAGGAATACAGAGATGCAAGTTTGATGAAGTAATAGCTTTTATTGGACCAACTTCTGTTGGTGAGAGAGACAAACTTTCAAGCTTACATAGACCTGAAGAAGAGCTCTGTGTAAGCTCAAAAGTTTGTCTCTCTCACCAATAGAAGTTGGTCCAATAAAAGGTATTATCTCAGCCACCTTGTCTCTCTAATATTTTGGGACTGACACAGCTACAACAACACTGCATACATCTAAAGAACATACTTAAATTAGTTTTAAATCCACAATAACACAATTCTTAAATCAATAATAGTTTTAACAATATTTTAAAAAGAAAAAATGGATTTGAACTGTCATTTATTCTGAACCATGGATTAAATACTATTTTTATCTTAAAGAGTGCATAAAAATGTAATAAGGAGCTCATATTTGGACATGGAAAAAAATGTAGACCCACAAGCAAATGGCATCCATTCAAGAATTTTGAAAAACATCCAGTTAAAAGGTTAGAGTTCAAAGGGTTTTTTTTAAACTTGGGTTTATTTGCAGTTCAACAAAAATCTCCAGTGTCAACTTCCTCTTGTTTAAAGTAAAGGGTACTGAGAAGCACTGAGCCAATGGCACAGGGATGAACCTAAATAGGATAGCATAGAATAGAGCATCTTAATGCCCACTGAAATTAGTGAGAATACACTTCATAGAATTGGGCTGTACATAACTTCTACATTTGTGCTATTCATTTTATGGCTGTAATCTATAACATTATTTCTCTTTTCTAATATAATGGAATGCAACAAAGTATTATTTCGGATATCAACAATGCATGTTTTACATGCAGGTGAAATGTATATCTCAAAGAAAATGGTGCACTTTGCTCTGTATATTAATGTTAAAGCTCTGGATGCAAAGTTAGAACATTTAGTGTACAATATGAAACACTGGATAAATTGCTCTGACATTGACAAAAAAGGCAGCTGAAATCTTGGCAATTTATGTGCAGTGCTACTCACATGCAGTAATGTATCAAGTTAAAATTAGTCCTTGTGTGTGTGCGTGTGTATATATATATATATATATATATATATACACACACATATTACACACTTTTAAAATAAACAGTATCCGAGTTTCAAAATGACATTTGTCCTGGAGGAAAAAAAAACAATATCTAGTGTGTAATAGAGACAAACAGTATACATCTGTAAAAGAAATAATAAGATGGGCTTTAACATTGCCTGGACAAAGCAATCCCTAAATGGACAAATTCTGTTCTCACTCACATCCAAATGTATCTTATTGGCTTCAGCTGGGCTCTAGTGTCTAAATCCGACCACCATTTGGCCCAGACTTTGTAGTTGTCAGATTAAGGCTGCTTTATCTGTTAAAGCTATGCAAGTCTCATGACTGCTGAGAGGTAAAGATGTAAGGTGTTTCTCCTCTCTCTCCTCCTTCCTACTTTTTTTCTGGCTGCTTTGAAGGAGACAGCGTCCTTGCAACAATTCCTTTCCCCTCCTCACAGATGAAGAAAGTTGTTCCTACACCAGTGGTCTAATTGTTCAATGTTCCCTACATTGTCTTGCATGCATCAGCTCTTCCAATCAACATTCCTCACTCTGTCTGAGATCCACATAGAGCAAAAGGACCAGTGCCGAGTTAATTAAATTATAAAATTGTGATTAATATATATAGATATCTCAAAGGACCATGTTCTAATTAACGGTAATAGTTTGGACACTCAAAGGATTTCAGCTACCTATTTATTCAACAAATTCCACTATGTCAGCTTGATTTAAAAAGGGAGAGATGGGCATAAGATTATTTATTGCAGCACCAGTTGTGCAAGCATAATTAATCTCTTGAGCATTACACCTAGTGCTTTCCCAGGAGCCACTTGGGATAGGTGCCATGAAAAGCTTGAGCAAAACACTAAAAGGTATTCAGCAAATGTTCATAGGACTATACATGCAAATGAGGTCCTTAGGCATACTTTACCCTTCCCTGGATGCATGTCTTGTAACGCCCATTAGCACTGAGGGGATAGTGGATTAAATTTAGCAGTTTGGGTAAGCTTCTCTGTTCAATAATAAAACTTTCACATTAAGATGTGACAACTTGTCCATAATTCCCATTGCAGAGGGTGCTTTACAGGGATTTCCTAAAACATATATTGTAGAGCGTGGTCTATTTAAAAAATATTCAATGAAAACTTTCATTTAAACAATGTTAACATGGGAGCATAAACTGACAAGCGGGAAGAAATTCCAAAATGAGGTTAAAACAGTATTCCTAATCCTGTCATGTCTCAAGCTGGATTTTCTCTAGACTTTGACTTGTCCTCTCTGCCAAAAAAGTTATGTATTTTTACTGCAGGATAACTAACACACATTATTTATCCTGTGGTAAAATCCTAGTGGAGGCAAGGCACTATAGTTTTACTGTGAAATCACTAGCGAGATCAACACGACACCCTCACCTGGGGCCAACCTTGCGTAGCCTACCTCATGGTAAAAACTGCCGACACCTTGTCTCCATTAGGATTTTACAGTGCATTAGTTATCCCATTGTAAAAAAACAAAAGCAAACCTCTTTTGCAGTGAAGACATAGCCTTTGAGAGCAACTCTGTGGGATCAATATGTGAACTTGCTGCCACCAGTCCTCAGTTCTAGCCATTGGGCCTAATTATTGCAGAAGTCTGAAAGCAGAATGTGGAATTCTGGACTACACAGCACAGCATGTGTTCAATACCAGCTAGGAACTGAGTAAGTCATGGAGAGAGTAATAGTTAGGAATGGGATTTCAGTCTTTGTCTTCTCTTGCTTCTGTCAATTAAACCTCTAACTTCAATATTGCCTAAAAATAGTTTTCTTATAAGTGGCCAGCTTTTGATGCAGCTATTTTGAGTTCTTAGGTGAAATGTTGCAGTACCTGCTGGTAAATTCACCTTTAACATTTCCTAAGTCTCTGTTAAAATCATTCCATTTACTTAAAATATGAATCTCTTTTGGGGGATAAAAGCTATGCAAGTCTCATGACTGCTGAGAGGTAAAGATGTAAGGTGTTTCTCCTCTCTCTTCTCCTTCCTACTTTTTTTCTGGCTGCTTTGAAGGAGACAGGGTCCTTGCAACAATTCCTTTCCCCTCCTCACAGATGAAGAAAGTTGTTCCTACACCAGTGGTCTAATTGTTCAATGTTCCCTACATTGTCTTGCATGCATCAGCTCTTCCAATCAACATTCCTCACTCTGTCTGAGATCCACATAGAGCAAAAGGACCACCAGTCAGATCACTGGCCTGTACAAGAGCCCCAGCTGCTCTAACTTACAGCAGCCTGTCCTGTGCTTCCTATGGGCATTGGTATAGCCCAGAATCCCTGTAGGGCCATGAACTATGGACCCACTCCCTCCTGCCCTCAACTTCTCTTCGTGCTTAAGTTAAGGCTAAGGTTGCTTGGGTGCACTAATGTGCATTTCCATATTGTAGCATGTTTCAATGTCTTTTTAATTGAACCTTAATTCTAAATGTCCTCGGTAACACATTGTTCCCTGAATTATTGATCTGTACACTCAGCCAGGAATTCCACACAACTAGAAGTTTCAAATCAACATTAGGTCCTCAGTGGGGAAACTATGGAAGATACCTTTCAAGATCCAGCAGATACAAGGGAAGGGAGAGATGTATAGGACACATGTGCAAATGGTAGCTCAGACAAACCTGTAAGAAAATCAAGTTTACCTGCAAAGAGTTCCCCAATCACCCAAGACAGGTGATTTTTTTTTGTTAGAGATTCAATAGTCAAAAGAATTAGAATGTTCTGTGAGGGACAAGCAGACAACAGGATGGTGTGTTGCCTTCCCAGAGCCAGGACACAAGACATCGCTTTAAGACTAGATAGACTTCTGAAGTGTATAGGCATGCATGGATGCAGTGGTGATGATTCATATCAGCACTAACAACACTGCGTTGCAATATATCTCAGAGACTGTAGATGACTTCAGGCAACTCAGAAGCATGCTGAAGAAAAATATCCAAGCAATCTTCTTTGAGGTTCTTCCTGTCCCTTGAGCAAAGGCAGACAGAAAGCAGAAGATTTTTGGAAGCGAATCACTGGCTAGATAAGTTATGTAGGCTTTGGTTATGTGGAACATTGGTCCACCTTCTGTGGGGAGAGGGAGCTGTATAGTTAGGTTGGCCTCCACTTCAGTAGAAGGGGAACCAATTTCCTTGGGGACAGGCTGGCTAGAGTAGTCAGGAAAGGGTTACACTCATAGCAAAAGGGGAGGGTAAAAAGAGGAAGATATGAACACTCAGCACAAAATCAAGATGTTGAGGACAAAATGAATCAAGGAACTAAAGTATATAAAAAGAAATTATTTAATTGCCTAAATGCTAATGCTCAGAGCCTGGGTAACAAACAAGGAATTTGAATTTATAGTCACTGTCATAACTGTAAAGGGAAGGGTAACAGCTGTCCTGTGTACAATACTATAAAATCCCTCCTGGCCAGAGACTCCAAAATCCTTTTCTGTGTAAAGGGTTAAGAAGCTCAGGTAACCTGGCTGGCATCTGACCCAAAGGACCAATAAGGGGACAAGATACTTCCAAATCTTGGTAGGGGGGAAGGCTTTTGTTTGTGCTCTTTGTTTGGGAGTTAGTTTGCTCTTGGGACTCAGAGGGACCAGACATCAACCCAGGTTCTCCACATCTTTCTAAACAAGTCTCTCCTATTTCAAACTTGTAAGTAAATAGCCAGGCAAGGCGTATTAGTTTTCCTGTTTTCTCAACTTGTAAATGTACCTTTTACTAGAGTGTTTATCTTTGTTTGCTATACTTTGAACCTGAGGCTAGAGGGAGGTCCTCTGAGCTCTTTAAGTTTGATTACCCTGTAAAGTTATTTTCCATACTGATTTTACAGAGATGATTTTTACCTTTTTCTTTAATTAAAAACCCTCTTTTTAAGAACCTTATTGATTTTTCCTTGTTTTAGATCCAAGGGGGTTGGATCTGTATTCACCAGGAGTTGGTGGGAGAAAGAAGGGGGGATGGTTAATTTCTCCTTGTTTTAAGATCCCAGGGGGGTTGGAACTGTATTCACCAGGAGTTGGTGGGAGGAAGGAGGGGAATGGTTAATTTCTCCTTGTTTTAAGATCCAAGAGGTTTGGATCTGTATTCACCAGGGAATTGGTGAAGAGTTTCTCAAGGCTTCCCAGGGAAGGGAATCCACTTGGGAATGGTGGCAGCGGACCAGATCTAAGCTGGTAGTTAAGCTTAGAA
Organism: Malaclemys terrapin pileata; assembly: GCF_027887155.1. Taxonomy (NCBI): domain Eukaryota; kingdom Metazoa; phylum Chordata; order Testudines; family Emydidae; genus Malaclemys; species Malaclemys terrapin. The sequence continues at coordinate 40,320,691 of NC_071515.1, forward strand.
GTTTTCATGCAGGCCCCCACATTTGTACCCTAAAGTTCAGAGTGGGGAAGCAGCCTTGACAGTCACAGATGAGCAATTCAATCTAGTTGGTATTCCTGAAAGCTGATGAGATGACTTGCACAATTTAAATTTTAAAATAAATGGTTATAACCTATTTAGGAAGAATTAAGTGGGCAAACGCTGTGAGAGAGTGACATTCTATGTCCAAAATGGCATTACTTGTTTCTGAGACATGGATCACTAAGAAGATATTGATCTTGAATGCTTATTGGACCAATGCCCTAATAGATAAAGCACATTATTAAAGCGTATTTGGTGGTGTATAGCAGACACCAACTAATCACACTAGGGAACAGGACAATCACTTTATTATGTACCTATCTCAATTAATAATGAATTAAAGGAGGGTGATGTAATTAATGCAAATCAACATGGGTTTATAGAAAATAAATCATGTCTAACCTGTACTCTCATATTAAAAAAAAAATATATCAAGTTTGGTTGATAAAGGTAATAGTGTTGACATAAGTGTAGACTTCCATAAGGCATTTGATTTGGAGCCCCAGGGCATTTTGGCTGAAAAATTAGAATGATATACAATTAACTGTCACATATTAAATGGATTAAAAACTGGCTAACTGATAGGTCTTAAATGTAATTGTAAATTGGGAAGCATCATCGAGCAGGTCTGTTTCCAGTGGGGTCCCACAAGAGTCTATTCTTGGTCCTACGCTATTTAGGACCATTTATCAATTACCTGGAAGAAAACATAAAATCATCACTGATACAGTTTGCAGATGACACAAAAATTGGGGGAGTGGTAAATAATGAAGAGTACAGGTCACTGATTCAGAGTGATCTAGATTGCTTGGTAAACTGGCCTCAAGATAACTGTTTTTTAATAAATTTAAATGTATAAATCTGGTAATAACAAACATAGGCCATTCCTTCAGGATGGGGGACTGTATCCTGGAAAGCAGCAAAGCTGAAAAAGATTTTGGGGTATGTGTGTCAATAATCAGCTGAACATACAATTCCAATGTGATGCTGTGGCCAATAGAGCTAATGCAATCATGGGATGCATAAACAAGAGAATCTCAAGTAAGAGTAGAGAGGCTATTTGACCTCTGTATTTGGCACTAGTATGATTTCTGTTGGAATAGTGTGTCCAGTTCTGGTGTGCATAATTCAAGAAGGATGTTGACTCATTGAAGAGGGTTCAGAGAAGAGCCATGAGGATGATTAAAGGATTAGAAAACATGCCTTATAGTTATAGAATCAATCTATTTAGCTTAACAAAGAGAAGGTTAAGGAGTGACTAGTGTCTATAAATACCTACAAGGGGGAAAATATTTAATAATGGGCTCTTCAATCTAGAAGAAAAAAGGTATAACATGATCTAATGGCTGGAACTTGAAGCTAGACAAGTTCAGACTGGGAAATAAGGGATAACTTTTTTAATGGTGTGAGTAATTAACCACTGGAACAATTTAACAAAGATTGTGGTGGATTCTCTATCACTGACAGTTTTTAAATTAAGATTGGATATGTGCCTAAAAGATGCTCTAGGACTTATTTTGAGGAAGTTCTATGGGCTGTGCTATATAGCAGGTGAGACTAGATATTCACAATGGTCCCTTTTGGCCTTAGAAGAATCTAAATCTTAGTTCCTTCCTAAGTGGAGTACTTTGCATTTGTCCTTATTGAATTTCATCCTATATTTACTTCAGACCATTTTGAATTATAATCCTATCCTCCAAAGCACTTGCAACCCCTACCAGCTTGTTATCATCCACAAACTTTATAAGTGTACTCTGTATGCCATTATCTAAATCATTGATGAAGATATTGAACAGAACCAGACCCAGACCCAGAACTGATCCCCCCAGGACACCACTCATTATGTCCTTCCAGCATGACTGTGAACAACTGATAACTACTTTCTGGGAATGGTTTTCCAACCCATTTTGCACCCACCTTATAATAGCTCCATGTAGGTTGCCTTTCCCTAGTTTGTTTATGAGAAGGTCATGCAAGACGGTATCAAAAGCTTTACTAAAGTCAAGATATACCACGTCTACCGCTTCCCCCCCTATCCATAAGGCTTGTTACCATGTCAAAGAAAGCTATCAGGTTGGTTTGACAAGACTTGTTCTTGACAAATCCATGCTGACTGTTACTTATCACAGTATTATTTTCTAGATGTTTGCAAATTGATTGCTTAATTATTTGCTTCATTATCTTTCTGGGTTCAGAAGTTAAGCTGACTGGTCTGTAATTCCCCAGGTTGTCCTTATTTTCCTTTTTATAGAAGGGCACTATATTTGCCCTTTTCCAGTCTTCTGGAATCTTTCCCGTCCTCCATGACTTTTCAAAGATAATTGCGAATGGCTCAGATATCTCCTCAGTCAGCTCCTTGAGTATTCTAGTATGCATTTCATCAGGCTCTGGTGACTTAAATATCTAACTTGTCTAAGTAATTTTTAACTCATTCTTTTCCTATTTTAGCCTCCGATCCTACCTCATTTTCACTGGCATTCCCTGTTAGATGTCCAATGACCACCAACCTTCTTGGTGAAAACCAAAACAAAGAAGGCATTAAGCACCTCTGCCATTTCCACATTTTCTGTTATTGTTTATCCCCCCTCATTGAGTAATGAGCCTACCCTGACCTGGGCCTTCCTTTTGCTTCAAATGTATTTGTAGAATGTTTTCTTGTTACCCTTATGTCTCTAGCTAGTTTGATCTCATTTTGTGCCTTGGCCTTTCTAGTTGTTAACACATACTTGTGTTATTTGTTTATAGTCATCCTTTGTAATTTGACCTAGTTTCCTCTTTTAGTAGGATTTTTTTTTATTTTTAGATCATTGAAGATCTCCTGGTTAAGCCAGGGTGGTCTCTTGCCATACTTCCTATCTTTCCTACACAGTGGGATAGTTTGCTCTTCTGACCTTAATAATGTCTTTTTGAAAAACTGCCAGCTGTCTTCAATTGTTTTTCCCCTTAGACTTGCTTCCCATGGGATTTTACCTACCAAACTCCCTGAGTTTGCTAAAGTCTGCCTTCTTGAAATCCATTATCTTTATTTTGCTGTTCTCCCTCCTACCATTCTTAGAATCATGAATTTGATCATTTCATGATCACTTTCACCCAAGCTGCCTTCCACTTTCAAATTCTCAACCAGTTCCTCATTTGTCAAAATCAAATCTAGAACAGCCTCTCCCCTAGTAGCTTTCTCCACCTTCTGAAACCAAAAATTGTCTCCAATGCATTCCAAGAACTTGTTGGATAATCTGTGCCCTGCTATGTTATTTCCCCAACAGATGTCTGAGTAGTTGAAGTCCCCCATCACTACCAAGTCCTGTGCTTTGGATGATTTTGTTAGTAGTTTTTAAAAAGCCTCATCCACTTCTCCTTTCTGGTTAGGCCCCTGCCATGACATCATCCTTGTTTTTTTAGCCCTTTTATCCTTACTCAGAGACTTTCAACAAGTCTGTCTCCTATTTCCATCTCAATCTTAGCCCAAGTGTATACATTTAATATATAAGGCAACACCTCCTCCTTTTTTCTGTATCTGTCCTTCCTGAGCAAGCTGTACGCTTCTATACCAATATTTCAGTCATGCATATTATCCCACCAAGTCTCTGTGATGCCAACTATGTCATAGTTGTGTTTATTTACTACCATTTTGAGTTCTTCCTGCTTATTCCCCATACTTCTTGCATTAGTGTACAGACATCTACAATATTGATTTGATTTTCCCCCTCCTCAGATCTGTCTCGTCTCTCCCTTATCCCTGCCATAACAGCCCATGGAAGTGGGGAACATGGAAACCTGGGAGATGGGTCGCAAGTAGGAGGGAGCGGGAAGTGTTGAGTCTCTGGATTAGGCTAAAAGGGGTAAAAAAACAAGGGTGATGTCATGCTAGGAGTCTACTACAGGCCACCTAACCAGGTGGAAGAGGTGGATGAGGCTTTTTTTAAACAACTTACAAAATCATCAAAAGCCCAAGATTTGGTGGTGATGGGGGACTTCAACTATCCAGATATATGTTGGGGGAAATAACACAGTGGGGCACAGACTATCCAATAAGTTCTTGGACTGCATTGCAGACAACTTTTTATTTCAGAAGGTTGAAAAAGCTACTAGGGGGGAAGCTGTTCTAGACTTGATTTTAACAAATAGGGAGGAACTCGTTGAGAATTTGAAAGTAGAAGGCAGCGTGGGTGAAAGTAATCATGAAATCATAGAGTTTGCAGTTCTTAGGAAGGGTAGAAGGGAGTACAGCAAAATAGAAACAATGGATTTTAGGAAGGCGGATTTTGGTAAGCTCAGAGAGCTGATAGGTAAGGTCCCATGGTAATCAAGACTGAGGGGAAAAACAACTGAGGAGAGTTGGCAGTTTTTCAAAGGGACACTATTAAGAGCCCAAAAGCAAGCTATTCTGCTGGGTAGGAAAGATAGAAAATGTAGCAAAAGACCACCTTGGCTTAACCACGAGATCTTGCATGATCTAAAAAATAAAAAATGGAAACTAGGACAGATTACAAAGGATGAATATAGGCAAACACAGGAATGCATGGGCAAGATTAGAAAAGCAAAGGCACAAAATGAGCTCAAACTAGCTACAGGAATAAAGGGAAACAAGACCACTTTTTATCAATACATTAGAAGCAAGAGGAAGATCAAGGACAGGGTAGGCCCACTGCTTAGTGGGGAGGGAGAAACAATAACAGGAAACTTGGAAATGGCAGAGATGTTTAATGACTTCTTTGTTTCAGTCTTCACAGAGAAGTCTGAAGGAATGCCTAACATAGTAAATGCTAATGGGAAGGGTGTAGGTTTAGAAGATAAAATAAAAAAAGAACAAGTTAAAAATCACTTAGAAAAGTTAGATGCCTGCAACTCACCAGGGCCTGATGAAATGCACCCTGAATACTCAAGGAGCTAATAGAGGAGGTATCTGAGCCTCTAGCTATTATCTTTGGAAAATCATGGGAGACAGGAGAGATCCCAGAAGACTGGAAAAGGGCAAATATAGTGCCCATCTATAAAAAGGGATAGGTCCTTTGTGGTATCAGAGGTGGGTGATATAAAGAACCAAGCACTGATTACTGTTCTCAGAGTCAGAAAGGACCCAGAGCATGAGCCAAAACTGGACAATTTTATAGTATTAAAAGAAACAGGAAGGCTCTTTTATATATGTATTTTTAATGCAGAAAAAGCACAGGAAACCTTCCCACATGGTGACCAAGCCAGGAGATCTAATTTTTGTAGTTAAGTAACTGACAACATATAAGACCATATGTTTCACATACTGCAGTAATTATTAATAACACATGAATTTAAATATATTTTTCCATTTTTAAACTATGCTTACTGGAAGGCTACATCTGTTACTAGTACAGGAGTGACTATGCTGGGTATGTTAAGCCTTTGAGAGTGCATAAACTACACATTCCCAGGAGCCTGAGCACTGGTCTTAGTCACAGGCACCTGCAGTTAATAAAATTGCTATGCCTTGTCTTCAGCTAGACTACCTAGTAAGCGCTAATTGCATCAGGGCAAGGCTACCCTTGCGAGTTAGAGTGCATTAAAGCAGCCCCGTGTGTTCTAACTCATGATGTGTCCACACTGGCAAGGCACATAGAGCGCTTTGACTCCGCGGCTAGAGCGCTGCTGGCAAGCCACCTCGGTGAGTGGAATAATGTTTGATGCGCCCCCGCTGGAGCGCCGCGGTGCCAGTGTGGACGCCCTGGTCTGTTAATGCATTCTGATTGGCATCCAGAAATGTCCCATAATGCTTGTTCTAGCCACTCTGGTCATCACTTTGAACTCTACTGCCCTGCCTTCAGGTGACCAACCGTCAGACCCGCCCTTTAAATTCTCTGGGAATTTTGAAAATCCCCTTCCTGTTTGCTCAGCCAGCAGGGCCGGGTCCAGGCATCAGCCGACCAAGCATGTGCTTGGGGCAGCACCTTAGAAGGGGCGGCCAATGTTGGGGTGGCGGGTGGGCGCTTGCGGTGTTTTTTAATTTGTTTGTTTTTTTTTGTTCGGTGGGGTGGCACTCGAGGGTTTTTTTTTGTTTTTGTTTTTTGTTTCGTCCGGGCAGTGCGGGGGATGTTGCGGCGCAGTGCGGCGCTGGTGGGGGGGTGGATTTGGCGGCGCGGCGCTTGGGGCTGGGGTTTGGGCGGCCCGGTGCGGTGCTCGGGGGGGGGTTGGGCGGCATGGCGTGATGTGGCGCTCGGGGAGGAGGGGGCGGTTTGCCAGGAGTTTGGGCGGCCTGGCCTGGCCGGGCGCGGCGCTCGGGGGATGGGGGTTTGGGCGGCCCGGTGCAGCGTGGCGCTCTGGGGGGTTTGGGCGGCCTGGCCCGGCGCTCTGGGGGGTTTGGGCAGCCCGGCGCAGCGCTCTGGGGGGTTTGGGCGGCACGGTGCAGCGCTCTGGGGGGGTGGGGGTTTGCCCGGCCCGGTGCTCTGGGGGATTGGGTGGCCCGGCCCGGCGCGAGGGAGACGGGGGTTTCGGCGGCCCGGCGCGGCGCTCGGGGGGAGGGAGACAGGGGTTTCGGCAGCGCGGCGCTCGGGGGGAGGGGGGTCAGCGGCGTGGCACTGGGGGGAGGCACTGTTACGGTAGGGCGGCGCTCTTCTTTTTTGCCTGGGGCGGCAAAAAAGTTAGAGCCGGCCCTGTCAGCCAGGCATGGAAAATGTGGGGACAGTGTTCAGTACAGGGGCCCCCTGCAGCTGTTGGCTCTCCCCAAGGCACAGAAGCCAGAGGACAGTATGGCCGTGAAACAATCAGTCCCCCTTGACCCTGTGCTTACTCACCATTTTGGGGCTCCCATGGGTTATGTGCGCTTGCTTTGGGACAGGCAAATTATGCTATTGTGTAGACTGTGCTTGCCCTTAAGTACAGGGGAATCATTGCTCTGTCTGAGGTGAACAATGCTGCCTCTGTTAAATGTTGCATTTTGCCTTTACAGATGCAATCTTGAGATCTCACCCATCCGTGTTATCACCGTCTGAAAGACTGCAAAGAATTAGGAAGAGGCCACGTAGAAGCAAAGAAGACATGCTGCATGAAGTAATGCAGTCACTTAACGAGAATCTAAAAGCACAGGAGTGGAGGGAGAGTGAAAGGAGGATCCGCCAGCAGAATGAGGAGCACTGGCACAAAAAGCGCGGTGCTCCGGCAACAAAGCACAGATCGGCTGATAAGCATCTTGGAGCGCCAAGCAGACTCAATCCAGGCGCTCGTAGCCATGCAGGCGGACCACTACCACGCCTGCCCTGCCCTGCAGCCCTTTAACCCAAAACTCTTTCCCTTGTGCCCTCCATGTCATCTCCAACCCACTTTCCCCAACATCCGGGTTCTTACCGCCACCAGCTGCCTCAACACCTGTAGCTTCACCACCCAGCCCTGAAAACTATGACTCCTACCCACTGCACTCAACCCCCATTACCATGCATTGTAGCCATCCTGAAGTGCAGTACTCATTGCACAGCACTCCAGACAGGAAGGCTGAGTATGATAACAGGACATACGCAAATCTGTTCCCCACCCTATCTCCTTGCCCTTTCTGTTTCCCAAGCAGTTGTGTTTCTTTTCAATAAATGGATTTTTTGGCATTGAAAACATTCTTTATTGTTGCATAAAGTAAAAGATACCTTAACCCAGGAAAGCAACAGGCACTGCAAGTCAGTGTAGCAAACACAGACTCCTACTAACATTGGAACCACTGCACTTCACTCCCGTGCAGGGCACCAAACGTTACTGGTGGCTTTCAGCCTCAAATTGCTCCCCCAAGGCATCCCTAATCCTTGCAGCCCCGCGCTGGGCCCCTCTAATAGCCCTGTTCTCTGGCTGTTCAAATTCAGCCTCCAAGTGTTGAACTTCCGAGTTCCATTCCTGAGTGAATCTTTCACCCTTCCCTTCACAAATGTTATGGAGGGTACAGCATGTGGATATAACCGTAGGATGCTGTCATCGGCCAGGTCCAGCTTCCCATACAGAGAGCACCAGTGACCCTTTAAACTGCCAAAAGCACACTCCACAGTCATTCTGCACTGGTTCAGCCTGTTAGTCCTAGATTTTAAGGTCAGAAGGGACCATTATGATAGTCTAGTCCGACCTCCTGCACAACGCAGGCCACAGAATCTCACCCACCCACTCCTGTAATAATCCCCTAACCTATGTCTGAGCTATTGAAGTCCTCAAAATTATTGTTTAAAGACTTCAAGGTGCAGAGAATCCTCCAGCAAGTGACCCTTGCTCCACGCTGCAGAGGAAGGCGAAAATCCCCCAGGGCCTCTGCCAATCTGCCCTGGAGAAAATTCCTTCATGACTCTAAATAGGGCGATCAGCTAAACCCTGAGCATGTGGGCAAGACTCACCAGCCAGACAACCAGGAAAGAATTCTCTGTAGTAACTCAGATTCCCACCCCATCTAACATCCCATCACAGGCCATTGGGCATATTTACTGCTAATAGTCAAAGATGAATTAATTGCCAAAAAAATTAGGCTATCCCATCATACCATCCCTTCCATAAACTTATCAAGCTTAGTCTTGAAGCCAGATATGTCTTTTGCCTCCACTGCTCCCCTTGGAAGGTTGTTCCAGAACTTCACTCCTTGCTGAACTACTCCTTGCTGCTGTCAAGGCTCCCTATGTAGGGTTTCATGAGCTATGGCATTAAAGGGTAAGTGGGGTCTCCAAGGATCACAATGGATATTTCGACTTCCCCTACGGTGACCTTCTGGTCTGGTGAAAAAATCCTGGCTTGCAGCTTCCTGAACAGGCCAGTGTTCCCAAAGATGCGTGCGTCATGCACCTTTCCAGACCAGCCTGTGTTAATGTCAATGAAATTCCCACGGTGATCCACAAGCGCCTGGAGAACTATAGAGAAATATCCCTTCTGATTAACGTACTCGAAGGCTAGGTGGGCTGGTGCCAGAATTGGAATATGCGTCCCATCTATTGCCCCTCCACAGTTAGGGAAACCCATTTGTGTAAAGCCAGCCACAATGTCATACACTGTCATAACTATAAAGGGAAGGGTAACAGCCCTCCTGTATACAGTACTATAAAATCCCTCCTGGCCAGAGACTCCAAAATCCTTTTACCTGTAAAGGGTTAAGAAGCTCAGGTAACCTGGCTGACACCTGACCCAAAGGACCAATAAGGAGACAAGATACTTTCAAATCTTGGTGCGGGGGAAGGCTTTTGTTTGTGCTCTTTGTTTTTGGGGGTTGTTCGCTCTTGGGACTGAGAGGGACCAGGCATCAATCCAGGTTCTCCACATCTTTCTGAACAAGTCTCTCATATTTCAAACTTGTTAGTAAACGGCCAGGCAAGACGTGTTAGTTTTTATCTTTGTTTTCTCAACTTGTAAATGTACCTTTTTGCAAGAGTGTTTATCTTGGTTTGCTGTAACTTTGAACCTAAGGGGATTCCTCTGGACTCTTTAAGTTTGATTACCCTGTAAAGTTATTTTCCATCCTGATTTTACAGAGATGATTTTTACCTTTTTCTTTAATTAAAAGCCTTCTTTTTAAGAACCTGATTGATTTTTCCTTGTGTTTAGATCCAAGGGGGTTGGATCTTGATCCACCAGGAGTTGGTGGGAGGTGGGGGGGGGGGGGATGGTTAATTTCTCCTTGTTTTAAGATCCAAGGGGTTTGGATCTGTATTCACCAGGGAATTGGTGAAGAGAGTCTCTCAAGGCTACCCAGGGAAGGGAATTAGCACATTGGGAGTGGTGGCAGCGGACCAGATCTAAGCTGGTAGTTAAGCTTAGAAGTCTTCATGCAGGGCCCCACATCTGTACCCTAAAGTTCAGAGTGGGGAAGCAGCCTTGACATGCACATTACCCAGAATCACGGTTCTTCTGAGCAAGATGTGATTAATGACCCTGCAAACTTGCATCAACATGATTCCAAAGGTCAACTTTCTCACTCCAAACTGGTTAGCAACCGATCGGTAGCTCTCTGGAGTTGCCAGCTTTCAGATTGCAATAGCCACCCGCTTCTCCACCGTCAGGGCAACTCTCAATCTCGTGTCCTTGCACCGCAGGATGGGGGTGAATTCCTCACACAGTCCCATGAATGTGGCTTTTCTCATCTGAAAGTTCTGCAGCCCCTGCTTGTCATCCCAGACTTGCATGACGATGTGATCCCACCACTCAGTGCTTATTTCCCGAGCCCAAAAGTGGCGTTCCACGGTGGTGGGCATGTCCATGAATGAATCTATCTCCCCTTGTAAGTATTCTCACACTTACTATCAAACTGTCTGTACTGGGCTATCTTGATTATCACTTCAAAAGATTTTTTCTCTTACTTAATTGCCCTCTCAGAGTTGGTAAGACAACTCCCACCTGTTCATGCTCTCTGTATGTGTGTGTGTATATATATATATATATCTCCTCAATATATGTTTCACTCTATATGCATCTGAAGAAGTGGGCTGTAGTCCACGAAAGCTTATGCTCTAATAAATTTGTTAGTCTCTAAGGTGCCACAAGTACTCCTGTTCTTTTTGCGGATACAGATTAACATGGCTGCTACTCTGAAACAAGCAATCTCATGTCATATGCATTACTCAAGTCGATATAATCGTTGGAGTCCTCACCGTCAGTTTGGATCTTAAGGAGTAACTCGACTGCCAAACGTGATGTGCTGGCGAGATTCGTCAGCATATTCCTCAGCAGTTCGGGCTCCATTCCCGCAGCTCGAAAGGGAAGACAGAGCACGCAGTACAAAAATGTTGAAAGATGGCGCCAAATGTGGACGGAAGCACAGGGATTGCTGGGATGCGAACCGATGCATCACGGGCGTTGGGACAGGACCCAGAATGCCCCGCACTCTCCGCCTCCTTCCCACAAGCCACAGCGCCAAAATGAGAGGAGGTGCTCTGTGGGATAGCTGCCCATAATGCACTGCTCCCAATGCCACTGCAAGTAATGCAAATGTGGCCTCCCCAGTGCACTTGCAGCTGTCAGTGTGGACAGACTGCAGCGCTTTCCCTACTGCGCTCTCTGAAGGTGGGTTTAACTCACAGTGCTCTACATCTGCAAGTGTAGCCATGCCCTCAGTTACTGCCTTGTTTGGACTAGGATGAAAGGTGTTAGCTAAAATCATGTTAGCTAAGCCCATGTAAAACACCACTGAGGACCTAGTGTCGACACTGTTTAACATCTTTAAACCCAAGTTAATGTCTCGGGGTCAATCCTAGTGCAGGAACTTTTTGGTACTTACTACAACTTTAGGTAGCACAGGCCTCTTTCATTACTGTACTGCTCCAGCTTTATACCAATCTAATATCCTGTTCTTAGTTACTGTGCCTATTGTGATGTTTTGGGGACCACCCAGACCAGTAAAGCATTCTGTCAACACCAGCCCTGTAACCTTGAGGGCTTTTGTGCTGAGCAGCTACAGTTCAGATCCTGACACCAGAAGCCAGCCCACAAGCACAGTCTCACCCTGGCTCTCCCCAGCTTACTTACTCTTTGCTGGGTGACACCAACAGCCCTTCCAGTCCTGATTATCCCCAAACGTATCCTCCCTGAGTTCTTAATTACCAGACACTCGGACCGTTCCCCTCTGGTTTGTCACCCCTGAGAGCATGAAACCAGTCCCTCCCCACCCCGTTATCACCTGTTATACACATGCCACATGGTTTTCATACCAGAGACCAGCTTGGGATAAAAATAAACAAAAAAAATATTTAATAGAAAAGAGGAAACAGAGATGAAATAGTAAGGGAAAGAAACATACACAAGTTACACAGAAAACTTAAAGATGCACTTAAAGATGCAGCCTTGGGCGTTACACTTTCATACTAGATAAAATGTCTTTTCTAGTAAGAGTTACCTATTGCCTTAAAACAGTTTCTCAGCATACCTCCTAGCTAAAGGAGGGACCCAGCATTCTGACAGCCTCCTGCCTGGAGACTGTTCCCCAAGTTCTGGATGCTCTTCTGTTCAAACCCCTTCCATTTTAAAAGGGTTTGCAGGTCCTCCTGCCCCCTTCAGTCACTATAGATATTCAAAGTGGGAAAAACTCCCTCCTTTCTTAGGCTATGTTGACACTGCAGTTTACATTGGTACAGGTTATGCCGCTCACGGGTGTGAATAAGCCACCCCCTGAGCGACATAAGTTACCCCATCCTAAGCATAGGTGCAGATAGTCTATGTTAGCAGTAGAGCATTAGGGCTAGTCTACACTGGAAAAAAACCCACCTCAACGAGGGGCATAGCTCCCAGCACTGGGGTACTGTTTACACTGGTGCTTTACAGCGCTGCAACTTGCTGCTCTCAGGGGGGTGTTTTTTCACATTCCTGAGCGAGAAAGTTGCAGCGCTGTAAATTGCCAGTGTAGACAAGCCCTTAGTGCCGCTGAGCCACTGTAAGCCCTGCAGTGTAGCCACAGCCTTTGTTTTCAAAGACTGGGGTCTTCTTTTCAGTTTCAAGCTGTTCCCATTTGCTTTGATAGTTTCTCGTTATTTTTCCCTGGGCTGGACAATGGCTGGGTGCTTGAAGCCAGTCTCGCCTGATTGGGGAAGTAGCCCCATCCCTGCCTGATTGATTCATTGCCCTGTTAGGTGATGCTGAAGCTATACCACAGTTACAATTGCCATTTTCTACATGTTTATGCACATACATTCGTAACAATAAGCAGTTGTACATATTTCAGAATATCTATTAAGTTCAGTGCATTACAAGATTTCATAAAATATCCTATTTGATATACTCTCACAACAGTGAAATGACTGTGTGCAGTCAGTTGGTTCAACTGCTTATTTTCGGGGGGTTAAACCTCCTGTTCTCCCCTTGGTCTGGACCCTGACTGAGACACCTGTGTTTTGTAGTGATTAGATATTTTGATGGTTATAATATTTCTGGTTGTACTCAGAGGGTGAAAGTCACCCCGTACAGTGGGCTTTGCACCACTTAAGTCTAAAAGGATACAATAGGTAAAGTGAAAGTAAGAAATATTTGATATACCCAAACCACTTCTTAAAAAAAAGCCTTCTTAACTACAGTATGTTGAAGTGATGATGAAATCAATTCCACACCTTCTTCTGACAAAAAAAGGTACAATACCTATTTCATTATGTGTTGTAATTATCAACCTGTTCCCATTGTAAGCAATGGGAGTTCTATGCAGAGAGCTAACTGAAGTTTGCCCTGTGTTTCTGAAATCAAACACATCTGTGTCTCAATGTGAAACTGGGACTCTAGAATTTAGAATAAATAATCCACAGAAAATGTATACCCCTTTAAATACCATGAAAAGGAACATATAAAAATTGTCAGCATAATAAAATTCTCAGATTTTCATGGTACTCTTAAACAAAACAAACACTTGCACAGAAAAGGGCAATTCCTTCCAGCACAATAATGTACTTAGTAACAAGAATAGAAATGCATTTCAGCAGAAACTGGCATCTGGGAAGAGATGATTTTATAAATCTTGTAAGTGAGTTTAAGTCACAGCATGTCAGGGCTTGTTAAGCTAATGTGACCATACATTCCATTCGTACTTAACGTTACATCCTGTTACTGCCAGTTACTACTCAAGTAGCCGTATGCACAGAATAACTTTTACAGCTACAATGACTCAGATGTATCTGAAGATACCAAAGGAAGAAGACGCTACCTCTTGAGTCGTGTCCTAAATACAAATATCTTAAAAACCAATAAGCAATATATTTACCAAAAAAAAAAAAAAAAAATTTTAGACTAAATGCAGTTCTTTTAAACCAGCAAAATTTTAGACAAAGACTGACAACCTAATAATTCAGGAGATTTGACAAAAATGTATCTGCTTTTATTTAATGTCTCTCTCCTTTTTTGGTAAAATGTTTGTTAATACTGAAAATCAAATATTTACTTACAATAAACATTCAACCTGCCACTAATCTGGTGTAGTTTATGATTCCTCACATATTGATTAATAAAAGCACAATGTAACACAAGTGTAATCCACCAGTAGCCATTAGTTTCTTAATGCTGACCAAATGCCCACAAACATGGGAATTCTTCCACATGCATGAAAGGAAGCGCTTATATATCTGGGTAAAAAACCATTTGGACTGCTGTATTAGTTGATTTTATGGTGGACTTCCATTTTTAGAGAATAATTCTCAGGGCACTTAGCGATACTGTTAAAAATATAAATTTTTACTTTTTTAAATAAAAACTTAAAATTGATTATCCTAGTAAAATTTTCCTAAATAGTCAATGACATAGACTAGCAATTCTTGGTTAGGTCTATATGAAGAACTAAATTATGCATATATATGACCTGCATCTAAACATCACTTATTGGCAGGTTACACTCTCACAGAACATACTGTGCTTTTTTCTTCTTTTTCATTATAGACTTTACCTCAACCTCTGGTGATGTTTTGATATTGTGGTGATAGATGCCTTGGAAATACCTTTCAAAGCAGAAACACTTTTTTTTTTTAAGCAGTCCAGATCCAAAACAGCAGAATTGCTTGTATTCATCTCTTTCTAAGAGCCACAGCTGATCTAGCAAAAGTTGATCCCAATTCAAGCCTACATGTCATCATCTATAGCTGCACCAGTCTATGCACTCCAGGCAATCCTTAGTTTGTGTGTGATTTTATTTCTATCTTTAGTAAATCTTTGTATAAAAGCCATGTGGCACTACTTTAAGACCTTTATTTCCAAGTGGTCTAAAAAGGTCTGGCTCAACTAGTAGGTTTAGAGCATGGAAGACGTATAACAACATATCTCAGCTGGAACTCTTTTTTTAAAACTTTGGCCTAGTAATGTAACAATGATGGTCCCCTGTGAAGGCCCCTAGTGCAATCATCCAACATAGATAGAAGTCTTTGATAAAAACTAAACCTCTATAAGCAAGGTAAGACTGCAAACTTTCTACCCAAAAAATTAAATAATATGGCCTCTGTCTTGGTTATGGTGTTTGAAGGGTCTTCCCCAGAATTCAGTGTAGTGATGGGATAGTTAGCCTTTCTTCTGTTCTGTGGCCTGTAGGAGACTCTCTCAGTCATAGGATCACTCCCTTTTAGTTGTGTGTTTTGTTTTTTTTTTTAATTGAGAAAGATTAAAAGTGAACTCCCTGTACAACAAAGTATGTAAAAGCAAAAGGGATGGGTGTAGCGCTTAGGAAAAATGGGGAGCATGGAGGAGAAGCAGAGAAATATCAAGAAGAGCTGTAGGCACAAACCATAGAAGAGCGCTGGGGATCATCAACTAGTTCTCAGCAAATCTAATCTGTTAAACAATTTCTAGGGGAGAAGGTTAAGTGGTAATACTAGTCTTTATTTTCTTGGGTACTCCAAGAACTTCCTATATCATTATCCACCATTAACTACAGTACAAAAATATTATAGTGGGGATTTTTAATGGGTTTTTCTTTTACAGAAATCTTAGAAATGCTACACAGTACATATTATACAAGCATCTAAGCAATGCAAGTGGCATTACATGTTTAAATATAAGAAAACTTTTACTCTTATGGAAGCATCTAAGCCACATGACCTTGTATCTAGTCTTTTTTTGGAAAGAAGGATGAACTGGCTTGGCTTTGCCAGTCTGCTAGCTGCATTTAAAAGAAAGTCAAGAAAAGGAAGGAGTCCGAATAGACACCATGAAAACTAAGAAGATAAGAAAAGTTGAAGTTCTGAAAAGAACCCTTTCACTGAGTGTGCTAATAAAGACGGTCCATCTCTTCATTACCATGCTACTCATCCACCTCTGTTACACTGCACAAAAGGGAAAAAAGCGGTCTTTATAGTTGTACATGATTATATTTTCCTTTTGTATTGAGTTCAAAGTCTTTTCTAAAAAGCAAGAGTAGATTGCTCACAATGTAATGGGCCATTCCCAGGAAACGATAAAATGGCCTTAACGTTTTATATTAATACAATAGGTTATGTATAAAACAGTTTTTAAAAAGTTAATGCATATTAGCTTAGAACAGCCATATTTTAATACTGTGTGACTGAAAGTTCCAGTAGAGCAGATGAATGGAGCTACATGAGAAAAAAAACCGCTATGACAAAGGGATAAAGGTTTAACTAAAAGGACTTGAATCTATATTTCAGGTACCTCTTTACCTTCCATCAGGAAACGAGTTATTAGGAGTAATGAAATCAGGGATAGAAAATACAAAAACTTTTTAGATCTTTCTGTGCAAGGCGGTGACACTGGCCTTTACTTCTTCACTTTGTAACGATTCCTTTGAGTTGTGGCTCTGAAAAAGCTATGAAACATCTTCCTGTTATTTCTTTTTCATCTTTCCAAACACTGGCCAGTAATAACCCCTTTCCTATTCTTTCCTTGCTTTTTTTGAAACACATATTGACTGTAATGACTATAAATTATTCAGTCAATGTGTCAGATTTATAAAAGTGTTAGAGCTCCTCTGTGCTGCTGCTAGGTGCCTATGAGAATGTTTAGTGTGTGGGAGCCAGAACACACAGATTCATTTTAACTATGCCGTTTCTCACTCCAGGTCACTGCAACCCAAAAGACATTTAAATATTGAAAATGTTAACTAGGTTTTGCTCATCTCAGTGCTTCACTTTGTAACTGATGGATTGCTTCCTCTTTCACCAAAACCAACAAGCAGCAGACTCAATCCTGGCCTCTCTCCATAACTTTCTAGTGCCTCTCTCCATAACTTCTCTTCTCTTGTGACAACCTCTCGATAGGTAGAGTTCCATATCCAGAACTTTTTTATTCCAAGTATGGAATCTTTAATGAGTTTTATTATAATATGAATATTTAACTGAATAGCTAGAGCATAGTTATGATCATTAATTTAAATGTTGATCTGAATCCATAAATAACAGGTTTGCAGGATGGGTTGTAACAAACAGACGTACTTCAAAATGCAGGAAACTAAAAACAGGTAAACATCACTGTGTGCAACTACAATGCCTCTTACTTGGGAATGAAAATGAATACTCACAAAAGCTTCAGTAGTTCCAATATGTAGCAACCCATCTTCTGACTGGAACATCAAGATGATATGTTCTCTTCGTATTCCACATTGTCTCCCAGTTCAGTACTTAAGCAACATCAAGGTCTTGTTCTTAATCTGCAAAGCACCAGGACTGGACTACCACAAGGATGGCCTTTCTGCGTACAATATCTACTGCAGAATTCTTTGATCTATAGCAGAGCTATGACTGATGGAGCCTTGGATGAAACATCTGAGTGTTGGGGAAAGAATTATCAGTAAAAGATTCCTGGTTGTTGAACTTCCTGCTTCCAAAGATTAGCATAAGTCAAGTCTTGCTTTTTAAAGACAGGGCAGGACATGCTTCTCTGCACAGGCCTTCCACTAATAACAGAGGCTTCAAAAAACTTAAAACAAATACACATCTGTTGAGTCCTTCCTTTCTTCCAAAGGATCCAGAAAAATGCAAACTAAACCAGAAAGGAGAGATTTAGGCAGTCTGTTATCAAACAGCAAGTGACTCAATCTCTTTTGTTGCCTGATTTCTGAGTGATGGGTCATTAGAATTATCTAGATTGGTAACAACTTTTATGTATTATCAATTACACCAGACTAGCAGTTTCTTATAGAAAAATATCTCGGATACACACCTCTTTGTCATATAGGAAGGCATAGCATTTTTTATGGTATTCATAACCCTGAGCACCCTGTGCTACAAGACCACATTGTTAGACACAAAGGGCATCATTAGATTCTTCAGTAAGTCAGGCTGGGAAGACTATCACCATCCTAACTACAATAGCTCTGTAATTGAGACTTCTCCTTGCTTTGCCCATAGGCTGGGACTTTAATCCTTTATTGGTACAGAAAGACAGCCCACCACTATACTGTCTCTCTCATTATAGTTATTTGGTGCACTTCATACAAGTGGTTTTGGAAGATTTCTGGGCCCCTGCTATGTCAGCTGTTCTCAGGTTGAATTCTATTTGATTTTGGGCAGGGTGTCAGATCAAATTGTAAAGATTATTACACCTCTACCCCGATATAACTCGACCCTATATAACACGAATTCGGATAGAACACGGTAAAACAGTGCTCCAGGGGGCGGGGCTGTGCATTCCGATGGATCAAAGCAAGTTCGATATAATGCGGTTTCACCTATAACGTGGTAAGATTTTTTGGCTCCCGAGGACAATGTTATATCGAGGTAAAGGTGTATTTGTATTGCAGTAGTTCCTAGTGGCCTTAGTCAGGAACTGGGGACCTATTCTGCTAGGCACAGTACACACATATAATGGAAAGACAGCCATAGACCAAAAGACTTTCAGTGTAACAGCTGTAGATCTCTAAGGTAGAGCTGGGTGAATAGTGGTAAAAATTATTTATGAACGTATTAGCAAATTCCAAGCAGCAATAAGACCTGACCTTCCCTCCCACTTTTCTGTGTACATTCATGAATCCAGGTTTTGTTCACACAAGTGTTATGTTGGGGGAGGGAGTCTTTTATTCATGCAAATGCAGGTATTTGTGTGCAAATGAGCATATTCACATGCAAATGAGTGCATTTACACCAAAAGCGCTTGCCCACCTGCCACATAAACACTGGCTTTTTGTGTTTGAGAACAAGGGTTTTCAGCAGGAGGGAGTGAATGGGAGAATGAGAAAGTCAATGATTTATAAGCAACTGATTGGTCAGTCAGCCACAGTGACCAGGAAGAGAGGAGAAAGCAAGTAAGGGAAAAGTGGAGAGAACCCTTAGGGAGGTATAAAGGAAAAGTCCATGGAACTACTTTGTCCTGATGTAAAAATCAGATGAGGATGGGGGGGGGGGGGGGGATAAAAAGGCTACCATTTCACTTATCCTCTGAGCTGAAGTAATGGCAAACAGAAATAAGGTATTAAAATGGGGTAATCTAAGTGAAATCTGCGACTACTAGCAGCAGATATCTCCAATGGCTGATGATGGGACACTGGATGGGGAGGGCTCTGAATTTCTACAGAGAATTCTTTCCCAGGTATCTGCCTGGTGAGTCTTGCCCACATGCTCAGGGTCCAACTGATTGCCATATTAGGGGTCAGGAAGGAATTTTTCCCCAGGTCAGATTGGCAGAGATCCTGGGGGGTGGGGTGGTTCGCCTTCCTCTGCAGCATGGGCACGAGTCACATGCAGGTTTAAACCAGTGTAAATGGTGGATTCTCTGTAACTAGAAGTCTTTAAATTATTATTTGAATACTTCAGTAACTCAGCTGGAGATTAGGAGTCTATTACAGGTGCAGGTGGGTGAGATTCTGTGGCTTGCAATGCGCAGGAGGTCAGACTAGATGATCATGATGGTCCCTCTGGCTTTAAAGTCTATGAGTCTAAGGCTTAGAGACTCTCTGATTTCTTTATGCCCCTTCTCTCATCTAACAGATAAACTTTACTAAATGGTCAAATCCTGTCTAAATTCAAAGAGATCTTACAGTTGAGACCTGAACCAGTATATTGGAGACAAGTCCCTTTTCTAACCCTTCCCAGAGGAACTCTTGAAACACAGAAAAGGGGGACTCTCTCAAATACACCCTCTCTTTCTTACAGAAATAACCAAATTTGGCCCACGAGCAACTACAGGTGCCGGAAGTGCTAGTCTTCCTTGACTCTGGGAGATTTCCCATGCCCATTACTTCCTATGGTAGCTTTAGCGTTCTTAGCTGTCCCTTCACACTAGCCAGGTGTTTTAAGGATAAAGTACCTCCTCAGAAGCAGCAGAACCAACTAACTTATTCCTTATTTTTTTCTCATTAGATCTTTATATAGCTGAGGAACTACAGGCAATAAATATCCCCCAAATCTGTACCAAGAATGAGAAAATACATCCACTAGTGCCACTTCAGGACCGCAAAAAGAAGAACAGGAGTACTTGTGGCACCTTAGAGACTAACAAATTTATTAGAGCATAAGCTTTCGTGGACTACAGCCCACTTCTTCGGATGCATAAGAAGTGGGCTGTAGTCCACGAAAGCTTATGCTCTAATAAATTTGTTAGTCTCTAAGGTGCCACAAGTACTCCTGTTCTTCTTTTTGCGGATACAGACTAACACGGCTGTTACTCTGAAACTTCAGGACCGGTGCATCTGACTACTAAGGTACATGAACAGCAGGTGGCTGTCCACTGAAGCAAATAGATCTGTGCATAGCTGGGGTTCCTCAGGGGCTTGGACTGGATACAGCTGCAGTTTGATAAAATACAGTTTCTCTGCTAGGTGCTGACTTATCCAGCATGTCTTTGAGAGATATTTCTACTCCTAACGGTAGCAAAAGAGCTTTGGACCCATTCAGTCCCCATTAGAGGTTGTGGTTTTTTAAAAAAGTGTATAAAAGGTGATTATCACTGATTTTTTACGACGTATTCTGCTTGAAAACTTCTACAGAGCTCTTCTCACTGCTCTAATTCCTAACAAACTGCTGTGTTGCTTTAACTCAGGGTGTGACCGCCTGCTCCAGGCTCTTATGTGCACTCAGCCATGAAGACTAGCAGCTGGGCCTATAGCCAGCCACACCGGGTATGGCACAGTTACCAGTTGCTTGATATTCCCTCACATGCAGCACAGACACCACATCTAGCGCTTCACTCAGAGCAGCATCTCCTGGCCCGACTAGTAATGCCAGATGTGTTGCAGCATCTCTCATGGCATATCTCAGCAGAGGATGCATCTCTCAGAGCTGTTTGACTTGCTCCAGGTCCCACGGGTAGCACATGGCAGAGCTAGGAACTGAACCAAGCACTACCTGAACCACAGAACCATCCTTCCTCCCATAGCACCTTTAGCACAAATTCAGTAAGCCCAAATTAAAGTCTCCCTCCTTTCTCCTCACCTTCTTTGATGACCAGTCAAGATGTCTATCCTTACCCAGGCTATACTCCTCTAAACCTCATCCCTGATGGCTCTGTGCCTCTGCCTCACCATCCCAGAAGTCCTTTGCAGTTCTGTGCCTCTTCTTACTTAGCCCATGGATTCTCTGCCCATTTACACTGGTGCTTAGTAAAAGAGACTGCTAGACTCTCTATGACTTTGAGTTATTGGCTGCCTTTCCTTCTGGGGCCTGCTACGAGAGTTAGGGGTGGCAGCACACAGATGGTTTTTTGCATGGGTGGGGCTGCTTCTTGTACTGAGGGTAAATTTGGCAGCTCTCTCTAACTCCTGTGATTCTAGGACATATAAATAAGGGATTAATGAGTAGGAAGGTGGTATTACATCTGCATATGGCAGTGGTGAGACCAATACTGGAATATTGCATCCAGTTCTGGTGCCCACATTTGAAAGAGGATTTTGAAAAATTGGAGAAGCTGTGGAAAAGCCTTGATTTGAACAATGCTTCAATGGCTAGAAAAAATGTCTTCTCTTGAAAGAGGCTTAAAGAGCTTGAGGTCTTTAAATTATCAAAAAGAAAACTGAGAGATGACTTAATTATGGTGTATAAGCACCTTTGGAGGGAGAAAACGCTAGCTACTAAAGAGCTCTTTAATCTAGCAGGGAAAGGCATAACAATCAAGGGCAGCAAGCTGAAATAAAGGCACTGAATAAAGAAAAAAGGCACCTTTTTTTTAAAAAAAAAAAAGACAAAACACAGTGAAGATAATTAACCACTGGAACAAATTACATGGGGAGGTGGTGGAGTCTCCATCTTTTGAAGTCTTTGAATCGAGACTGGATGACTTTCTGGAACATATGCTCAGTGAAACACCAGTTTTGGGGCTCCATATAAGAGTAACTGTATGAAATTCTACAGTTCGTGATATACAGGAAATCAGACTAGATGTTTTAGTGGCCCCTTCTGGCCTTAGTCTATTAATCAGTTCAAGGAAAAGGGGAGATAATGGGCCAATTTGCTCAAGGCTTTGAACCCATCTCTGAAATTTTCATGATTTAAAAAAAAAAAAAAAAAAAAAAAAGTATTTCACCAGCTATAACAATGAGGCAAGCAACACAGGGGCTGAGAGCTCATTGAGACACTGCATTAATTTTCAGTGGAAGTTGAAGTCACCCCCAGGTTCATTCTGAGTGGCTCCAGAAGAGAATTAAGGGGTCAATGAAGGAAGATGTGCTGAAGTACTGGTGGGTGATCTGAATACCTCAAATGGGGAAGGAAACATCAGACTGAAAAAAAAAGTTTTTTAAAAAGACAATACCTTCAATGTTCACCCATTTGTAGAACCAAACTTGAAAACTGGCCAGAACCAGAAGTGGCAAGATACTGCCAAAAGACTTTTTTCTGAGTTTTTCTAGCTGTGTCCTGAAGCGTACATGCTAGATATCTCATGAGAAAGCCTGTTAATCTGTGAGTGCTAGCCACGTTTTGTAAACTGTGGAAGAACGATCTTAACTCGGGTTTAACTGACCAAAATCTAAATCCTGAACCTTATGAGATTACTCTGTCACTAAGTATCTTTTAAACAAAAGTATATGTACATTTCTGCCTTAAAATTTGTTAATACACACAAAGAAACTGTAATACATTTAAGGTAGATGCTGTCCCTTACTGTAGCTGACCAGGAATTTCACAGCTATAATGCACAAGTATTAAACTCCTTTGCTAGCACAGTTCCAAATTGCTTCTCCAGGAAAAGACAGCAATGCAGTAGACTTACAGTGTAAGCATATTCTGTTACACTGGGAGACATGATATTTCTGGATTTTCTCACATTGTACTGTCTCTCCAAGCACCGTTTCAGATTATACTGTAGGGGTCAGCAACAGCTGTGCAGTCACAAGAATAGCGGCTTGCATTTGCAGTGAATGACATGAAAATAAACAGTAAACAATCCAAAAAGATACTAGAGAGGTGAGCCAGATAATAAACCCTTTGCAAGAACCTTGTCCAGCTGTAATCTGTGTGATATATTTAGTGCAAGAAATGTAAGGCCAAGATTACAATTACTGGAGCAGAGCTGGGGGCGGGGAGGTGAGCCCAGGCTGCACCGTGCCCCCCGGGCATTCTTCCACGCCCCTGCAGGAGGGCATGCCCCATAGTTTGGGAACCTTTGGTCTACATCATATGAGAACTGCACAAAGAAGATCTAGTGTAAATGGAAAATAGAGATGATAATGGTGTCATTAGCAAGATACACAAGAGTAAAATGAACAGAATGACTCCACATTTTATTATTTGTTAACAGAGTTGGGCAGGAAAGGATTTTCACAATTTATGTTCAAAATTTGTCCTGTCTTGAATTGAGACAAATAGTCAAAATTTTAAAATTATTAATTGAAAAAATTTATTATTATTATTATTAACTTTGAGTCTATTGAAACATTTAGTTTTGACTTTGACCTTTTCCCATCTAATTAGCTTACATAGCAAAACAAAAAGTTGTTTTGAACAATTTTGAAATTCTTTTCTCAACATTTTTTTGAGTTGGGAAATTCATCAAGCCCCACCGTGTTTCACAAACTGTTTCAGTTTCAATCAATCAGCATTTTTCAACGAAAAAATAATTTGTCAAAATAATCCCCCATCTCTGTTTGTTAAGAGCAAACAATTTGCTTGGCATTTTACAAGACACAAGAACAAAGACCCTCCCTGCCTCAAATCCTCTATACAGAAAAGACATAATGCTCTTAGGAAGCCCAGAGACAATGGTTAGCTGGTAGATATTGTGGAAAAATTGAGTTTCTATTATCATTTATATGTCACTATCACCCACACTAATAGGCACTGTCCATGTGTATGGAAAAATGTAGGCCCTGCCTGAAAGGGCTTACAAAGTGGGAGAAATTTTTATGAGGTGTAGTGAACTGGAATGGGGTGGTTCAGAAATATACCAGTTTTCTTCTCAAAAACTGTATAACAGACCAAGAATTTTCACACTCTTTCTTTTGTCTCTTTTTTAGTATGTGTGTGTGTGTATACACATACATATTTCAGTTTTTTATTATTGCTCAGAACGGTTAAGATAGGAACATAGCATAAGAACATAAGTACAGCCATACTGGGTCAGACCAATGGTCCATCTAGCTGAGTGTCCGGTCTTCCAACAGTGGCCAATGCTAGATTCTTCAAAGGGAATAAATAGAACAGGGCAATTATCAAGTGAGCCATCCTGTCATCCAGTCCAAGCATCTGGCCTCCTATTGCCTCTAAAGATTAAAATGTTTAGTGCATTCTGCAGTAGCACTTAGAAGCAGAACATTTAATGAGTGTGGCTGATCCACCCCTCCCCCTCTTACATCCCGGTTATTACATGCAGTTATTAACATAAACCCACATTAGAGCCTGAGGAATCTAGCATTGAGTGTACGCTCAGTTCAAATGCTCCAGCAAGGAGATTACTACATCCTATAGCTGTGGGAAAATTCTCACATCCCAAAGTCAAAGCAGTGAATTTCTGGCTTTTCCCCAGTTTTTGCTTTGCATCCAAATAATTCAATCCAAGTTTCTAGAGTAGTAAGAAACCACCACCTCTTAAAATTGCTTTTTGCATTTTCTAACCCTCTAAATCACTGAATAAACTATACATGAGTTGGGTTTTATAGGATTCCTAGACACAGGCCCAAAAAAAGACATCTCCTCCTCTTCTCCCAGCCAAGAAAAGGGACATAGAAAGGAGGAGTGTGTTTGTGCCTCTCACATTGCCTTCCTGCCATACTCCAAGGGGGCCTAACTGTTCTTTTTAATAGATTCCCAGCCTCCTTGTGTCTAAGTGGTTTGTTCCAGATTGCTAACAGCTATGTACTGGGACCGAGCATGCGTGCATCATACTGCATTTCTTGCCACAGTTCTTCCCCGCCATGGAGTGCTGGTTCACTTACAAGTCAAATTTAAACTGTTCTAGACAAATTAAGTCTAAGACAAATTGTACTGATCTTGCAATTCTACAACAATGCATGCTATATACACCATGGTAATGAGCCAACTCTCATCCACACCCATGCCACCCATCATGATTTCAGCTCCAAAAATATAGGCCTCTAAATGGTGAGCTAAAGGAGCAGCTCCAGTGCAGAGAACTATATATGTTTGAATAGGCCCGAAGTTTTCTATCTTGTAGACAACTGTAGACAACACACACACAGACGGTGGGGATTTGGTGGAAAAAATTAGCAAGTCTGCTGTCCACCCCGGAGGAAAAATAAACCCAGTAGCAGTAGCTGCCCAAGGATTCCCATGGTCATTAAAGACCAAAAGGTAACAAAGTGATTCCCCTCAAAGATGAAAGGCCCACTTAAATTCTTGTTTGGCTGGAGGGTTTTTTTGTTTTGTAGTGTAACTTATAAGCCTGGGACACGTCAAAATTTGCTGTATGTAGGACTGGGTTGCCTTTTTGTAGCCAACGTTTTCTATTAAAAATGTATAGTTTTCTCATTTTTGCTTACACGTTATATCCATCTGAAGACAGCACAGTTCCATATAAGCTCCTTTTCATGTTTCTATTTCTCGCCTCTTCCTCCACGTCAAGGCATTATATATTTATAAGACAACATTATTCCAGCCCTCAGTTTCAGGAGTTCATTCAGGTTCTGAACTCTGTCAACTCTGTTCTGAACTTGTACAAGGAACTTGCAGGTTGAAAGACGGCAGGATGATGTGATTATTCAGGGCTGCAAGTGAAGGAGTAACTTGTTACTTTGATCATGGCCCATCTGTACATGGAAACACTAAATTAAATGGCAAAAACTAAGTTACAACCTTTCTACAGAAATGGTATATGTTTTACAGAATGATAATTTCAATTACAAATGGGTTTTATAAATGTCTATAGGTATACTTAGATAGTTTGATGGCTCATGACCTACACTACTAATAAAAATAGTGATATATATAGTAGTAAAATATCTAAGCATCGAGTCATAAATCCTATTTCAATAGGATTTCTTAATGTAATTTTTTTTCTTTTGTGATTTAATGTACTACAGGTATTTTATGCTAAATTTAGCTTTCCCATGTGAGACTCATAAACCAGAGTGTAGGCTAAAGGATTATGTTAAACTATGCTGTCACAGATAAATGAAAGGGAATGTAAATTAGATACACATATGTGTCATCAAAAATGTATATACTCCTGTTGAAGACCCTTTCCTACCTTGTCCACAGTCACCAATTGTTCTTTAAAAAAATCCCCAAAAGATTGTTGATCCAATTTATAGGCCACACACATTCACCTTAAACCAGGCTTCAGAAGCTTTTATTTTCCCACGACATTAGTATGGACCATGGTAACGCAGACTGAGGAAAATTCACTATAATATGAATGTAGTCAATAAGTGCTTTTAATACCTGATGCTTTATTTTTAGGGTATTGTCGCTTAAGGCTTTCTGTAACAGATTTGCTGTCAGACATTGTTGAGGGAGACAGTAGACTCACTGAGCATATTTATTAGCATTCATGAAGTTAGGTGTCTTCCACAGGTCTGTGTTTGACTTTCAAGCTCTCTCATTAGGAAGGTGTGAAGCATAAAGTAGATTCTGTGCTTCATCAAGCTGATGTCCAAAAAATGTTGGACTTATGAATCATGCAAATGCAAATTGATGAAAGTCTGCAGATCCTTTGTGACCAGAGGTGAAAGTAAGCCGGTATGGCGTGTCAGACTGGACCAGCTTCTCCGGAGGCGATTTGAAGGGCCCGGGGCTCCCCACAGTGGCAGGAGGATCGGGCCCTTTAAATTCCCGCCTGAGCACAGCTGGAGCCCCGAGCCCTTTAAATCGCCTCCGGAGCCCTGCTGCCGCTACCCCAACCCTAGCCCAAGCCCTGCTGCCCCGGGGTAGCGGCGGCAGGGCTCCCGCAGTGATTTAAAGGGCCCAGAGCTCCGTGGCAGCCAGAGCCCCAGGCCCTTTAATTCGCCTCTGAGCCCCCGGGCTCCCAGCCGCCTCTGCAGCCGGAGCCCCAGGGCCTTTAAATCTTGAAAGGCCCCGCCTCTTCTGGTTGAGGCCATGCTCCCACTCAGGACTCTGGTGTACCGGTAAGTCCTTTAAGTTACTTTCACCCCCTGTTTGTGACTAACAAAGATTAATAAATCGCATGGTTTTTTTTTAAGTTACTCCTTCAGGGCCAAACCCAATATCCATTGAAATAAATGGAAACACTCCCATTGACTTCAACGGGTGTGGGATCTGGCCTACATTAAGGAGGGACATTTGTTTGCTTTTATATTGTCATTGCACATTAAAGACCAGGTTTTTGTTTTTTGTTTTTTTTTTAAATGGTAGGTTTCAGCCAATATCTAAAGATATGTTTGGCTTCACGGGCATATTTACATACATGCTTACTATAATAGCTCATATGAAACAGGCAACTGCATGCACAAATAGAGTGCTAAATTTTCTATGTATGCCTGCATGGAACTCCATATTTCCAGTATTGCACACTGTTTTGTGCAAGAAAGGTAGGCATCTGCCTTTTGAAAATTTGGCATTGGTGTCTTTCTTAGAAGGATGGGAAGGGTGGCTGAATGATTAAAGTCAGGAGATGGCGTAAGTTGCATGGACCTGAGTAGTTAAAAATCAGCCTTTATTACCAGATTTACTAGACTGTCTAGAACACTGAGGGCACGCTGATTTTGCAAAAGGAAATTAACTGATTTTACCGCTGAGCCAAACACTACCAATTGAGCCAAAGCCCGAGCTGATAAAACCAGTAGGAGATTTGCTTGCTAAGACAAGCTTAGAACTCACTTACTGCAGAATTTACAAATAGGAATCCCACAAACCTCCTGTATCCCCTTGGCAGAAGTGCTGCTGCTGCCAAACCTCTCTCCCAGTTTATTGAGCAGATTCTAGGGCAGGTGATCAGATTAAAAAAAAAAAAAAAATTGATCCTGATGCTGAACTCCAAATTTGCTCATCTGATTGGACTGCCAGGCGCCTATCAGAGAGAAGGAAAATCTTCTATGCGCATTCATTGGCCTAAAATCAAACATCTGATGGAGTCACGAATGTGCTTGTTGGTTGAGATCAACAATGAAAACCAGCGCGTTAGCTGATTTGCTCCTTTACGTAGGTACCACGTCAGTCACATGGAATTATTGTATGTATTGTCAATACATACACAAAAATTTAATTGAATTGCTAACTCAGCCAAGACTGAGCTCCCCTGGAGATATCCAAAATCCTAAAACATTACAAAAGCAGAACTTAAAAACCACACACACCACATATTTCAGTCTTCCTTCAAATCACGTTTCTTTAGTCCTCTTAACAGCATTCAAAGACATTATAAAGACTAGAAAACTATGAAATATGTCTCTTCATGCTTTAAAATATGAACATGTCTCTTTTCCTCCACAGATTTTTCTCTTTTGGATACAGATATATATTTTTATATTTTATTTTATATTTTGTTGAGCAATCTTAACAGCTTTGTGATGTGGATTTATCAGAAAAGGACGTTCCCTTCTTTAAAAAAGCTCCCCGCCCTCCATCTACAAATTCAAACCACTACTTCCTACCTAACTAAAGTGTCTACCATCTCACACCTACCTTTCTGGCCACCACTCAAAATGTCAATCCTATCCACCTAACCACCACCTCCAAGTTCCTGCTGGCACTGTTCCTCAGCTCCCCACATACACATTCCCTTGTGGCTCTGCCCCCTTCGTGTGTTCACACATGTGACTACTTCCAGTCCTGGCATCCCTTTGCCAATTCATTCAGCCAGTTTGAAAAAAAAAAAACAACCCATCATCTTAATCTGCTGTTTCCCTGGGTGAATGGCTGCCTTCCAGGATGTGTGCCCATGGTTAGTAGCTACAGGTGCCACTGCAGGAATTGGAGGAAGAAATAGGCAGAGAGATTAATGTGTAAGTGGCTTCAAAGGAACAGCCATCTGTTTTCCCCACTCCCTGGCAGCAGCAGCAGCAGCTCCCTGCAGCGAGGATGCAGATTTGGCAGGTTTCCCTAACCCTACTGAGCCCATCAGCACACCCAATGCTCCTCCCCACCCCCTCCGGCCAATTAGAACCTGACTCTTCCTGCAGCTGCCTGCACAGCCTCTGCACTCAGGGGCACCCCACGCTCTGCAGTGTTTAACTACTGTGTATAAGGAAGATAGTGGCTGAACTTGGATACAACACTGTTTGGCAGCCAGTCAGGTCCAAACCATATTATAACTAGGATAAAATAAAAACAAACTCCAGCCTAGGCAAAGTTGTCATCTGACCAGAGCACATTTTTAAACCCAGCAATAACATGGATCGGCTTATCTTGCCCATGATGTCAGTAAAGTTACATTATAATTATTCCACTTTGGCTACTACTGTGTTAATACTGTACTTAAGAGGTGGTGTTTTCCCCATGTAGAAGGCTGCCAAGTAAGTTGAGCATGATACCTGTTATAGAAATGCAACAAATAGGTATCCTGGGCTCCATTTCATTATACATCTGCTTAGATTTCAATTTATTTCAAGCCATAAAAATGAAATGAAACATTTCCTCGGTATTTAAATTTAAATGCTAATTTTTTGCATCATCGTCTGCTGTAGACTAAATTTTAGTGAAGGGAACAATAAGAAAAAGAATGTAGCAGAACATCTTAAACGAATATAGGTTAGCCACATTAAAAACAGCCCATAACCACAGTCCCGTTAGGACTCCTGCACTGTCTGTACTGGTCTTCAAGGCCGTTTCTGTTCTCAGTTGTCACAGTTTTAATATAACTTACAATCACTTCCTGGAGATTTAGTAATCCGGATTGTACAAAGCGTTATGTGCTTTAGGGAAAAACTAAAATGCTATATACAATAATCTGCTGTGTAAGAGCTAGAGCAGCTGGTGCAGCTTACATAAAGTGGCAGATAGCCCAATACAACAAAATATAAATGTGTTCATAATCAGAACAACCATTGGCATAGGACAGGCATCAGAATGTGTTTCTGTTTGGACCACAAACAATATACAGTAGCGTACAAACAGACCATTATCCAGACAAAAGCAACAATATGCAATTTCAGTAAATCCCTGGTGACATTTTTGCTTTGAAATGTTTAGTTTGTTTATTATAATGATACCTAGTGCTCATGAAATTCCAGGAGAGACCGAAGCAAGCCCCAAGGCAATTTTTAAGATTATATAACACTTCATTTATATAACTGTTTTCATGCCATCAAAGCAGAACTGGTTAAGGAGAAGTGAACTGGCATGCAAGAAAAATTAACAGGCTGCCCCTGACTATATATATTTAAAATATGCTACCAGTAGGCACTACTTTCTGGTGGGGAATGAGGGGAAATTCCTCCCCTTTTAAAAAATGTACATGAAAATTCTTTGGGCAGGGACTGTTGTTTACTATTGGTTTATAATTTGTGGTCTGGTGGTGCCTAGAGTCTTAGACCAGATGGGATCCCATTGTGCTAGATGTACAAAAACATATGCTAAAGGACAGCGCTTGACCTAGAGTTTACAACAGTAACTAATACATAAGGGATGTGACCTGTTTGAGGCTTCTGTAGCAACTGCAATATAGATGAAAAATTATAAATGGCCTGCCTTGAATATGTATCCAATGCTGCTCCTTTTGGAGGTTAAACAGAGTTTTGCCATTGACTCCAATGGGAATAGGTTGAGGCCATTTAATTTATATATAACCATCTCAGAGAAGGAAGTGTACACTGTCATGAGAGCTCAACAAGCCCTTTTATGAGGGATGTGTCACAACACTCCTTAGCTTTGCTTTTAATTTTTTTTTAAATAAACATACTTCAGGATTGATTCTGTCAGGTGCTGAGCTCCCTTAATTCCTACTGAGGTCAATGGGAGTGGAGGGCCTTCAGCTTGTTGCAGAAAATGTTCAGTATTTCACAGACTAAGGCCTTAAAAAGGATGTTTAACTGTTGTTAATAGTGTAAGCTAAAACTATAAACCTGTGGCTATTCAAAGTTAAGGACTTCATTCCATCTTTCCTTTTGCAACTAGGGTGACCAGATGTCCCGATTTTATAGGGACAGTCCCAATATTTGGAGCTTTTTCTTACATGGGTACCTATTACCTCCCACCCTCTGTCCCGATTTTTCACACTTGCTATCTGGTCACCCTATTTGCAACACAGGACAAGTTATTTGCTAGGGTCTCAGATCTCTGCATGATTCTGTAGATCAGCTGTGGGGTAAGGGAATAAGGTAGGGAAAGGAGAGCATCAGCCTTAACTTTAGTTGGCAGGTTTTGATCAGTTTTTCCCTCCCACAAAACTGTAAAGTAGTTAAAGTAACATCATCTTTTGTATTCACAAAGAATGGCTCAGATATCTGTGAAGTCCATGGATTCATTTATATTTCATGGATGCTTTTAATCAGGGCTTGGAAACAGCTTGGTACTCTCCAGTATGTTATTCCAGCACTTCTCTGAAGCTACTGTCGCCTTCTCCAAAATCTCAGCTTTCATTTAAAAAGAAAGTAAGTCTCTGGCTGTTATGGTTGCAAAGAAATCCTAAAAACATGGAGACTAAGACCTTTTCTACACTAGAACTAGAACAGCTCTATATCGGTGAGACCTTCTCCCACTGACACAGCTACCGCCTCTCTTGGGAGGTGGAGTTATAAAGCCGACTGGAGAGCTCTCTCCCGTCGGTTTAGAGTGTCTTCATCAGAAGCACTACAGCGACACAGCTACACTTCTGTAGTGCTTCTAGCCTGAGTGTAACCAATGGAGATATGAACCTGTAAAGATAGATTTGAGAGGTGTGAACTGCCCCATTCATCTCAGTGAGGAATTAATTCAGATGCCCAGTGATAATTTAATATCAGATTTTTTTAGCTATATCAGTCCTCATGGAAAGCAAGGGAGATAAGGTCACAGTTTACCAGGAGTAACATTATCTCATTTTGGTGCCACAAGTGGGTGGCATTTGGGAAATATCGCCACTTCTTCCACCCACCCTCACCTAATTAAAAAGGAGTCTAGCCCAAGAAGCTCATCAGAGCCTAGGGCATATTAACTCAAGCCCCACTGAGTGGGAATCAAGCAGAAAAATGATAATATTTTCAATCTGTTGTGAGTGGTAGCTAATTTTGGTGATTTTTAGGGGCAGATCTTGTGTCTGGGCAAGCTTGAAGACCCATCCCTGACCCCTGCATTTAATACATTCAAATGAGAGCAGAGGCTAGAAGCCAGGATTCTACAGGAGTGATTTTTTTGCTCCAAACCAAAGTATATGACAGGGTCTCTGAAAATTGTTTTTGCTTTAAAAAACCCTTCCATCATGCCTAGGAAGAATAATAGTAATTAAAATTGCTATATATTAGCTCGTTGTAATGGATATGCTAGCCCTTTAAGGATGAAGATGGGAATCTGCTCAGCCATTCTCCATACACACCTTTTTTTTTTTTTTTGGCATGCAAACACAAACTCAGAAAACCAGAGACAGGAAGTGATCTCAGGGGGAAGATTGTGGTTTGGGAAGAACTTAGTCAAGCTTATTCTAGAGGTCGGGCCAAGAGCCTTGATGTGTGCTTAGGGCAAGGCTCACTTCTCTTATCCAATCAGAAAGAATCTTACAGTCCCAGGACTGGTGGGATTTGTAGGCCTAATTAATGGGGTAGGATACAAAAGCACTTCCTTTCCTCAGACCAAGAAAAGCCCTGGAGACAGTTAGGGCTCTGGTGGTCTCTGAGAGACTAGAACTTTGCTTGCTTGTTTGATTTGAACTTCCTGCCACCTGGGAAGAATCCCTGGAAAGGGGCTGGTATTGCTTGGTGGTTGTTTTTTTTAAACTCTATTACAAGACTGTTTGGATTTAACTGCCAGATCTCTGATGAGAGCCTGGAATGGCCATTCCAGGAAAGGGACTCTTGAACTCTACTTTACAACTGTGTTTGTGCTTTGCCACCAGAACACCTGGTGGAGTTGGATTCTCTAGAGGAAGAAACCCACCCCATGGATAGATCATTATTGTTCATTTGTAAATAAGCCAGTGGATGTGGTCTTCAATGAGCATCAGCCTACTACACCTGTAGATAGGTACCTCTGGAAAATAACTAGAGATTAATAAACTTAGTCATTGGAAAATTCATGAATGGAAAAAATAAGCTTGTGCATATATGGACCCTTATTTGAACTGATAAGAAATGAAGCAAATGCCCATTTTTTATTTTAAGATAAGCATTAGATTGTGCTTTAGAGACATAGACCTTTGTTAGCATGGGGTAGGGGAAAAGGAGAGCAGTTCTGCAGGAATTTTGGCAATTTAGCAAAAATTCCTTTGGGTATTAGGTCTGGTCTATGCTAAAAAGTTAGGTCAATGGAAGCCACCTTAAGTTGACCTGTTAATGTATGTGTCTACACTACCGGGTCCTTTACGTCAACCTAAGTCACCTCTAATGTCGACTTCAGTAATCCACCTCTGTGAGAGGCGTAGCAGTTAATTAAGTTTTCATGGGTCGACTGCGAGGTAGTGCAGATGCAGCATTGGGTAATTCGACTTAATTGACCTCCAGGTGGTGTCCCACAATGCTCATCTGTGACTGCTCTGGAGATCATTCCCAACTCTGCTGCATTGCAGCCAGGTACACAGGAAACAGCCCATCCCCTGCTAAAGCCCTGGGAATTTTTGATTTCCCATTTCCTCTTTGATCAGCGTTGGGAGCATGCCGGCTTGAGCACAGCTGATCATGGAGACTACATGCCCCAAACGCGCTGCAGCTTGATCTGCACAGGAGGTGGTGCATCTCAGCGCTGTGTGGAGAAGAGTCTGTGCAGGCAGAGTTCCGCTCCAGCAGAAGAAATGCTGACATCTATGCAAAGATTGCTCGTGGAATGGGGGAGAAGGGCTACACGAGGGACACAAGAGTGCCGTGTGAAAATAAAAGTATTTTGCCAAGAGTACCAGAAGGCAAAGGAGGTGAACAGTCGTTCTGGTGCTGAACCCCACACATGCCAGTTCTACAATGAGCTGCATGTGATTCTTGGGGGTGACCCTACCAGTACCCCCACAAGAAATGTGGACACGCAGTAGCATAGCTAGGGGGGCAAGTGGCCGCTCCCCCACTGAGCGCAAGTGGCACCTTGTCAATTTCTTGGTACCTTTTTACTCACCCGGGGGAGCGATTAAAAAAAAAAAAAAAGGCGCCACCTGCTGCGGCGCTTTTATTTTACTCGCCCGGTGGCGCTCCGGGTCTTTGGCGGCGGGACCTTCAGTGCCGCTGAAGCACCCGGAGCGAGTGCAGGGCCCGCCGCCGAAGACCCGGAGTGCCACCGGGTGAGTAAAAGCGCCGCAGCGGGTGGTGCCTTTTTTTTTTTTTTTTTAATTGCTCCCCCTGTTCCCTTCACCTGCCTACTCCACTGCCTCACAGGTCTGTGAGTCTAGGGATATGATGAATGAGGAAGAGGAGGAAGAGAATGGGAGATGGGGAGAGTGGATCCACTGCTCGCCTGAGAGCCAGGAAATATTTTTAACCCTGGAGCCCTGTGGGTCACAGGACATCACGGTGGCAGACCATGATGCCGGGGAAGGTACCTCTGTATACAGTTACAAGCAAACTCCAGTTAAACTTTAGTGGGCACAAACATTTGGTGGTTGGCATGTTCACTGTGAAGAAAAAAAGTGAGGTGCTGTGCTTACAAGAGGCAGCTCCAGCTATGCAGAAGGTGGCCCCTGGAAAAGACTGTTTATGTGGACTGGTATAGCCTTGGAATGCTCTAGGAAACTTTCATGGAGGTACTCTGCGATCCTTTGCAGAAGGTTTCTGGGCAGGGCAGTCTTATTTCTTCCACCATGGTAGGACACTTTCCCACCCAACTCCTGAATTAATTCTGCTGGCATCATTGTGGTACACAGCATAGCAGCATAAGAACCGGGTCTTTACTCAGATGCTTGCAGCATCTCCTTCCTTTCTGCCTCTGTTACCCTCAGGAGATTGATTTCACATAGGGTCGCTTAGGGGAAATGGGGGGAGTTCTCATTAAAAGTGCTCTTACAAGAAAAAAAAGGGGGGGGTATGTAGACCCACTGCACACCCCCACTTTCCGGATCGCCAAACCACATGGCTGCTACTGTGGCTTTTACTGTGCTTGGCATGGGTCAGCAAGTAGTTTAAAGTGGCTGATAGGGAACTGGGGCCCCACATGAGAGATTTTGCAATTTGGGAGTGAAAACATTCCCTCCCCTGCCCCATTCATAAACAGCTTCCTGTGGTGCTATGGGGAAGGGCCATTGTTTGACTAGCTACCTCTGCTTCTGACATAAGCCTGCCACAAACTTCATTAAAAGTGCGGTCACCCATAATCTGGGTGGGGAGCCTACTCACCGCGGCTGGAGCAGCAAAATGGCACAGTGAATGGTTACAAATTCTGATTATGTTATGGCTTGCACCTAATGTAATAAGGGTGTTTTTTTGTTTTTTGAAAATAGCTTTGCTATGGAAACATTTTATTCATGTATAATGGCTCTTATTTTTTCCCATGACTGACAGCTGGAAATGTGTCTTTCAGCGTGTCATCAACAACTGAAAGCATACTTTTGCTGATTAGAAGGAGGAGAAAGAACATGGGAGGACATGTTCACGGAGATAATGAATGCTTCCAGGACAGCTGACCCAGAGCTGACAGCGTGGAGGATTTCACTGTCTGAGAAGTTAGACGTGGACATGGAGAGCAGGAAAGCTTCCAATGAGCAAGAGTGGGCGGTGCAGGATGAGATGCTTCAGATTATGTGGGGCCAAGAAGACATGTTGAGATGTCTGACTGAACTGCAGAAACAGGAGGATAGACTCCCTCTGCAGACCATAATGGACAGCCAGCCAGCATTGCCTGGCGCAGAATCACCCTCTTCCATGCATTCCATAGGCTTAAGCGAAAAGTCCATTATCCCTTTCACTTAACCCAGGGGGAGGGTGCAAGGAACAGAAGGCGCCTATTCACAGACCTTTGAGGGTCTGGAATGCAGTGTTACGTTACACAGCTGAAAATGTTTCTCCCGTTCTAACTTTACAACCCCTTTTCCTCAAGGTTACCTTTTTATTCTGGTCTCCCTCTTTACTTATGTTTGTTAAATAAAGTAAACGGATTCGAGAAATAAATTTTCTTTATTGACTAGAAGCAGTGGGGTTGGGCAGGGGGTTGGCTTTACAGGAAGAGCGATACAAGGCAGGTGAAGGTTTGGGAAAGCACAATGCAGACAAGCAGCTCACATTACTGTGACTCATTACTAAAACGGCTTTTCAAAGCCTCGCGGATACACAGCGCTCCTTGCTGTGCTCTTCTTATTGCCCTGTTGTCTGGCTGCTCAAAATGGCTGCCAGGCTATCTGTCTCAACTGCCCAACCTTGTGGTAAATTTCCCCCCTATTTCCCCCACAGATATTATGGAGCACACAGCAGGCAGCTATAACCATGGGGATGTTCTCATCACTAAGGTCCAACCTTGATAGTAAACTTCTCCAGTGCCCTTTCAAATGACCAAAGACACATTCAACCACCATTCTGCACTTGCTGAGCCTATAGTTGAACCATTCCTTACTGCTGTCCAGACGGCCGGTGTATGGCTTCATGAGCCATGAGAGCAAGGGGTAGGCTGGGACCCCCAGGATAACTATAGGCATCTCAATGTCATCAGTGTTCATTTTGTGCTCTGGAAAGAAAGTTCTGGATTGCAGCTTTTTGAACAGACCCGAGTTCCTAAAGATGCATGCATCATGAACCTTTTACACCCATCCTACGTTGATGTCTGTGAAACGCTCCCTGTGATCCACCAGCACTTGCAACACCATTGAAAAGTATCCCTTTTGGTTTATGTACTCTTTAGCAAAGTGGTCTGGTGCCAAGATGGGGATATGCGTGCCAATTATCGCACCACCGCAATTAGGAAACCCCATCACGGCAAAACTATCAACTATGTCCTGCACATTTCCCAGACTTACTACCCTTCATAGAAAAGTCAATTAATGGCCCTGCACACTTGGAGCACAGCCGCTCCCATGGTTGGTTTACCTACTCCGAATTGATTCCCCACTGACTGGTAACTGTCTGGCGTTGCAAGCCTCCAAATAGCGATTGCCACTCACTTCTCCACTGTCAGAGCAGCTCTCATTTTGTGTTGCTGAACAGCAGGGCAGGGGAAAGCTCTGCACAAAGTTTCTGGAAGGTGGCCTTCTGCATTCAAAAGTTCTGCAGCCTCAGCTTATCATTCCATACCTGCAAAACAATGCAGTCCCACCAGTCAGTACTTGTTTCACGGGACCAGAAATGGCTCTCAGAGTGCAGCTGCTCTGTGACTGCCAGCAACAACTGCAAATTGTTTTTTTCAATGGCTTGCAAGAGGGCTGCTTGCAGGACATTGCTACGTTCTGCATGGCAGACCCTACTTCGGTGCTGTAAATATTGCAGGAGAAGGTGCGAGGTGTTTGAGATGCTCACAGCAAGAGTGCACAACTGAGCAGGCTCCATGCTTCTGGGGTTATGGTGTACGCGTGGCAGTTTTAAGGCGCAAAAACCACTGGGTTGTTTGCCATTGATATGAGGAAGGGAGCACAGTGCATCATGGGATGCTGATGCAATGTTCCCATTCTCTCCTGCAGCAATGTTTTGGTCCCGTGAGGCATTGCACAAACTTCCCAAAACACACTGTGGCAAGTTGTATTTTGGGACAGCTACCCACGATGCACTGCTTTGTGCATCGATGCAGGCACTGCTAGTGAGGACGCACTCTATCGAGACAATGAGCATGGTATGCCATGCACAATCAACTTAATTAGGAGGCTCAAGGTCAAATTAAATAAAGTCAACTTAATTTTGTAGTGTAGACAAGCCCTTAGGGAGCATATTCTGCAGTAGCAGCCCCACCACAAATTAAACAGGTGCTGCATACTTTCCTTACTGGCTAACAGCGGTGGCCAGGACCATTGCTGAGACAGTGGGGGCTGGACACCCATATCCACACCCTTTTGGGTAAGCTTGCAGCTTCTGACTGCCTTTTTGAGGTCAGCACCTTCTGCGCCTATTTGGGAAGGATAGCACCAGCACCAACACTGTCGCCATTTATAGAGCAGTGGCCCCAACCCCACTGACTCCTGAGCAGGGGCCTAGAGATTGGAAGGAAATGCTGCTTGTGCCCTCTCCTTCTGAGAGGAGGAGGATGCCAGCTGTGGTGGTGGTTTGTGCCATATAGACACTGGCCCACTAGAAACTGCAGTGTTACAAACAAAATATCACACATTAGGCCACTACACAGCTGACAGTAATAGCTTTTGACCACTACTGACCCAGG
Organism: Malaclemys terrapin pileata; assembly: GCF_027887155.1. Taxonomy (NCBI): domain Eukaryota; kingdom Metazoa; phylum Chordata; order Testudines; family Emydidae; genus Malaclemys; species Malaclemys terrapin. Next base: position 40,358,808 of record NC_071515.1, read on the forward strand.
CTAGATACAAACCAGTGAGCTGGAACTGAAAGATGTAGGGTGACCAAACAGCAAATGTGAAAAATTAGGATGGGGGTAGGGGATAATAGGAGCCTATATAAGAAAAAGACCCAAAAAAATCGGGACTGTCCCTATAAAATCGGGACATCTGGTCACCCTAGAAATCATATCCCATTTCTGAGCCCCTGAGCCATCCCATACCCTGAGTGCATAAATGTTTTAAAAGATAGTCGCTTTAGACCTGTGTTAAGTTTTCATTCTTAGCCAAGATCTCCTTGCCCTGAGAGAACTGCATTTCTTTGGCATCAAGGTTAATGTTTCACTTGACAGGAATTTTTGTTGGCTAGAGTTCAGCTATGCAAACAGGTTTGTGTCAAGACTGAAAGGTTTTCAAACACTAATTTCAAACTTAGCTGAATAAATCTCTGTTCAGAAATTAAAATACACTCCCAGTTTCCATGTGATTTTCTTATTATTTAAATACATTTCCTTTAATGTAATTATTTTTACAGATTTCAAAATTATTTACAGTAACACCCATTTACATCTCACTTTTTAAATATGATGCTAGATTCCACAAAGTTTATGGTTTGAGATAACTCCCAGTAAAATATAAAAGCCCATTAAAGTCACTCAGGTTAAAATAACCTCTGGTGGGCCATTTAATCCACTGGTTCTCAATCTTTCCAGACTACTGTACCCCTTTCAGGAGTCCAATTTGTCTTGTGTACCCCCCAAGTTTTACCTCACTTAAAAACTACTTGCTTACAAAATCAGACCTAAAAATACAAAAAAGTGTCACAGCACATTATTACTGAAAAATTGCTTACTTTTTCATTTTTACCATATAATTATAAAATAAATCAATTGGAATATAAATATTGTACTTACATTTCAGTGTATGGTCTATAGAGCAGTATAAACAAGTCATTGTCCATATGAAATTTTAGTTTGTACTGACTTCACTAGTGCTTTTTATGGAGCCTGTTGTAAAACTAGGCAAATATCTAGATGACTAGATGTACTACCTGGAAGACCTCTGTGTACCCCCAGGGTTATGCGTACCCCAGGTTAGGACCACGGATCTAATCCATCTCCCTCCACTGGGGGCAAGCTGCTTTCATTATGCCTGATCTAATGCCAAAAATGATCTCATCTAGCCTTGTTTATCTTCAGTGACCACAATTCCACAGCCTCCCTTGATCGGTTTGTTTGTATAGTAAAGTTACCTGGTATTAGCTAACCTAAATTTTCCCTGCAGCAGCTTAAATCCATTACTGCATTTATCTTATCTCTGTTGAGTGATACACAAGAAACACTAACCCATGCGAAATGCCTTCTACCCTGCAACATTATATATGACAAGGATCTGAGATTGAGAAAACACCTGTCACTCAATAAGTCTGAGTTTCTCCCTGTCAGGTTTTTACCTTGTAAGGTACTTGGAGAAGGGACTGTCTTTGCTTATACCTTGTATGGGGCACAGTAAGTTATGGGCACCTGGCAAATAATTTGTCATCCCACTATTATACCAGCACACTTTACCCTTTTCTTTCTGGATATTACTGTAAAGAAATGCAATAGAACCTTAGTAATTGCACTAGTGATATGGAGACCCCAGGTGAGTTACTGATTCACAAGATTCAGTAAGTGAACAAGCATAATAGAGTAAGGGTAATGAATCACAGTGGACATCGTTAATTTATTTTGGCCAGAGTGGTTTGGTTTTAATTATCCTGTAATATGTTTTATATTGTTGGGATAAATGAAGGGGGGCAAGTAGCTCCCTTTTATGGGCACCCAGCCACCCAGTTTGCTATAAAATCCCTATTAGTAGCTGTTCTCTACTTGCTTTACTTGTAAAGGGTTAAAAATGCCATAGGTAAAAGGGAGTGGGCACCTGACCAAAAGAACCAGTGGGAAGGCTAGAACTTTTTAAAATTGGGGAAAAAATTCCCCTTTGTCTGTCTGTGTTGTTCTCCTGGAGAGCAGAGACAGGGCTGGAACTATGCTGTAAAGAGCTTTGGGCCAGGTATGAAAATCATCAGATCATACCTACTCATTTGAAACCCCAGATATGTAAGTAGATCAGGAAATATCTAAGACGACGCGATTAGGTTTCTCTCTTTTATTTCTTTATGGCTTGTGGACTCCTCTGTGCTAAAAACCCAGGTGCTTTTGTTTTGCTTGTAACCTTTAAACTGGACCTCAAGAAGCTATCTTGATGCTTAATCCTTGTAATTGTTTTTTTTTAAACCTAGCAAAAAGCTTAAGTTTCAGATGTATTTTCTTCCTTTTTATTTTTAATAAAATTTATCTTTTTAAATAACGGGATTAGATGTGTGTGTCTCTAAGAGGTTTGTGCATATGTTGTTTAATTAGTTGGTAACAATAGCTGATTCCCTTTGTTTTCTTTCTCAGCTCTTCCCTGGAGGGGGTGTGTGAAAGGGCTTGAGGGTATCCATAGGAAGGAATTCCCAAGTGCACCTTCCTGGATACTCAAAGGAGTTTTTGCACTTGGGTGGTGGCAGCATCTATCCATCCAAGTCAGAGAAAAGCTGTAACCTTGTGAGTTTAATATAAGCCTGGAGTGGCCACTATTAATTGTTAGAATCCTTGCGGGCCCCCATCTTCTGCACTTGAAGTGCCAGAGTGGGGAATCAGCCTTGACAATTGTACTGCAGTCCATTTTATAAAATGCTGAGTTCTCATTGTGGGAACCACAACATCGAACTATAAATCTTAGCTGAGAGGGGATGGGTGCGCCACCAATTTTGTATGCAGATTAGCAAGATTATTGTGTGTGCCTTTTTGGTTGGATCAGTATCATTTTGGACTGATAATCCTCATATACAAAATCTCTTTCCACTTCATAACATAGGCCACTTGCCATGAGACAGGATAGCTGTGGGGTCTCCAAGAATTGTTCCAACAGAGCTCATCATCAGCTCTGCAGGAAAATTAGAACAAAGTATCATTAAGGGCTTTCAAATAAAGTTTAGTTACACATGCAAATACCTTAAATATATAACAATAATACTTTACATCTGTATCACCATCTATCTGGAGACCTCAGAGCACTTTATAAAAATTCATTATGCCTCACACCACCACTTTCAGATTAGGAAGTATGACTAACTCCATTTTACAGATTAATCTCTCTGTGTGTCAATTTGTCCTTCCCAATGCCACACAGAAAATCAGTGACAAAGCAGGAAACAGAACAGAACAGATTTCCTGACCTCAAAACTTGTTCCTTAAGACAATTAGTTTTTATTGAAAATACAGTTGCATACAGATCTGACCATTCCTCTATTGGCCACGCAGGTGGTTCTGCTTTCCCATTTAGATTCATTACTTAAAGCACAAGCAATTAATATAATTAGAGGAGTAATTTTGCTGGCTGTGCATTTGTATTTCCATGTCCTCCTTTAGAAACGTAGCCTTTCAATCTATTATTTCCCCATCATAAATTTCCTGAAGTTCTTGCAAGTGACAATCACCTTTCAGGTTACGATTTTGCTATTTCTTTAAATAAATGTTGATTCAGCTACACATGCAGCAGCTTGAAATGTCCTCAGAGAAATCAGAGAAGCAAAAAGCTGTCCAAACCACAAAAATCCTGCTAGACAGGCCTGCAATCTCTAATTTGCACTTTTAACCTACAGAAGCACAGCCCTGAGGAATTGAGAGGCAGCTGAATATCATTGTATCATTCCTTTCTTAGGGTGTGGCTACACTTAAAACACTACAGCAGCAGTGCTGCAGCTGTGCCACTATAGCACCTCAGTGTAGACACTCACTACAGTAACGGGAGGGGTTCAGATGAAAGATCGTGGAGTCATCGTGGATATTTCTCTGAAAACATCTGTTCCCTGTGCAGTGGCTGTCAAAAAAGCTAACAACAACATTAGGAACCATTAGAAAAGAGATAGATAAGACAAAAATGTTCATAATTCCACTATATAAATCCATGATACAACCCCACCTTTGAATACTGTGGGCAGTTCTGGTCACCCCATCTCAAAAAAAAGATATTGAGTCGAAAAAAGTACAGAAAAGGGCAACAAAAATGATTAAATGAATGGAACAGCTTCCATATGAGGAGAGATTAAAAAGAATGAGATTTTTCAGCTTGGAAAAGGGACTAAGAGGAGTTATGATAGCAGCTCATGACTAGTGTGGAAAAAGTGAATAAGGAAGTGTTATTTATGTCTTCATAGAAGCACAAGAACTAGGTGTCACACAATTAAATTAACAGGCAGCAGGTTTAAAACAAACAAAAGGACATACTTCTTCACACAATGCACAGTCACCCTGTGAAACTCATTGTCAGGGGAGGTTGTGAAGGCCAAAACTATAATGGGGTTCAAAAAAGACCTAGATAAGTTCATGGAGCATAGGTCCATCAATGGCTATTAGTCAAGATGGTCAGAGATGCAACTCCATGCTCTGGGTGTCCCTAGCTTCTAATTGCCAAATGTGATAAGTGCCTGTTCTGTTCATTCCCTCTGAAGCATCTGGCATTGGCCACTGCCAGAAGACAGGATGCTGGGCTAGATGGACCATTGGTCTAACCCAGTATGGCCATTCTTATGTTCTTAATCCATCTCCCCACAGAAATTCCTATTTTTATGAAAAGTACCATTTGATTTCTAATGCTCACACAGCGCAGACAAGAACCTAGGAAATAAGTCAATCTCAGATTTAAATTTACATCAGGGAAGGGGAAAAAATATACTGGTGTTAATTATGCTTCTGACACTTAATTTGTCTCCTGGAGAAGCCTTTTGTAATGCCACTTATCTACATCTGTACCACATACACAGAGACAGGAGGCAAACACTAGAAAGGTGAAAGACCCCCCAGAAAATCATGTTTTACACAGCCCCCCACATACAAATCTGTAATTCTTTAAAAGTTAATTTAATTGAAAAAGACAAGGATAAACAAAGCTGTATGAATATATTTGTGAAGGGACATGACTTCCAGAATAAGGAAAGAATAATCCTCTCAAAACTTGGAAAGAAGATGCCTTTCCACCTTTTTGTTTAAAGAGGAGTTATGTTTTTTCACTACTGAAGCAAGCATTAGGTTAATCTTTGAACTCCTTGGACAAATAAAATTATGGTGGAGTCTGCTCCATGCAGTTCATCATTGCCCCTGTGACAGAGTGCTGGGCAGCATCACCTGGGCCAGCACTCTGGTCACTGCAACTCTAATTATTCTAGAGTAGGCCTCATTAACCAGAGCTGTGTCTAACTGATGAATAGGGACAGACTGAAGAGAACTAAGGTAGATGACACAAAGGCACAGGAAGTGAGTGAGAAGGGCGAAGCAGGGGAGAAAGCAAGTGATCTATATCCCCCCTCCCCTGCTTTCCTAAGCAACTGAGAGCCCCCTAAGGCTGAATGTGTGTAAGGGTGGTGGAAATAGTAAAAATAAACTCAAGTGTTTTACCAGCAAAAGATCTGAGCCATTTGCAGGCTCAAAAAGAAGGAGAGCGCCCGCCCTGCCACACCCTCGTTAGTATAAATCATTGTGTAGTTATTCTAATTCAGTGATAAAACACCTACTAAAGTTTGACTCACAGTTTGAGACAAAGGTCACAAGGATATAGCTCTACATTTCCAGCTCACTAGTGCTTGCTTTCTTCCTTACAGTTATGGGAACAAAACTTGTGAGTCATCCTACATTTCTTCAGCCAAACCCATACCACTGGCAGGCCCTAACAGGCTGCAGTTTTTCTGAGGCACCTACGGCTGTAATAATCATGTACTGGCAGGAACTGGATTAAAAGTCTGGAATATGAAGTTAAAAGAAACTGGAAGGACACATTAATTTGGGAGTTTAAATAGTTTAAGTTAAAGAAAAAGCCTCTAAAGCCAAACAGGAAAACAAGCACAGTTATTTAAAAGCTCAGGCTAGAATTTCCGTAGTTCACTAAAGAATTAGACATGGATCTGAGGCAAAACCCTGGATCTGAATAACTCAGAATTTTTGGAAAGTTTTAATTTAGATCCAACTTTTTGTGGCTCAGACCCATCTCTAGTAAGAATGTGATAAGAAGCTTATAGTTATTTACTGAGGTTTATTACTTGATTGTAAAACTTGTTTTGAGATGAAACTATACATACCTGGTCCCAGTTCTGGATAAAATTTATCCTGCATGTTTTCAGCCTAAAATTAGTTTGATCACATTTTAATGGATTTAATTTACTTAGTATAAAACAGTATTTAAACTCTCAAGACCTGCTTCAAAGTCTATTGAAATCATTGACTCCCATTGATGTCAATGGGCTTTGAATCATGTACTCAGTATATTAATAGAGGATTCTAATCCGTTAGGCTAACATTGGCTAGAACCTTATTTTTGTGATTCGGCAGTCCTGTTATAAATAGTTTATACTAATAAAAAAGGAGATATCAGGTTTGTGCAAAACCAAAAGAAAAAGAAAAGAGTCCAAAAGAGGGATATTATGGAGAGAGGAGTGACTATATCTTGTCTAAAATATATTCTGCTAGCAGTTAGGACAGAATGTGAATATCACTTTTAATGTATTATTTTATAAATCTAAGACTAGCAAGACACTGAAATGTAATGGCCTATCACTATAGACCCATGATAATTGCTTTGCTTAAGGATTTATTTTTAACTACATAACTGATACAATATAGATCCATAATACTAGTTATATTTACATGTACATATCTTACAATTGATATAATGCACCCAAGCTGACCACTATGTGCTTATACATAAATAGAAGACAGACTAAAACATGGCTAAACTGATACAATGTTGAGTCAAGAGAACTCACAAGTGCTCATACTACAAAACAAAGTTCTAATGCACCTTGCAGGCCATGCCCTCTGATCAATGCAGGCAATAACCTGAGTGAATAAACAGGCATTGTTCTGTACTCCAGAATTCCACAAACAGTCTCTGGCAGAACAATGTGGGAAGTGAATTCTGGGGTTGAGGGATCTCCACAGAAAACACCCTGCCCACATTTTTTCCGATTGGGCGACTCAGGGCATAATTGCTGCTTCCAGCTATTGGGACGGAACATGAGAAATAGGTAACATCTCTAAGATAACCATGACCCAAACCACAAAGAGCTTTATAGATCAAAATCAAAGCCAACAATTTTCATTCAAGCTGTACTTTCTCAGAAGAGTTAGACACACCACCAACTTAAATTAGGTTAAAAGTAGCTCTAAATACCCCATCTACTGTCCCAGGTCCCATGCCAATTGTGTGCTTTTACAATCACCTTTTTATTTCTAAATGTTTTTTCTTTCCCCTACTGCTGTGTGAATGACCACACAAAAACAAAGGAAAATGATCAAGCCCCTCATCTTTCAATGAGCTCCTTACAGCTGGGCTCTTGACCTGCCCAGAACCCTACTGACACCAGTGAGACTGGAGCTTAAGTAAACAGGGAACTATACTACAGACGTCTACACTTACCCGAGGGTCCGGCAGCAGGTAATCGATGTTCTGGGATCGATTTATCGCATCTAAACCAGATGCGATAAATCGATCCCAGATCAATCCCGGAAGTGCTCGCCGTCGGCGCCGGTACTCCAGCTCGGTGAGAGGAGTACGCGGCATCGACGGGGGAGCCTGCCTGCTGCGTCTGGACCCACGGTAAGTTCGGTCTAAGGTACTTCGAATTCAGCTACGTTATTAACGTAGCTGAATTTGCGTACCTTAGTCCGAAGTGGGGGGGTTAGTGGGGACCAGGCCAGTCTTTGGCAGCACCTCAGGAACCAAAAAACAGATTTGAGGAAATGTGTGTCATGGTAATCTTAGGGATTAGCTATAGCAATAGCAGGTAAAAACACTTTTAGATAGAAGTGTGATTTCTTCTTTTTTAAGTTGACCATGTCCTTTCAGTATCATGTGTATGCTGTGAAATCACAAACATTCCATTTTATCTTTATGATGTATCTATAACAGAATTCATACTTAATACACAAATCTTAATGAGTTCAATGACTTGACATTAAATCCAGGAGTACCTCAAACCAAAATAAAAGCTGGGAAATGTGCAGATAAGACTGAAACTCTATCCTTAACACATTTGTGTCGGAGTACTACAAGGATTTTAAAATCAGATTTTATACCATATGTCCTTTACAGTCCCCAGCTGTAACAAATGAGTGGCTTAAGTAAGCAGTTTCATCTTGGTATTTTCTTGCTTTATTTAGTTTAAGACCTCCTCTTAGCATTATCTGAACACAGCTCATGATTTAATTAAAAATCTGTTTGGAGAAAATGTTCTTGTTCAGAAAGTCAGGAACCTTAGATTTGGAATAAATGATAACACAGAGATGGCAGACAGTTGCAGGATGCTTTTTAAGCAGAAGGAGGGCATGACAAATGATGTGAAAACATATATTATGGAGTAGAGTCCTATTCAGATGGGGGTGACGTGCACTTCTGGGCAGAGATGATTGAGGCCTCTACTCCATTAAGATCTTACTTTACCCCTAAAAATGAAATCCATGGGCCTCTGTACACGGGTAAAGTGAGTAAGTACCACCATTTACTTCATTTTGTACTTACAAAACAACAAATACCAAAATTAAGTCATCACTAGAGGTGACTGGATGATTCATTTAATCTCTTTTGCTGCTCTTAGAATATCTACAAGCAGATTGCTATGTCATAGAATTTATTCATTAATCCCATTTATTTAATTATTTTTTTCAAATTTAACTCTGTAATTAAGTGTATTTGAAACTGGAGTGGTATTGCTTAGCCTCATCTACAGTAGGAGTTTTTGCCACCAGTGCAGCTATACCGATACAAACCCGCTAGAGCAGATATGCTGCATCACTGTAAACTATGCCTTGCCCTGGTATGGCTTATACCAGTTTAAAACAATAACAAAATCAGAGCTGATTCTTCACCAATCCTGAATGTAGTGTAGTCTATTACACCTGTGCACAGTAAGTGCAAAGTGGGTATATATGCTACTCTTTCAATGTGTTAAGATTTGACTGTGTTTCACATACAATGTATTTGCTTTACACATGTAAAACTAACCACACAAGTAATAAAGAATTAGGACCAGCATGCAAAAATTTCCCCCTTTTTGTTCAGTTTATAAACAAACCTAGAATTGCCTTTTTGTTTTTAAGTGATAAAATGCAGAAGGAAGGAACATAACGCTATAGAGACAGGAAAAGACTAAAGAAACACTGATACTAACTTCTCTCCTAGGCTGCTTCTCTTGTGTGATGACTCCTCTTTGCAGATTTCTAGTCACTTAAATCAAAACTTTCACAGATGATCTCTGATTGTGTGTTCCGGGTGCTGGGTGCCCAACTTGAGCCACCTGGGGCCGGATTAACAGAAGTGCTGAGCACTCACAGCTACAGCTGAGGTCAACTGGAACTGTTCTTGAACATATATAGTGCTATAGAAATGCTAATTGCTTGGAAAAATCAGGCCAATTTTGGCATTGATCTCTCTGTACCTCCATTTCCCATCTGTAAAATAGGGATAATAATATCACCTAATCTCACAGGATTGTTGCAAAAATAAAATTAATATTTGTGAAGCACTTAAATGCCATGTTGACAAGTGCCTTCAGTAAGCCACGAGGAAATTAATAATTTGGTATTCAGTGCAGGGTCTAGTTGGCATGCATTAAATAAGGAATGAGGCCAAACATTGAATGATGAGGATATAAAGAAACTTGAATAGCTACCCAGACAGTGAACACCATCCATCCTGTACACTAAGCGAAGCAGGGATCCTATGGAAAAAATAGCATATAATCATGTAATTAAAGACTATCGCAATGCATATGCACAAGGGGACTGGGCAACCTCAATTCTAGCATTTTGTAACTTTTGAATACCTGATTTAGCAACCTTAATGTTCCTTATAATAGATTTTTTTAATGTAATATATTTTCCCTGTACTACAGGTTTATCTTTATACTCCAATTGTTGGCTTGAAACAGCTCAGTTACACCTGGATGGCCAGTTAACTTTACATGTCCAATACACACTCCGCACATGGAAGTGCATGTGGAACATAAACAGCCAATTTCAGATGACCAAATGCATTACTAAAGGGATGTAGATACAGAGACTGAGCAAAAACAAGTTTAAAAAACACTCCAAAGTGCTAAAAAACAACAGAAGTTAAATCAGATGGAACCATTTTGATCCTTGCATTAGAGCTGGTCAAAAATTTAATTTACTTTTCATGGGAAATTCTGACATTTTGAAAAAGGTTTTGTTCCAATTTGGAACAGAAACTAGAAATTTTGAAATTTCCCATGAAGAGTAAATTTAAATGTTTCTCTTTCATTTTTACCAACAAAAATGGAGCAGCTGGCTGCCGCTAACTCGGGGAGACTCCTCAGATTGCTCCCCTCATCCCTCCCAACTCCAAGGCACTCCCTGGGCTGCTCCCAGGGAGTTGAGAAGTGCAGAGGCAGCTGAGAGAGTCCCCCATTGCAGAGCAGAGAGCCTTGAAACCCTGAGAGACTCTCTCGAGCCAGGGTTCTCAGGGCTTCCAGGTTCGCTGCTGTAAAACCAGGAACCTAGACATTAAGAACCCCTGCTACAGCCAGGGCTCCCGGGTTTCCAGGCTCCTGACTCTGAAAGCCCTGGGTCTCTGGCCCTAAGGCAGTCAACATGGTGGAGCTGTCCTAGAGCTGCAGACCCTGGAAGCCCTTGGGTCTCTAGAAGCCACCAAGGGAGCTGGCAGGAACCCAGGAAGCTCATGGAAACCACCTTTTCCTTGAAACATTTAGATTACGACAAATGAGCATTTTCCAACAAAGAAATGTTTCATCAGAAAATTCCCTGCTAACTCTATCTTGCATGTGTCATCAGCAGGGCTAGAATCTTAGAGCTACAGCACAGACCACTGCAATATAAGCTAACATAGTAACTGGTAGCAGCAGCAGGCTGTTATTCTTTATGTGGACCAAACATTTGAAGGAGATGGACTACACACTTTGCCATTGGGTTTCACAGCTATATGTTATCCAGCAGAAAAATATTGGGAATTCAGGAATCCTGGGTTCTATTCCAGTTTCAGTTCTTCCACCTAGCCCAGTACCCATTCTTTGTCTGCTAGATTGAAGAGCCCATTATCAATTTCTTCCCCTATGTAGGTATTTATATAGACTGTGTTCAATTTACCCCACCCCACAACCTTATCTTTGTTAAGCTAAATGGATTGAGTTCCTTGAATCTATTACATAAGGCATGTTTTCCAATCCCTTAATCATTCTCATAGCTCTTATCTGAATCCTCTCCAATTTATCAACATCCTTCTTGAAATGTGGACTTCAGAACTGGACAGAGAATTCCAGTAATGGTTGCACGAGTGCCAAAACCAGAGATAATATAACCTCCTTACTCCTACTTAAGATTCCCCTGTTTATACACTCAAGCCTTTTGGCCACAGCTTCTCACTGGGAGCTCATGTTCAGCTGATTATCCAGTATGACCCCCAAGTTTTGTTCAGAGTCAGTTCTTCTTGCTATTAGTACTGACTTTTCTGTTAACCCTTTTAGCTGTGCATAGTAAAGTATTGACGTTACATTGACTTGCTTGAACCCATATGTCAAAGAGAGTTGCAAAAATAAGCCACTTGTGAATTGTGAGCTATTATCTGATATCAACTCATCTTATGAGCAAACTGTGATTTACAATGTGCTATTGACACTCAATGTGTTATGCTACTGCTCAGAAATGTAACTTGTAGTCCATTGATAAAAGAGGTAATCTTTCCTGTTTAATTCAAATAGATCTGCACCAACCTTGAATCAAGAGCAATCAAAAATCTCACGTGATTTCAATTGTTCTTTTGCATTCTCTTTCTTACATTTATTGTAAAAGAATCCTATCATATGCATAAGATTCATTTCTATAATGTTTATCTGTATTTATATATTTATCTTAAAGCGTGTCTCAGCTTCTTCTATTGGCTATCCATCAAAAATTACTCAAACTCCTCTACATGTAGCATTTTGCTTTCTTGAACATTAGTCCATGATAAAAAGCCTTCTTTTGCCTCTCCACTAATAAAAGTTCACAGTGAAATGAATGCTTTCATCTAATTTTTTCCTTATTTGACTCCTTTGGCCATTTCCCCCCTATTTTTCATCCTTTTTATCTTCTTCATAATATAAAATTAAGTTACCAAGCCTTTGTCGATGTAACATTAAAGGTCCAAATGGGAAGACCCAGAATATCAAGAAACACATACACAAAAGTCAACATTAATTGGAGAATCTTATCTCAGACATATTGCACATCAGCATCTTATATTCTTGTCTTCTTTATTAATATGTAGCTTCATAATGTAAATTAGTGCTGATGATGTTGGATGTATGCCATAAAATATGCAAACAATGTAATGTCATCAAGTCAGATTTACTTTGAGCCTTAACTTTTACCCTTACTACCGAATGATTCATTTGGTAACTTTCAGATTGTATGAAGCAAAATTAATGTTATGTTAATCCGAGCGTTTGTGTGTAACATTTAATTCTATCCTTGTTCCAATATTTTATATTTTTCCTGGCATAAAAGGGGAATGCTCCAAGAAAACATAGTCACCTTTAAATCCAAGCCAAGATGCTAGAAGAAATGAAGGGTTTGCATAGCTGTATTTTTATTTTGTCGAATTCATCTCTCCTAATAGCTCTTCTTCATCTCTACATTCTATGAAGAATATTGAAATATGCTTCTTAACTATGATGATACCTGAAATTTCCATGTGGAGAATGACATGAAAGCTTAAAAGAGAGATTAAATATGGAAAGTATAACTGCAAATTAAGAACCCCCTAAAAACGTGTCTTTTCTATTTTATCTTGTGGGGGTATAGTGGTGACATACAAGAAAAGTAGTGAATAATCAGCCAGCCGGAAAACTAATGGGTGTTTTGATTAGTTTCTGCTACAGCTAAGGAAACCACAAAGCCACAGAAATATCCAGTCAACTCAACCACTTACTACATTTGTTCATCAGGAAATTGACCTAGATTGCCTTCAGAGTACCATTGCTCTTTAAAACAGCTCTTTCATAGTCAATGTAATGTTTGGATATAACATAAAGGAAACTATAAAAGTGACTATTCAGTGTACGCATTGAGAAAATTGACAAAGGTCATGTTTTGGAACTTGTCTGATCTAAAAATAAAGCATTACATGATTCATGTTGTTTTATTTGACTTTTAGTTGCCAATGGTATTTGACTGTAATTCATCTCTTCAGTCTTTCCACATGGAAAAAAATGGCTTTTAGTTACTGCAGACCAACTCACTACATCCAACCAGTCACATTTTGTGTGAAGCTAGAAGGGAAAAAGAAGGTTACCAGGTGTGACAGAATACACCTCTGTATTCACACCCTACACATTATTATAATAGAATCATAGAATCATAGACTATCAGGGTTGGAAGGGACCTCAGGAGGTCATCTAGTCCAATCCCCTGCTCAAAGCAGGACAAATTCCCAACTAAATCATCCCAGCCAGGGCTTTGTCAAGCCTGACCTTAAAAACCTCTAAGGAAGGAAATTCCACCACCTCCTTAGGTAACCCATTCCAGTGCTTCACCACCCTCCTAGTGAATTTTTTTTCCTAATATCCAACCTAAACCTCCCCCACTGCAACTTGAGACCATTACTCCTTGTTCTGTCATCTGGTACCACTGAGAACAGTCTAGATCCATCCTCTTTGGAACCCCTTTTCAGGTAGTTGAAGGCAGCTATCAAATCCCCCGTCATTCTTCTCTTCTGCAGAATAAACAATCCCAGTTCCCTCAGCCTCACCTCATAAGTCATGTGCTCCAGCCCCCTAATCATTTTTGTCGCCCTCCGCTGGATGCTTTCCAACTTTTCCACATCCTTCTTGTAGTGCGGGGCCCAAAACTGGACACAGTACTCCAGATGAGGCCTCACCAATGTCGAATAGAGGGGAATGATCACGTCCCTCGACCTGCTGGCAATGCACCTACTTATACAGCCCCAAATGCTGTTAGCCTTCTTGGCAACAAGGGCACACTGTTGACTCATATCCCAAATGGGGTACTCTATTCTGGAAGCAGTGACTCTGAAAAAGATTTGGGGGTCCTGGGTGGATAATCAGCTGAACTTGAGTTTCCAGTGCGATGCAGTGGCTAAAAGGGCTAATATAATACATGATGCATAAATAGGAATCTCAAATAGGAGTAGAGATAATTTTACCTCTGTATTTGGCACTAGTGTGACCACTGCTGAAATATGTGTCCAGTTCTGATGTCCCCAATTCAAGGAGGTTGATAAATTGGAAGGGTTGGAAGAAGAACCATGAGAACGACTAAAGGATTAGACAACATGCCTTATAGTGATAGATTGAACTCCTTGAGTCTATGTAGCTTAATAAAGAGAAGATTAAGGGGGGAACTTGATCAGAATTTATAAATATCTACATAGGAAACAAATATTTAATAAACAGGATCTTCAGTCTAGCAGAGAAATGTAAAACACAATCCAATGGCTGGAAGTTGAAGCTAAACAAATTCAGATGGGAAATAGGGCATCAATTTTTAATGATGAAAGTAATTAACCAATGGAACAATTTCCAAGGGTCATGATGGATACTCCATCACTGACAAATTTTAAATCAAGATTGGATTTTTCTAAAAGCTATGTTCTAGGAATTATTTTGGGGAAGTTCTATGGCCTATGTTATATGGGAGGTAAGACTAGGCGATCAGAACAGTCCCTTCTGGCTTTGGAATCTATGAATCCATGAAACTTGAATTTTAAACTCTGTTAAGAATGCATTACATGTGCACATCTGAGCAGAAATGTATTTCTATAACATTTGGTGAACAGAAAGGACACAGAGACGCTATTTTGAAATGTTATTAATAAAGTTTAGTATTCATTTCACAATGGCAAAGTTTTTACCTGAGGAGACATAATTAAAATCTAGTAATGTGATGAAAGATATAATAATCTTTGTACAAAGTATGCCTTATGAGGTATCAATTGAAAACTCATAATTTGCTGGTCAGTAATGTCCTGGTAAAATGTGTGGCAACAGTGTATGTGAAGTTATAAGATTCCCCTATATGGTGTTATTAATACACATACCAAACCAATGTGATGTCTGAACTTTGTTTTGCCTAGTAGATGAAGAAACATATCATGAAAATCAGAAGGAAGATGTGCTGTTTTACAAAGTGCAGTTATTTCCCTAGACCGCCACATTACAATTTGGACAGTGAAGTCAATTTTTTAAAAATTAATTATTTTCTTTTATGTTGTCCAGGCAATGGGATATATTCTCCAGTGGCTTACATAGAGGCACAAGTGTTTGCCCAGGTGCATATTATCCAGTTGGCATAGGACCAGTTGATGAAAATTGTATAGTCTTTCTAGAGGCCTTTGACAAGGTCCCTCAGATGAGTAAACTGAAAAAACTAAGTTGTCATGGGGTGAGAGGCCAAGTAATGTAATGGATCAAAAACTAGCTATGGGTTTATTTTCATGTACAGCGCTACAGCGGCACACATGCGAGAGCTTGTGATGGGAGAGCTTCTCCCATCGGCGTAGTTAATCTACCTCCCCAAGAGACAGTAGCTGTGTCAACAGGAGAAGCTCTCCCTCCAACATAGCGCTGTCTACACAGGGGGTTAGGTTTGTATAACTGTCGCTCAATGGTGTGGATTTTTCACACTCCTTGTTACCCGCACACTCTAGGGCACCCACTGTTTCCCAGTTCCTAGGGCTCAAGATGTAACCTGGTTGATTTAGGCACCCACACCCTTACTCAGTTCCAAGGGTTCAGGGCATACTTTTCTGCAGGTTGCAGGATCGTTTTACAAGTGAAAGAGCCTTACATAGAAATATCTTTATCCTCTATTTATTAACAATTAGCAAGCAAAATATACATGCTAAGCATACAATGCTATGCTCACCCATCCTGATTATGCAGGCAGAGTTTCCCTGTTGGCCAGGCAAGGTCAATCTCTTCTGGGTTCTGTGGCTGCATGTCACAGTTGTGCAGAGGATTCTTGGCAGCTCTGATTTTAGGCTGTGTCTTGAGGGTATGGGGTTGCGTTCTTCTTCTTCTTTCAGGTCTTTCCTTCTTTTTATTCTTCTTTTCCCTTCCTTTTCCTTCCCAGCTGGTCTCCTTCTTGGACTTCAGTTTATAAAATGAAACTTGAGTCCTGCTTAGCTATACCTTAACCAATCATTTTACTAAAATATTACAAAATAATTCTTTGACTAATCCTAACATATTGTGAAATCATTCTTTACCCAATCATACCCCACCACTTTAGTTGATTTAAATCTTGTAAAATTAATTATGCAGCAGACAAATAATCAAAGAATAGACAGCTTAAGAGATTCCTTGCTTATTTGGTGATGGTGGGTATTATTAGGAGGGGCACCTTCTTAACAGCCCAATATTACATTGTGATATGACTTTCTGCTTCTTGTCTCATGGCTGCTGCTCTCCTAATATGGTTGCATAAAAAGGCCTCAGACCTTACATCTGGAGCAACATAGTTATACCGATATCGGTCTGTAGTGTTAACCTGGCCTAAGAGAAAGAAAACAAAATGTAGGAATAAATGGTCAAATTTCATCAGGGCAAAAGATTAATAACAGTGGGGTTCCACAAAGTTTTCTACTACGACCACTATTGTTCATTAAAATATCTATTGATGAGCTAGAAAGGGGTTGAGGAAAATTTTCAGAAAACACAAAATTATTAAGGTTAGTCAAATCCAAGGAAGACTGTGAAGAACTCGAGAGAGACTTAACCAGGTTAGGTGACTGGGTAACATGATGGCAAATGAAACTCAGTGTTGATAAATGTAAAGTAACACATATTGAAAAGGAAAAGATTAAACTGAACGACTACTGAATACAGATTACAAGTTTTAAATTCATAGTATCAACTGAGGAAAAAGACCTGGGCATTACGGTGGGCAGCTCTATAAAGACCTCTCTCAATGTGCAACTATGGTCAAAAAAAATGTATAAGGAATGGGCTGGAGAATAATACAGAATATATTAGAATGCTATTATATAAACCCATGGTTTACCCTAATCTGGAATACTGTGCGCAGTACTGGTTACCCCATCTCATAAAGGATTTTGCAGAATTTAAGGAGACTCAGTTAAGCTTGAAGAGAATAATTAGGGGAATGGAACAGCTCTCCAGTGAAGAAGAAGAGAAAAAGACTGGGATTGTTTACTTTAGAAATAGGATGGATAAGATGAGACATGATAAAAGTAGGCAAAACAGAAAGTAGAGAAGGGGTTTATGTTCTCCCTGAGTCATAATACAAGAACAAGGGATCTCTACAATG
Organism: Malaclemys terrapin pileata; assembly: GCF_027887155.1. Classification (NCBI taxonomy): domain Eukaryota; kingdom Metazoa; phylum Chordata; order Testudines; family Emydidae; genus Malaclemys; species Malaclemys terrapin. Next base: position 40,376,166 of record NC_071515.1, read on the forward strand.
AAATTAAAAGGCAGCAAATTCAAAACTAATAAAAGGAAACATTTTTTCCACATAGTTCATAATTAGACTGTGGAACTCATTGCCACATGATGTTGCTCAGGCAAGGAATTTAGAAAGATTCAAAGAGGGATTGGACATTTATACAGATAAGAATTCCAGAGTTATAATAGTTAATGCTTAAAAAAATCTATGGGGTTTGGGACCTTATGTTTCAGGGATAAGTCAATCTCTAACTATTAGGGATCGGGATGAAACTTTCATGGGGCGGGAGCAGATTATCTCACACCTATCTACTTTGGAGTTTCCTTGACCTTTCTCATAGATTCACAGATTCCAAAGCCAGAAGGGACCACTGTCTACATGTCATGATCATGTAGTCTGACTTCCTGCATAACACAGGCCATTGAACTTTTCCAAAATGATTCCTAGAGCATATCTGTGACTGGTTCAGTCACAGAGACTTCCCTCAAGACTGTCACTCAATGAGCTGGGATACCACTGAGAACAACCCTTCTGCCAGAACAGGTGGCCTTCCACTACTGTTTTGCTAAGTTAGACACTCCAGTCAGCTCCAGCACAGACCCAGAGATTGGGCCACACCTCTTTGCAGTTCACTGAAACTGAGATTCACTCAGCCCAGGGGCTTCTCAGTTAACAGGGACTTTCCCAGTGCCCAGTGTTCACCCCAAATAAATCCGTTTTACTCTGTATAAAGCTTATACAAGGTAAATTCATAAATTGTCTGCCCTCTATAACACTGATAGAGAGATATGCACAGCTGTTTGGTCCCCCTGGTATTAATCACTTACTCTGTGTTTATTAATAAACAAAAGTGATTTTATTAAGTATAAAAAGTAGGATTTAAGTGGTTTCAAGTAATAACAGACAGAACAAAGTAAGTCACCAAGCAAAATAAAGTAAAAACACGTGAGTCTAAGCCTAATACATGAAGCCTCAGAGATGTTTCAATAAGCTTCTTTCACAGACTAGGCTCCTTCCTAGTTTGGGCCCAATCCTTTCCCCAGTACAGTCCTTGTTAATTCCAGCAGACATCTCAGGTGGTAAGCAGGGGTTTTCTCATGACTGGCTGTCCCTTTTGTCCTGCTCCACCCCCTTTTATAGCTTTGGCACAAGGCGGGAATCTTTTGTCTGTACTTGTCCCCACTCCCACCTCATCAATGGAAAAGTACAAAGATTAAGATGGATTCCAGTATCATGTGAGATTGTCATATGATCTGTGAGACCCCAGCCTCCATTCTTCCTGGGCTGGCCCACATGTACACAGGAAGGTTTGCAAGTAAAAAGAGCATTTACAGTTCATTGATTCTGAAGCACCTTAATGACTTCCACTTAATATGTTTACATCAGTAATACAAGTTTATATCTTATTCTCCTAATTCCAGATATAGAAATAATACATGCAAACAAATAGGATGAACACATTCAGTAGATTATAAGCTTTGTAATGATACCTTACAAGAGACCTTTTGCATAAAGCATCTTCCAGTTACATCATATTCACATTCATAAGAATATTTTCATAAAGCATATGGAGTGCAATGTCACAATATCTTTTAGAAAAACTTCTCTGAAGTATCTGATGCTGTTCACTAGTGGAACAGGATATTGGATTAGATGGACTACAGGGCTGATTCAATATGGTAATTCTTATGTTCCTAAATTCCTGCATGAAAGATAGCTAAGCAGATTTATATCATTGGGAGTCATTTGAGACACTTCCAACCTGTGTAATTATGGCCTGGTCTACACTGGGGGGTGGGGCAGGATTGATCTAAAATACGCAACTTCAGCTACGAGAATAGCGTAGCTGAATTCAACATATCTTAGATCGACTTACCTCCCGTCCTCACGGCACGAGATCGATGGTCACGGCTCCCCCATTGACTCCGCTTCCGCCTCTCGACCTGGTGGAGTTCGGGAGTCGACAGGGAGCGCGTTTGGGGATCGATTTATCACGTCTAGATGAGACACGATAAATCGATCCCCGATAGATCGATTGCTACCCGCCAATCCGGCAGATAGTGTGGACGTACCCTTAGATGGGACAGTCAGAGGACTGAATGTGTAAAGAAGAAAAGGAGTGTGAAGTATGCATTGGAGTGGGGTGGGGTCATGATCAGCAGTTATTGCTGTTCTAAATATGATGCCATCACTGTCCAGGACCTAAAAGAGTGAGCAGAGCTGTATAGCTATTTAATGATATTTTAAAACTTGTACTGTCCTTTTTTAGGAACCTTCATATCAAATAATAAAATTTGTGGTGCCACTGTAAGAGCCATTGCTGCATTCTCTATTGTGTGCAGTGATGTCCTTAAACAAAAAGTGCACACAAATTATGTCATTGCAGATCCAAACTTGTAGCCAGCGAAGCCAGCAGAAAAAAAATCTCATTTCTGTCAGTGGGTGCAGGATCTGGCAGAGTAAGAAGTCTTATTATTGTGACTTCTTTAAGGCAAATGTGAATCTTGGTATGAAGCACTGGCAAGCTACAGAATCACTGACCTATTTTAAAAATGTACTAATAGGTAACTGACTGGCTGTGACTACTGGGAAAAAACGGTGAATCTTATGTAAATTGACTCTCTACCCCATCATGGCTTCTGTTAGACTGTTTCCTCTAGCTTCAGCCAACTGACAAGAAGCATTCCATGTAGTCTCCTGTCACTCAGCAATAAAGCTTGTATAATAGCATAATTAAGGAATTGTTCTTAGAAAACAAATATTTAAGTCATGTTATCAGAACTGTGCACATTAAATACTCACATTTTTGTAGTTCTTTCTCAGATTCCTTACAGAACCATTCAAATACAGTTTTTGTTGACAAAACAATGTCTTTCAAAGAAGAAAAGAAAACATTGGGATACTGAATGAAGAATAATCCTTCCAAACTAAATATGAATTATAATCAAGTTTTATGTGATGAGGAATTTAAAAAAGAAAAGATAATTGCTTTTCAATTCCATAAACGATTGTTAAAAATGAGAAAGCACAAAATGGTTACATTTTCCTGTGATTAGAAATGCTCTCTAGACTGCATTTTACCACAAATTAATAGTTTCTACCTTTTAAATCATAATTTTGGTTTTCTGCTAAATACTATTACACTAATTACATCAGTGATTGAGTCTTTAACCATTAAATCTTTAAATACTGTACACACAGGAAAATTAAAAGTAAATCTGAAAAAATGAGTTAGGAAAAACGCTAATACTATTAAAGCTCCTATGCATACTTAAAGCATAATTGTTAAAACTTTGACCTTTAAAAAATTGAAATTCGGTTTCTTTCCAAGGATTTTACTCTCAAATTACAAAGGGCTTGTGTAGCATTTGCATGGACTAAAAATAAGCCATTTTAATATTATACATGTATAGATGTTATTTTAAAAGAAATGTTGATGCAGAATTGCATGACTTACTAAGCAATCAGAGTCTATAAGAATAATTTTGGCAGTTTTTGTTAGAAGAATTTCTGATACTATATGAGGAGGGAGGTTATTAAAAAGAAGCATCAAGCAGACATTTATTTTGCTAAAATGTGGTACTTGTGAGATGGACCCAGGATCACTTAGTGCAATGCTTCCCAGACTTGGGGCTTGGAGACCCACCATATTTGTTCATGGCAGATTTGGATCCTAGCCTTTCTCCTGCCCATATCACCTGGAATTGTTGTGTGTCACCTCTTTTTGTCCATTCTTTCTCCCCTATTTTTGTCTGTTCTCTTTTGTATTGTTTTCTGAATTTGGGGTTTCCTTTCCATTTTTATTCGGTTATTTCCCATTTTCTCTCCATCCTTTTTTTCCTTCTCTGTCTGTCTGTGAAGGACTCAGGTCTTGGTCTCTCTCTCAGTCTCAGGTCTCAGACTCTCTCTCAAAAATTTAGTCTCCCTTCTCTCTCCCATCCTACTTCTCATGCCACTCAATCTCTGCCAGTCTGTCCTCTTACATTGTCCCCCCTCTTCTGGTCTTATGGGAGCCAATCAGAGACAGGAGCAGAAGTGCAGCCTTTGTATCTCAGACACTTTTTCTTTTCACTGCCATTTCCTTAGCCTGAGTAATGCTGGTGGTTTGATGTAGCTGGAACAACCTCACTACCCATAAAGTGATCTTGTATACCGTTAGGGGAATTCACCTTATTGTTTGGGAACCACGACTGGATAGAGCTACGTGATGTGCAAGCTTCTTCTCATAGATCTAGCAGTGCCTCATAAGTCCAACAAGCAATATTCCTGCTTAGTTGAGTCTTGGGTCCTTTTGAAGAAAACATACCAATTGTTTCTAGTTAGCAACACCTGTTTTCTTCTATTCTTATCTCAAAGTACTTAATTGGATTCAAGTTCACTGGTCAAATACCAACTGTATTAAAGTTCTATTTTTCTCTCTGGTGTTGTATCGCATGGTGCTTATGAGCTATTCACATGCAGTTTAACACTGCTGTCATGGGACTGCCATGGAATAAATCAAGAAAGCATTTCTCATTTCCCATGCTTATTTGCTAGTCTTGCTTTGAACCTGCTTGAGTGTGAATAGTTGAAAAATATATCCATGAAGTTGTCATCATATGGTCCTATAGTTAACCTTAAACATTACCCAATGCCTATCCTGTTACTATTGATGTTGGTAAAAATAGAGGAAGATGAATGAAGCCACATGATATAGTGCCAGATAAGTGATGAAATCACATACCTATGTTAATGTGCTTTGTATTTGCAAATTGGTATTCAAAGCTAAGTCAGATCTGATAGGATTGGACAAGCATACTTTTGTTCTCTAGTTGCTGGGTTTGAATACGTAAGTTGTTAGCAAGTAATGTCTGCCATGTAAATTCTTTTGGTTTAAAAGAAAGAAAAAGCATCTAGCAATATTGAATTATTTTCATTTCTTTTTTAACATAAAAGAATGGCTCCAGAATCCTTAGTGCCTGTGAGAAATTTCCTAGGACCAAGTGCTTTAGTCAATGGAAAATTTACTATGAACAAGTGCTTTAATCAGTAGTTATTGGATATTATGCATCTGTAAAAACTTCCCACCGTTCCCTTTCCCAAAAGCTAAAAGAAGACCCTCTCCCACTCTGTGAATTTACCATACAATTTGCTGTTTTGGAACTGAGATGTTAAGTTGATCCAGAAATTTGGAGCGATTTTTACCACAGTCACATGAGGTAGAATTCACCTGTGGGAGGATTTTCAGAAGTGCCTATGTCATTTAGGCACACTCACTTTGAAAATCTCACCTGGGTGAAAGTCAATGGGACTTGTGTCCAGAAATTAGATGATTTTGAAAGTCCCACCCTCCCTCTTCCCACACAAAACCTATCAACTAACTTTCAGATTTAATCCTATTTGGAGGTCTTAACTGGAATGTAAGTGGTGAACAGGCCTTTTGTAGCATCGCTGCACTGGGTTGAATTTCACCCATGCTAAATTAGTGGCAAAAATAGAATTTAAAATAGGCAGGTGGGGCTTGTCAGCCATGGCAGGCACTACACCTAGGAAAAGGAAAAATCTGACTTCAAACCGACATCAGGCTAACCAGCTGCATTGTAAGAAGTTGTGCTAATCACACTTGCTCTAAACTATAGGTCTGCACCGCCAACCCTGGCTAACAGGACAAGGTGAAGCAAGCTGCTGTTGGCATCTCCCTATGTGCTCAAACTCCATCGCCTTACTGTAGGGTATAGGTACCACAAATGGGAATCAGATCTAGGTGATTTTCCCCTAGATTTCCAGCAAATATTTTTTCAAACAAAAAGGATCATTTGACATTAGTTAAGGTTGATCTCATCAGTAAACTAAACCATAAGAAATTAGGAAAATACAAATTTAAGGTTTAAAAATGATTAAAAGGTTGCAAAGTCTAGCATTCTCAAATTAATGAACGTTGCCCATACAATTTTGATTTGGCCCCCTTGTGCATATGCATTATGATAGTGTTTAATTACATAATCCTCTCTTATTTTTCCACAGGACCACTCCCTCATGCAGTGCACAGGATGGATATGCTCTGGAGATGAATTGGGGTTGTGAGGGGAAGGAGTTTATTGTCTCTAGAACACCTACTTCATTTGTTGCAGAAGTTAGAAGGGTTATAGTTAATGAGGTAGTGGACTGAAAAAAAAGAAAGGATGGTCTTGTGGTTAGGCTAGCCAAATGTCACCCTGGAGACTTGGATTTTATCCCTGCTTCTGACACTGAGTTCCTCTGAGATGCTAGGTGAGTCAGTGGCACCAACCTTTTCACGGATAGTCACTTCTGCTTGTAATTAAAGGCTATATCATAATGCTACACACATGGGGGCCGAATGAAGGTTGTATGGGCAATGTTCATTCTGCCATTTCCTAGTGTGAGAGTGCTTGACTTTGCAACATTGTAAATCTTAACTTTGTATTTCCTAATCTTTTTATGGCTTAGATTATCGATGAGAGCAGTCTTAATTAACATCAAATGAAGCTTATTATTTTTAATAGAAAACAAATATGTTTATATTTGCTATGTATATTTTACAGGTATTGTTATCTTTGTGAAATTCCTTCTTTCACCACTCAGTGCTATTGACCCATATATTAAAGATAATTAAATTATATTTATTTAAACAAAACATGGTTTTTTTTAATCCAACTTTAGTTTTACTGCAACTTCTAAATGAAATTTTTTTAACATTGTATTGGCAGTGTTGCAGTTATGTTGGTCCCATGTTATGCGATAAGGTGGGTGAGGTAATATCTTTTGTTGAACAAAAGTTGGTCAAATAAAAGAGTTGCCTCATTCATCATGTCTCTCATTTTAAAAAACAAACAAACGTGTAACAGAAAACTGAGGGACTCATCTCTATAATTTTCCACTTTTTAAAAAAAGGTACAAATTCAGACAGCCATAGCCCCCAGTTTGTAAGAAGCATCTAAACAATATACAGGAAAAGATCTGGAATTTTGTTTTCATGTAGCCCTTTTTGAGGAAAGTAACAAACCATAGAGAAGAACCAGTATCACTTACCACAGTACAAACCAAAAGGAGAACAGCAGGAGCTTCTCCGAACCCAGTCTGCTTTCATTACGTGACCCTTGTTTGGAAGTCTGAGGGAAATCCCTTAACAAAGGCAGCTGTTGCCATGACAACCAGGGCATTAGTGACTCTAAGTGGGCAAATGAACTGAAGAGACGGAGTGATAAGTAGCTGATTATATATCACAATGTTACGCCTCAGGTAGTGTCAGCAGGTAGCTGATGTACACTGTGTGGAAAAAACACAGGCTTTTCCAGTGTTCTGGTTTTCCCAAATTTCCAAAACAAAAGCCAAAACCAAGAATATACAAACAAACACAAAATAGACATTAGAGATATAAACATATTAATTAGTGGCTGAAGTTTGGTTCAAATTGCCCATTGCATGTTTACAAAAAAAGGTGAGCCACTGAAGTACAGACTCTGTGAAACAGAAAATTCAGAAGCAACCTTAACTATGGTTTCACTACTATGAGACCATAATATTGGTGGCTGCAGCGATATGTATAGCTATTTCTTACTTCATAGGGATGGAAGACCACAGCCATGCTCCCAAGTGTAGGTGAGGTGCTACAATTATAAATTGCAAACAAACAGCAGACTAGAAAAAAGAATAAAATAAGTTGAAAACTAAAACATTTCCTGATGTATAATCATGAAAAGCAAAAATCCTTGCTAGGGCTGGTCAAAAATTTTCCTATCAAAACCTTTTTATGGAAAAATCAGATTTTCTACTAAGCAAATTTTTACTCAGAAAAAGTGTCAGCAATCTTTGGAAAATTTTGAGATTCTGTTGAAAAAACAAAGTTCTGAAAACCAAAATGTTTTCAGTTTTTGGCTGAAAACTTCTATTTTTGTTTGCTCAGCAAAACGTCAAAATTTTCTTTAGGGGACTAAAAAAGACATCTTTGGCCAGTTTTAGTCCTTACCTTTATCATTGATCCACAGCCAATCTTACAGCTCTTAGTGAGCAAAAATGTTTGTTAACAACTAGTTATGCGTGAAAATGTGTACCAGTGGTACCTGCCTAACACTGAAAAAATATAATAGGTATTTTCTTTCCTATTTTGGGGTAATTTTATCTTATTTTGTAGCAATATGCGCAAACGAATGAGTGCCTTATCTGTATTACTTGAAAACATTTAACTAGTTTTACATTTTTAATTTTTCTCTTCTAGGTGAAATTCAGGCTTACACAAGAAATTATGGGTTAGATTTACTAGTACACTCTGGCTGTTTTGCACTGCTGCAGCAATGGAAGGCAGCAGTAAATCTGGCTTACCTAGCTGGAGCATGTCTATGAATCTGGCCTTCTTTTTCTACATTATATTCAAAGTTGGTCAGCATAGCCAGTAAATTACACATTAAGTAGTGTTTCCAAAAAGAACAGGGCTAGCATTTGAGGAAGAGTCTGTCCACGATTCAATGTTTTGAGTATATTAAATGTTTTTATAAAAGTGTCCATTCAGTGTTGTGTCTGTAACATGTAGAGGCAAACGCTGCAGCCTTTTTACAGGCAAAACTCCCATTTATGCCAATGAGAATTCTGTCTGCATAAAGACTACAAGGTTTGGCCCATGATGAGTTGTGCCAATGATTCCCCTTACATTTTACCAGCAATCTAATCAGATACTATTCTAGTGACAGCAAACCAATTTACAACTAAAAAAAAATGACATTGAAGGGCTTCACCACATATGGATTTGATTTGCAAATTCTTTCAGTTTCATGTCTTATAAGTCAAAATCAGTAAAATAGCAATATATAGAAACGTGTATATGTCCTCCAAGGCTAGGAATCAATCTTGCAGTGGGCAAGTTTTATTTTTAAGGTACAAAATCTATATGATTACATTCATAAAGGTGGAACTCAGTCAGGAAAAAAATATTGAGATTCTTTGCCCTCTATATACTTGCATTTAATACTGTTTGATCTTTCCCACTGATGCATGTAATTTACAGCAAAGAGAAGTGTATGTATGTGCATATACCTATATATAATCATAGTTTCATATCTATCTATCTATCTATATATATATATACACACACACTCCAAACTAGTATAAATCATATATAAAACGGATACATATAGTTTGGAATATATATATTCACACATATTTAGTATTAGTCCATGAGAATGAGTGAGGTGCAGTAGCCTCATGAATTTGAATTTTGCTAGCACTGCATAAATAGCTGGGGTTGTAAAATCTGAATTAGCTATTTTAGATTCCTGCTCAAGATTGTCATCTTGTACTTAGATAACAAAGCATGCAAAAAAGAAGATTGCTGCTTAGTGGTTACATTTGTAGTGTTATTGTAACCATGCTGATCCCAGAATGAGAGAGAGACAAGATGGAAGAGGTAATAGCTTTTATTGGACCAACTTCTGTTTATGAAAGAGACAAGCTTTTGGGCTCCACAGAGCTAAAGGAGAGTTCTATGAATCTCGAAAGCTTTCAACAACAGAGGTCCAATAAGAGCTATTACCTTACCGACCTTGTCTCTAAATTTACTTTTGAATATTTATCATAAGGCTTAAAGTAAAAACTATAAGGCACCATTTTAAATATAGAAGGTTAAATGCAGCATTGTTAACCCAAGACAACTTATCTCAATCTCCCCATCAGCCTCTTCCCCAAAGCCTCCACCAATCAGGGATGCATGACAAAAATTTAAGACAAATTATTTTAAATGGCAAGTTTACAAGTTGAGTGTCATGTGTTCCCTAATTCTCAATGGCTGCAACCATAAGGCAATGCAATAAATCTTCCGCTAAGCACTGAAAATAAACTTAGAAAAAATCTGGAAAATGACTGGTTAGATGTTTGTGATGTTCCAGCACCTGGGCAAAAGGGAAAGACTGAACAGAAAAAGAAATGTGTGATTTCCAATGACCCTGTTCAGAAACATACTTAAGCACCTGCCTAACTTTAAGTTTGTGACCAATAAGATTAACAAGGAACCATTGGGACTACTCATGTGTTTAAAAGGTTAGACACATGCTTAAGTGCCTTCGTGAATAGGGGCCAATACTTCTAATAATGTGAAAATGACTCTCGTTCTGCTCTTCTTAACATACCATCAATTTGAAAATAAAATACCTAACACTTAAGCTATCTTGGAAAAATGGAGATAGGTTAGAGACATAAATGGTGATATACAGCAGGTGGTGTAAATATGAGATTGGCCAAGATCTGTACCATGTATGAGATAAGGTAAAGGACTTATGCTAATGCATACGAGCATAAAATGAGTTTAGTCAAGCATGGCTTTACGCACATCATTTGAAAATGTTTTATCACCAAATAAAATACATGTAATTTCCATATGCAAATAGTCCTATTTAATTAAATTGGAAAGACTCAATTTTCCCTTCTGTAATTGGCTTTGGCCACCAGACATCATGCTAATAATGAATTGCAGTTTCCTTTTACAACACATCTGCTAGTGGTGGATGATAGGCATTTGGCATTAGTGATATCCCAAACCCTGACACAAAAGTGTTTATTTTTTCTGATTTTATTCATTTCCTGCCAGTTAAAAAAAACACCCTTCCAAAAACTGCATCAATTCATATTGACCCCTATAATATAGCAGTGTTGCTTTAAGAAGATGAAAGTATTTTGAAGTGAACTACTGTTCAGGATTTATAAAAAGGGATTCAAAAGTTACTTAGTAATCATGGGAATGCTATTTAGGCAGGGATAATTTTAGTGATGTTTGTAACATATTTGTAGACAACCTTAGAGGGAACATTTCCAATAATAAAACAAATTTGAGACTAGATGGAGCAGTTTTTGCATGCCTTTATATACAAAGAAACATAGAATAGATGTGAAAAAAACCTTTATTCTGATACTACAAACAGTCTGTTACCTTCCTGAAGTGCCAACTTTCTCCCAGCACTACTGTGCTGTTTTGGGGATCACCCAGACCAGTAAGGGTTCTGTCACCACCTGCCTCATAATTTTGGATGCCTTAATGCTATGCTGCTATAGCTTAGAGATCTGACCGCAGTAGCATAAAGGTCTCAACCCTGGCTTCCACCATCCTACTTACTCCTTGCAGAGTGACTTCAACAACTACTCTGATCCTGAGTCCCCCAAATCCATCTCCCCAAATTCTTAACTACCTTCCACTTTATTGCCCCCCAGAGGAAGGAAACCTGCCCCCCCCCCATTATCAGTTCACTTTGGCATACATATGCCATACAGGTGGCACACCAGAGACCTGCTTCTCGTAGAAATAAACAAGTTTATTTAATAGAAAAATCACCAGAGGTGAAACAGAAGAAAAAGCAAACACATACAAGTTACACAGAAAATATGAAGGCAATCTCAGGCTTTATGCTTCTACATTAGCTAAATTCCCTTTTCTAATACAAGTCACCTGTTGCCTCTGAAGAGTTTCCTAGCCTGCCCTCTATCCTAGAGGGGATCCAGTGTTTCATGGACAGCTTCCCACTTAGATGCTGGCCCTGAGTTTCTGGATAGCCTTCACTTCAAACCTCTTCCCTTTTGTCATGAGGGTGTACCTCTCACCACTGGGCTGGCACCTCCTCCTGGTCACTTTGGGGATTAACTCAAGGCCAACACCCCCATCTGCAGTTTGCACACCGTCAGTCTGACTCTCCATTCTTAGTTTTTCAATACAGTGCTTTTTTTTTTTCTTTTTTTTTTCAGTTTCAACATCTTTCCATTAACTTTAATGTCCATTGTCTTTCCCTGGGTTGTACAATGCTAGATGCCTGCAGTTAGTTTTGTGTAAAAAACTAGCCTGGGAGGTGACCCTTCCTGCCTGATTACTTCACCCCCTGTTGTGAGATGCTGCTGCAGTTGCATCCTAGTTAGTTATAATGTTCTACACATATACACATGCATATGTTCATAACCATAACTTGTATACAGCTCTTCTAATGGCCATCGAGTTCAGAACATTACACATTTTCATAAAAGATTGACATATATTTATGCACAATAACATTCTATATAATCAGTTGGTTCAACTGTGTATTCTTTGAGTTTCAGTCTCCCTGTTCTCCCCTTGGGGTGTCTGGACCCTGATTGTCACAGCTACTTGTTCTTAAAAGTACAGTATATATATTTTTATACTCACTCAAAAAGAATGCAGGAGTGGCACAAAAGAAGTGGAGTTGGGCCAGATAGTGTGTCCATGAGTTTTTAGGGAAGGAGCTAGAGTAAGAGTAGGTTAAGGTTTCTTATTAAACAGGACAAAAGGAAAAACTTTGATGTATTCCATCCAGAGAGGCAATAAAGGAGGAGACATCTCAATTCCCCATGGGACTTGAATTACATTTTTTTCAGTGATCCAACTCATTCTCAACACCATGTAGCACTGGACCACTAATATGTGTGGGCAGCCATAACATGGGGGCTTCCTATGGATGCAGGTTTGGCATCATTGCCTGAACTGGCACTGATAATACAACCATGCCAAGTGAATAGTAAAGGAAGGCCATTCTCCCCTTCTGACCTGCAAATACTAGTGGGACATTCCATGCAGTGGAACTTGTGTTAAGTGGTTACTAAAAGAATCAGTAAATTGGCTGCCTAATGAAACTGGTCCCCTAATAAAAGTGGAGGAGAATTGTATTGAGTAAGCATGGGGTATTATGGGGCAGCCTTTTAATAAAGGAGGTTGCCTAATAAAGTGGGGTCTCGTGAATTTCAATGTACTTATAATACTTGAATAATAAGAAAAATTAGATGCCAAAAATCCTCAGACTGATTTGTACCTAACTAAATGCAGTCTCTCTCATGGAGTACTTCAGTTTTTCTTTCTTTAAATTCTATCTACAAGATGGTGTTTTGGCTGTACACTTCTCAAAAAGAAGTTGAAAAGGTGGATGCTTACACACAAGAAAAAATATACTTTAGGCACTTTATGAGGACTTGGCATATTTGGGGGACAGCAAAATAAAGGCTGCTGTACACCAAAATATATACAAGATCAAAATCCTGTGTCTTCTTGGATCCAAGCTGATTATACATTAAACAGCAATGCATGCAAAATTCCCACTTCAAAACAAATCTAACTAAAGCATTATACAGTGAATTCAGTATTGCAAGTCAATTGCATTCCCACATATAGTTAGCATTGTTGAAAAATTAGAAGAGCAATGTGATAAACCAATATCTTACATTTCCTTGGTTAAAAAAGTTGCAACAGATTTGTTTTTTAATGTAGTTTTAGTTCATTTTCAACTATTGTTACATTAGTTTAGTGAGAATGTTATTCACAGATATACATAAGTGCCTTTCCAGCTGTACAAGTGAGAGGCTACAGTGATTGTTCTGCCTGCTAGTTATGAAAAGATATGTAGCCATGAATATTAGAGGAAGTGTTAATCAAGCACATTAGGATGACCCCAGTCACTTGTCTGTATTTTCTATCAGTATTGCACTTGCTCCAGTTGTGATGACTGATACATTTCTAGTCAAATTTGTCTGTTTTGCCAAGTTCATTGAAATAGTTTCCTAACGACTTTAGTCATTAACAGAACATACATATTATAAACACCCTCAGTATTGGGAATTAACTATGATACAGCAGCATTTGATTAAGTGTATCCTACTCTCCAGCCCCTTAATGCCATGAAAAAGAGGCTGAGGGTTGAACTCGGGAATTAGAAAACTTGCATTTAACAGGTATACAAAGAAATCCCTTATTTAAATTTTTACACAGGGAAACTGAATGGTTCAAAAAACTGGTAACAATGTGAAGGTTTAAGAAAAATATCTCTCTTTTTTCATTCTGTGTAAAGAACTAATACACTGTTATGGAGTTAAATACACATTTATGAATAACAATAGTTTTTTTCAGTTTTAGGTCACCAGTCTAAATATTGGACAGGTCAATAGTTATTGAAAGTTGTTATCATTTGCTACTTCTTCACTGGCTTCTGTGAAATGTGTTGATGTCTCTGTAAAATTCATATCAGTGCCTAGATCACATCTACCATCATATTTGGTACTGACTGGCATCTTTGGAAGGCACAAACCATCATGGAGACTGTACTATCCTTTCACTCCAGTAAGTGATCCCTCCATGTCAGAGTTGAGGCACATAGCAGAGTAATGTGGGGAAGCTTGCACAATGTTGCATCTACTGGTTCTCCGAAAGCAATAGGCAGATATAGTATGCAACTAAATTTTGAATTTGGACAAAATAAGTCCTTATTACTAGATGCCCCAAATTCTGACACAATTTGGAACAACTTGACTTAGGAAGTCAAGGACTGGAATGTCTGGACTCTTGTAAATGTGTCTAGGTTGTCTTATTTCTAACATGCCTGGAAGCAGAGTACTTAGGCACTAATCAAATCAGAACAGAGGTGAATCAGCAGCAGTTTGTCTGCTTTGTCTATGCAGTCAATATCACACCCTCATGAGCCAGTTTTAAAATGATTTCTGAGCTTCTGCATATAGCCACTATAAACTGTGCTAAAATACTGAACCCATCAGCTATAACACACCTGACAAGTATGACTTTCTTGAGATGTGACACAGAGCAAACATCTTTTTTAAGAAGATCTTCAGCTGAACTGCAGGCACACTAAACTAACCAAGTGAAACAGATGGTATGATGATGATCTCATGTTGTAGTCTAGACAGGCTGATAAAATGACTGCATAACAGAAAGAAATGAGTCTCTAAATAGGATAAAATACACATTTTGGTGAAGATAAGAAACAATAAGGTTTGGCAGGGTTTAAAATAACAATTAAAAATAATAAATCTGAAAATGCTTTTTTGGAAAACATCTGTCAGTCGTGTTTGCCCTTTGATGCTGTGTGAAATAATTTTGACTATGCCAGGAACTTAAATTAATTAAAAAATATATGCACCTGTTGGATACAGAAGTAAATCTGTAGCCACCCAAGATCCCATAGTTGTTACTGTGTTCTACTCTGTGGCTGCTATGAACTTCGTGGACTGCACTTAAGCACATGCTTAACTTTAAGGACACTCCTAAATCCCGTTGCCTTTAAAGTTAAGCATGTATCTAAGTGCTGGTCTGAATGGAGATGCTTTTCTCAACTGGGGCCTCTTTAAGGACCATATGTTCTGTGCAAAACTAGCACAGTAGCACTAAACATCCAGAAAATGGGTGAGTGAACTCAAAGTAGTATTATTGCCACCTGGCCCTGCACATTAGACCCCTTCAAAGGACAGTGGAGTTGCTGGTTGACTTAATACCCAACATTTCTCTGGGACTCCTGGATGGGCCCTTCTCATCCTGTGCCCCCATGCAGACAGTGGCACACATCCCTAATCTGGCTCTTACCATTTGTTAGGAAAATCCAAGTGGGTGCTTTATGATTTTTCAGTACACCACAGATATACATTCTTTGTCTATTCTTTGTTTATTTATAAGCCTTTCTTTTCAATTTCAGGGAGCATTTTTGCTGTTACCGGTTTTATTTCTTTTTTGTTTTACGGAGTTTTAATTTTTTTTTTTTTTTTTTTTTTATGATTTAATCTGAAATATCCCATAGCTCAGTAATCTGATCTGGCATGCTTATGCAAGAAGATGCTAGGATTAGAAGCAAGTGCCATATAATATTCAAAAGCTGGTAATCTCTCCTTTACAATAGTATGAAACTCTCATTTTTAGCTATGGTGGAGAAATTCAGGCTAAAGTATATAACTGGTTGAGGCCTGAGTATTGCTCATCCTGCACCACTGATCCAAGTAATTTTGGAGAAAGAAGGAAGCATTTTTCTGGTAGCTGTTTTTTTTAAATGGTTATTGTTTGAAACAGTTCAGAAATTTGGAATGTTAGAAGCAATCCAGATGGAGATAGATTAGTGTGCAGAGAGAAGGTAATGCGGCAAAAGGTTCAAACTAAATGCAATTTATCATGTGATTCCACTATTTTTCACATGGATATTACCATCATATATAGGATGTCAGGTGTTTTTGTACCAATTTTAATTAGTTTTGAATCTCATTTCGTTGATGTAAAGAATAGGTGACTTTTTAACTATTAATTTTGTCACTTTTTACATGTATGGTGGGCAGACTGCGCATGTGTGTGAGAAAGAGGGGGAGGGGAAAATACATCATGGTGTGGTGTAATAAACAGGCATGAGTTTGGAATTTTTTCATTACCCACAAGTCGCAAAATCACAAATGAGTTATACACATTATCCAGAATGACTGCTGATAAAACCGTTATACAATACTGTACCACACCAAAGTCAGAATTGCAAGAGGGTGGGGTGGGATATGAAGATATACAGACTTAATCCATCTCTCTCAAATTCCCACCTTGTGTTTTGGAATCTAAACTTTAATTTAAAAAAAATAGAGGATGGATCAGATTCTCAATCAATGTAAATAGGTGTCCTTCCATAATTTCAGTGGAGTTACCCTGATTTACATCAGTTGAGAATCTGAACCTTTGTCTTGAGCCTTTACAGTTGTGAAAAAAAGTCTTCTAAACACGAATTGAGTATAACTGATGCAGTGATTTCTGCCTGAATTTGCAGACCTTGAAATTGAGTCCAGGGTGCCCAATGGGGCACTCAAAGGAGACCACCTAATGGGTGAGGCCAAACCCCAGAAGGAACCTAGACCAAGGACCCTAATTCCATCAAAATGTGTATGATCCTATTTTGAACATCTGCCCATACTACTGTGACTAGAACTGCAAATGGATAGAGCCTAGTTTGTAGGCACAGTTGGCAGAGTACCATTTTTAATGAAACTCCTGAACCACACCATATGTATTTTGTATTTATCATATATTTCACAGAAATACTATTTTAGGAATATTTTTAAGAAATTTAATTTTATTGGACTATTTATTGTATCCTGTAAAGCCAGGTGGCTAAATACAAGTGTGCAGAGCTCTGAGAGAAAAGTTAAAACTAATAAATGTCAAATACTCCACAAAAGACCTAAAATAGTTTTTTCTTGAATTAAAACTGTGACTCATCTAAAGACTGTTGTCTCGGGCCCTTTCAGGACTGAAAGTACATGCTGAATTCCACTGGAAAAAGAGGAACCTCCACTTCTCAAAAGGATTAACACCCCCATGCATCAGTGTAGTGGGGCACAATCACCTTGAGATAGCCCCCTTGCATCAGGCATAACTTGGTTGGTATCCTCAGCTCCAGCGCCTCCTGCTGGCTGGCTGTCTGCCTGCCTCTGGCTCCAAGCCTTTCTGTGGCTCAGCCCTCCAACCAAGTCATAATGTTCAAACCCCTTCCAGGGTGTCACGAACAAGTCAAAATGAATCCAAATAATTCTTCTGCCCCTTGGGCTACTGAAATCTTCTCTTTCTACTTACAAACTGAATACCAGGGCTTCCCCTGTAGCATACTTCCCCCATTGTCACCCTGTTAAACCCTAGCTCTGTACTTCTCTCTGCTAGAGAGACCTTCCTCCTCGGCAGTCTCCCTTAACTGGTCTCCTTCAATCCACTTATAAGTCTTAGCTCTGTCCCCTCTAGCCAGGGGACAATTAGCTGCTCAGCCCGCAGGGGAGGCATTGGACTTTTAAAACTGAAATATTTTTATATCTAGAAAAGGTGTTCTGAAACAGGACTGTACATTGCCCAACCTGGATCCCAGGCAGGGGTAATTTGAGGCAGGAAAGTCCAAATTTCGGAGTTCCAGAGGAAGAAATATTTCTCTGGTAGGTTATTTTTTAAAATGGCAGCTTCTCAAGTTAGGAATATTAGCACAAGTCCTGGAAAGATTCTAGGCTTAGAGGAAAGATTCTAGGCATGTGATCAGTGCCTGTGCCTGTGTGGTTTATCACACAGATGTCACTTCCACGTATCTGGAGGTTATGTGAATATATACATATACACCCATATATTAAATACATTACAGCGGCATTGTGCCTTTTGGCAAGCACCCTTTCTGCTAAGCCTTGGGATGTTTTGCTATACTGTTTGCTACACACCATCCCATTAAAAAAAACATGTGACCTACGCTGATATTTCATTTCCACAGCTACAATAAATTGCTATATTCAGCTTTTCTGTCATTTAAACTGAAGTTCCTATAACAATTTTAAACTATAATTTTTCAGGCTCAACTATACTGTACTCTATTATTAGATGCCTAAACTCCAGTGTAGAGAAATTCTATAGTGAAAGTGAAGCTGTCTTTTCCCCAGTATGATTCAGTCTATCCTTATTTGGTAATCACCCAGGCATACGGTCTGCATCATAACATCTGAGGCATGCATTCTGAATGTATTAAAGTCATCCCTGCTGACACATGGACTAGTTCGATTATATTGGGAGTGATGGGTAGCTGGTTTTTTGGTGCTGGCAAAGAGATATCAAGTAAATAAGTGTTGTAAAAAAAATAATACAGTAGCAGGTTTATGAGACTTATCTAAAGCCCGTTATAGTTCGTGGGAAGTTTTCATTGACTTTAGGGCACTTAGCCAGTGCCCTGCCAATCTGTTTGTGTAGAGAGTTTTCATGAGAAATATTAAAAACTGTAAAGAAAAAGTAAGGCTGTAATAAATGCTGGACCAGAACCTTTTGAGGGTAGTCCTTTATTTTATGGTACAATATACTAGCATTTGATGTAAAAATAGAAAAGGATACTGGACCACTTTCCTTTTCAGTTACATGAGTGCATGTTCACTGGCTTTAACTACCAGAATTTGGCCCACTGTATTAACAATGTAAAGTTATATTTTTTAAAACAGTGTTAAGGAGCAGCTTTGTGCTTTTTAGTCTTGTTGGTTAGCTCTGTTTTACAATGTTTATTTTTTGAGCTGGAGCTAATGTAGTTCAAGACCTTTTAGTTTAAGTATTTGATACTTAAAGGTGTCCCTTAAGTAGAACACTTCAGCCACTGTAAATAGAAGCTCATGCTCCAGTTCCAGTAAACAGAAACTTGAAATGAGCTAACAAGCTTTTCAGTTGGTGGATATTATCTGATCACTCCTTTATAGTTCGATCCCATGGACTCCCATGATTTTTTATGAGTGTTTAATTGTTGAAGTTACAGTAAGTATATGAAAATTAAGTTTAGTGAAAATAAATAAAAATATTTTCTTTTTCTTCAGTTGTCTAGAAGCATATGCCCTCACTTACTGGATGCAGACCCAGCCTCAGTGATGGATGCTTCTTTCATCACCTCCAAATTGGACTACTGGAACATGCTTTACCTTTGGCTGACTCTGAAGACCACTTTGAAAACTATATCTGGTTCAACAAGCAGGTGCATTGGTGCTAGGTGGAGCTCATCACACCAATACTCCACACTCAGCTGCAACTGTCTCTCCAAAGCCAGGTGCATTTCAATACCCTGTCCCTGATGTTTCATTCAAACTGCTAAATGGGACACAGACTAGCTCGCCAAGGCCCTGATCCTTCAAACACTTCAGCAGGAGCATAACTTTACACATGAGGAGTCCCATTAAACTTAGTGAGACTATTCATATCAGTAAAATTAAGCATGTGCATATATGAAAGATCAGGGCCTAAGAAATGTTTTTTCACTTTACATGGTAATAGGTGCATTCAACAGGGATACTGAGGCTGATGGAGCACAAGCTCAAATTTGAGGGGACTAGCGGCAAGGCATTCTCAGTGGAGGTTCCTCAGCTTTGGAATTAATTTCCACTAGAGATTAGTCTGAGTCATGGCATCTTTATGGTATGATGCAAGACAGCCTCCTGCAAAAAAAAACTTCTCTTAAAAACTGAATTGTGAAATAGACCCATCTCCATGCTCTAGAAAGTTAACTTTAATCTGAGGGGAGAAAAGATGGAAGCTTCGTTCATCCTCCTTGAGTATATTGATATACTTCTATATATCAATGTGTGATGATATTCAGATAATACAGGGATGGGTCTCTTTGAAACACATGTGATAGTGATAATAATCTGCCAGGAATTAATGTTTGAGTTTCTTCTGATGTTTTTAGAGTAGTTCTGAATGTGACACTTGGATGTGAAGATAAAAGCCATAGAAGTATTTAAATTAAATTTTACAAATACATTTAGTTCTCTAGTCTCTCTGTTCTATGCTAGTGGCACACAGTTTGGTAATTATTTTTTATTTTTTTCTCCATTTGATTTTGGAGTTGTGACAGTTAGGGTACGTCTATACTTACCTCCGGGTCCGGCGGTAAGCAATCGATCTTCTGGGATCGATCCTGGAAGTGCTCGCCGTCTACGCCGGTACTCCTGCTCCGCGAGAGGAGTGCGCGGAGTCGACGGGGGAGCCTGCCTGCCGCGTGTGGACCAGCGGTAAGTTTGAACTAAGATAGTTCAACTTCAGCTACGTGAATAATGTAGCTGAAGTTGCGTATCTTAGTTCGAAGTGGGGGGTTAGTGTGGACCAGCCCTAAGGTATTCAATCACCAAATATGGTCCGTAAATTATCACCATAATATACTCTCTGAGGTCCATGATATTTTTTCCCAGAAGGTCCCAGATATTTTTTTTATTTTGTTTAAAGGATGGTATTCTCTACAGTTTGATCCTGAAGAGCACCTGCAGGGATTTAGCGGCAACATTTAAAACTCTCTCCTGATCCTGTTTTGAATCTTCACCCGGGTTCCTGGCGCAAACATTACTATAATTTCTCTTGTTATTGTTCATTAAAGTGTCCAATTTGGGGACTAGATATCAATAATTCCAAAACCAGAGGTCATTTTCTTGCATTTCCAACAACATTGTAGCTACATTTCAGTGGTGGATGAACTGATTCCTGTCTATGTAAAGGTTGCAAAGTGCTTTAAGATACTAGTTTACAATGCAATAAATATGTTATATCTAGGTCCTGATCCTTGAAGTGATAGCATATGGTAAGACTGCTGTACCTGTGAGAGGCCTCACTGACTTCCGCCCAGGCCCAGCTGCTTCTTGCTCACACTGCTGTTTGCTAGATTGTGACTCACTCTTCAGGGCTTTCTGTATGTTTATACACTTCCCAGTGTAATGGACCCCGATCCTAATAGGGGTATCTATGTGCTATTGTAGTACAAAATAATGAACAATAATTATTAGTGAAACTGGACAGAAGCTGAAAAAACAAAAGGCATTTCCACAGAGAACAGAAATAGACCAGTATGAGACAGACGACTCAGTTTCTGAAGTGACCATTTTGGTTTTAAGATGGAATTTTAATACCAGCTATGAACAACGGTAATTTCAATGTAAAACAAAATGGACTCCAAAAGACACATTAGTTTTCTAGTAAGCTACGAATTGTCTATGTAGAAACTGTCCTGCTAGCTAATCAAATTAGTTTATTTTCTATTGTATGCATTACTTATCATTTATTTTAGCGCCACTCTTTGTTTTTTATTTTGATAGATATAGCTTCTAGTCATTGTGATCCAGACAGAGATATTTAGGAAATTCCAATTCATAGTAGCATCTGGCTTTATTTTATTCTTTTGACATCTCTTTATTGCTAATATTAATTATAAATTCTAAACCAACATCCTTCCAGCCAACCCTTGCTTCTCTCTTTCTGGCTCAATAGAGTCACAAAATCTTGCCTTTTTAACTTTGATTTTTAGTTAGTCCAATAAAGTGATTTACCTACATCATTGCATTTTTCCCTATTCTTTCTCTAACATAATTACTACTTCAGTTTCAAAAATAAGCACTTAGAATACTTTTGGTTATGTTTTCAAACCACAATGGTTTAGTTTTATACTACAAACCTAAACTCTAGTTTCTGTCTCTGTCTGTCTCTCTCTAGCTAGACTTGGAAGGATAAGAATTTTATCTGTAAATATTGGTAAACACAGATTTCACTGTACACACACAAACCAATGAAAAAATATTTCCATCAATAATAATCAAAATTTAAAGATAGGCAAAGTAAGTAAAATGGTGTTTGAGAACTTATTAGAGTTTGATTTAAGGATATTTACTCTGTAAATTTTGACATGCAATGTTGACAATTTATGTTTAAATGATTATAAACTATTTGAATCTCAACATCTACAGTCATTAAATAATTTTTGTCTGACCCTGCCCATAATTTCCTGCAACTGTGAAAATTTAAATTGGTAAAAAATAAAAAGATGCTTAAATGAAACAGATATTATCTGTCAAAATTATAAAAACATCAAAATTGATTTCTGCCAAGCCTGTATACAGCTATAGTTTTCAAAAGCAATTATTGATTTTGGGTGTCCAAATAAAAGAACTAATTTTCAGAGGATGGGTACTTATCATTTGGATGAGATATGCATTCATAAGTGTATGAATATATGCATGAGTATGTGCATGTAGGTATATTTACATATGAAAATATATCATGTAAGTTTTTAATTTAAAAAATAATACTATATGCACATATATGTATGACTATTTTAAAAATGAGAAACTTACATCACGTGTGTATGTGCATATACGCACACATATATCACTTACACACACATATGAATGTACATCTCATCCAAGAAATATATCCATATGTGTGTCATCCAAAGTAAACTATGTACCATATTACTCAACAAATGTTCAAATTAGTGATTCTCAAATGAAAACAAATCAAATTAAAAAGGCAGATAATTGTTTTTAAAGCTCTCACTCAAATCACTGTACATTGCAGCCATTCATAGTCTCTCTATATATAGTATACAACTATATTAATTAATTCTGTAAATGTTATTATCTATTATTTAATTGTATAATTATTTTGCTAAATATAGAAAGCATTTTGTGATGCTCTGGTATGAAAGATCTGATAAGAAAGATTTATGTCATATGGCTGGTTATACATTATTGCAGATTAGCCATTAACTTTAAAACAAAAGGAGTGGCAGAGTAATAAGTGTTTACAATATTCACGTTTAATGAGTAACAAAAAATGGTGTAAAGTGTTTCATTTTTAAAATACTAGCGTAAAGATTAAAAAATACAATTGCAAAAACCTTTTGGATCTTATATCAAGACTACTTTATTCCATTTTTAAAATGGCATAAATTAAGACTGATGTTTCAGTCCACATTTTTAACTTTAAATGCAAATTTTCTGGCCTTTTTGTGTGTTTTTGAGTCAGACCCACACTTCTTATAGCTCCAGAAAAAAATGGAGTAAATTCTTTCAGTAATCATTTTTGTCATATTATTATTATTGGTATAGCATGGACAGCAAATTGTCTGTGGTCTGTTACAACCAATTGATTTTACACTTCAACCAAAGAAAGACCAAATCCTTTGAGAAATTTATCTCAGAAAATAAGGTTAAGCAGAGACTAGCTGAGATGAGAGATTGGAACTGGTTTACAGGTTTTTCACCTCTAGGTCACTGGTTCAGCTTCAGCCCTGGTTTGATATGACTGAAAGTCAACACCTTCAGAAAACCTTCTACTTTTTTTTCTGTGACGGGAATGAATGACTGCCAGAGCTCAAACGTCTTTCACCCTCTTGTTCTCTCTCTCTCGCTTACTCTCTCTCTTTCTTCATTTCAACAACCTCTTCATGCTCTCATTCCTGCTCCTTCCTATCACTCAATGACTCACTTTCCCTGTTCAGTCATTCCATACCCCAAATTCAGTATTGCCTCTTCCCCACATGGTGTCAAGTATCAGAGGGGTAGCCGTGTTAGTCTGAATCTGTAAAAAGTGGAAGAATTCCACCATGCTTTCAACAGCTTCCACCCCACCATCAACCTCAGCCTGGACCAATCTACACGGGAGGTCCACTTCCTGGACACCACCGTACAAATAAGCGATGGCCACATTAACACCACCCTATACCGAAAACCCACCGACCGCTACGCCTACCTTCATGCCTCCAGCTTCCACCCCGGTCACACCACACGATCCATCGTCTACAGCCAAGCACTGAGGTACAATCGCATCTGCTCCAACCCCTCAGACAGAGACCAACACCTACAAGATCTTCACCAAGCATTCTCAAAACTACGATACCCACACAAGGAAATAAAGAAACAAATCAACAGAGCCAGATGTGTACCCAGAAGCCTCCTGCTACAAGACAGGCCCAGAAGAGAAACCAACAGAACTCCACTGGCCATCACCTACAGTCCTCAGCTTAAACCTCTCCAACGCATCATCAGTGATCTACAACCCATCCTGGACAATGATCCCTCACTTTCACAGACCTTGGGAGGCAGGCCAGTCCTCGCCCACAGACAACCTGCCAACCTTAAGCATATTCTCACCAGCAACAACGCACCGCACCATAACAACTCTAACTCAGGAACCAACCCATGCAACAAACCTCGATGCCAACTCTGCCCACATATCTACACCAGCAACACCATCACTGGACCTAACCAGATCAGCTACAACATCACCGGCTCATTCACCTGCACGTCCACCAATGTTATATATGCCATCATATGCCAGCAATGCCCCTCTGCTATGTACATTGGCCAAACTGGACAGTCACTACGCAAGAGGATAAATGGACACAAGTCAGATATCAGGAATGGCAATATACAAAAACCTGTAGGAGAACACTTCAACCTCCCTGGCCACACAATAGCAGATGTAAAGGTTGCCATCTTACAGCAAAAAAACTTCAGGACCAGACTCCAAAGAGAAACTGCTGAGCTCCAGTTCATTTGCAAATTTGACACCATCAGATCAGGATTAAACAAAGACTGTGAATGGCTATCCAACTACAGAAACAGTTTCTCCTCCCTTGGTGTTCACACCTCAACTGCTAGCAGAGCACCTCACCCTCCCTGATTGAACTAACCTCGTTATCTCCACACTGATATATACCTGCCTCTGGAGATTTCCATTACTTGCATCTGAAGAAGTGAGGTTCTTACCCACGAAAGCTTATGCTCCCAGTACTTCTGTTAGTCTCAAAGGTGCCACAGGACCCTCTGTTGCTCTTCCCCACAGGTTATCTCCTTTTGCTTTCTTTCCCCTCTTCCATTTTTCTGCTCCCATCCCCCACCTTCTCTCTTGCTTTCACTGTGTATATGTGAAAGATTCAGAAAGAGAGAGAAATAGAGGAAAAAACAGAGGTACGGAGACACCCAGAAAGACAGACTGAAGGACCAACTGAGAAAGAAGAAAAACAAGAAGGAGTAAAGCAGGAAGACAAAAAGGCACAGAAAGACAGAGAGGCTGTGTTTATATTAGCCTAATTTCTGAAAAAGAATTCCACCAGTGTTAGGATCAGTGCAACTCCAAATGTTAGCAACAGAAGGAATGCTAGTGTAGACAAGAAAGACTCCAGGTGGGTGCCAGCACTGTACCTATAAACCTGCTCAGAACAGGTCTAGTCCTTATTTATTTTAAGATTCTCCTTGGCCCAACCAGCATCACTTACTCATTTACCTGTGAAAAATGTGAGTAAGGTTTTGTTACAGCTAAGTGGCTGAATGTGACTGCTTTCACAAATTAATTATTTGCAGCTCCTCACTCTCCCTTAAAGCAGACAGAGTTGATTTTAAGGGCTGGTATACACACAGTTTGTGTACTAATGTACCTAAACTGATTTATTTAAATCTGTGAACAAACTGTGTAGACAAGGCCTAAGTTAGACTATCCTTTGTACTTTATTTTCTTGTAGCAGCTCTGAATGTATTCTACCTGGCCATATCCAAACCCTGATCCTTTTCCCTGAAGATATGCCCTTTTCAGCCTCTCCACCAAACTCTTGCACCACTTCCAGTGTACATCCTCTTACACTTCTCTTCGCACATGACACACCTCTTCAGCTGCTATATAAATTTTTGCCCTTCCTATCATTGGTGCAGATGTTGTCCATGAAATGTCAGCTTTGAGTTTAGACCAAAACCTGTATAGAAATCAATTCCATCTTACTTTGCAAAGGAGTGATATAAGGTAAATAACTTAGGAAAAATCACATTTGAATTTATTGTTTAAAATTATAACAATCTTTTAAAATAGCAAGTTGTTTTTGCTTAGTTACTTTAAAACAAAGACAGATAACATAAAATTATCCACCAAGCGTAGCAGAAATAGTGATAATATATTTAAAATTCAAATCAGTACTCAAATTATACTGTCATTATTATTGAAATACTTTCAAAACATTCAGATTATTCTAAGTGAGAGAAAAATATTTGCTTAAAAAAACCACAGCTTTTAAAATCTATAGAAATATTCGTGATACTCTAAATTTTGTTTAATTAAGCCCTTCTACACTTAGCATTTCACAAAAGTACAATATATACATCAAATCTATGGAAAGTTAAATGACTGCTGTAATTTTAGCACCAAATGGAAGATTAACTATAAATTTGGCTACAGTGTTCTTCAGATCACATGATAAAATGTGGATAAAGCAGATGACTTAAAGAGTAAAAGTTCAGAGAATAAAGCTTTACAATGAATGCAGGAGCCTTGATTCTGTTCAATAGGCATGCAAGCTTCTTTAGCTCAGTTGATAACTGGCTTTAACAATGCACTTTATACTCAGTGTTGATTTTTCCTTTTTCCTGTGAGGCATTTATTCCATCTCTACTGCATACTGCCCAGTCAATTATCGGGATCAGCAAAGCAATGATGGGGAAGAGGAGAGGGAGCTTTTAAATTCTATCTGTACCAAAAGAATTGCTCGCTCCAGTTTCTTTCTTTCTTTCTTTCTTTCTTTCTTTCTTTCTTTCTTTCTTTCTTTCTTTCACTCTAAAGACTCTTAAAACTAAGATATGCATGAGTTGGTTAAAGTATTTTATCAGCTGAGTGCCAATTTCAAATTTCCAGCTCTTGTATAAGCAGCCTTTGTATAAGCAGTTCCTCCACTTCCCCCCTCCTTTTTCTTCTCTGTATTTTGGAATCTTGTTAAGGAAGAGCAAGCCTTCTCTGAATTTGTTACCATAATGGTGGAGGATTAAATCTGGGGCCCATCCTGTATTCAAAATACTCTCTTGGACAGAAATTTTAACATGTCAAGAGGACTCCAGTACAAGAGCTAAGGTGAAAAAGCTACAAAGTAACCCAAATACCCTAAGAGAACTTGCTTCAATATAGAAATCCCCTCCAACCACCCCCCATAGTTGTCACCTACTACCCCACTCTGGAACATATATTGGGATATCCTTAAACAGCTACAACCCATGCTCAGTGGGGACCACATCCTGAAAGAAATCTTTCCTGAACCCTTTCTTCTGATCTTCAAATGACCCTCCCCCCGCCTCCCCAAGCTCATCATCAGAAGCAAGCTCCCCACAGACCAGGACACACCAACTATAAGCCCAGAACCTACCAGAAGAACAGGTATGACATATATCCACTGCTATGATGATCAACACCCCACACAACACACCTTTGAAGATTCCTGGGTCCTACACATGCCTATCACAATATGTGGCGACCTCATCCAGTGCACTAAATGTCCCAATAACAACTATGTGAGTGAAACCAAACAATCACTATGCTCTTGAATGAACTCACACAGGAAAATGATAAAAGACAAAAATAACCCAACACCTGTGGATGAACATTTTTCACAGAGTGATCACTCTATATCTGGCCTCTCAGGCCTCACCCTCAAAGAAAACCTGCACAACACCTTCCAAAGACGAGCCTGGAAGCTTACATTCATAAATTTGCTAGACACTAAAAATCATGAACTGAATAGAGACACTGCATTTATGGCTTATTCAACAATCTATAATCCATTAACAACCTCACCACCACCACCACCCAAGCCGCCTTTCCCCCACCCTCCTTTCCTTTCTCTCCTATGATTAGAGGGGTATTAACAAGCCACTTTTCATATTGAATGGCCCCTTAAAATATGAGTTAACTACTTATGCTAAACAATCTGTTCCATCCTGTATTTATCTAGGACACTGACTCTGAATATACTTCCCAGACCTGAAGAAGAACTCTGTGTAAGCTCGAAAGCTTGTCCCTTTCACCAACAGAAGTTGGTCCAATAAAAGATATTACCTCTCCCACCTTGTCTCTCTAATATCCTGGGGCCACAACATTGCATAAAACACTGCCTGCAGAAAAAGCTGATAGAAATGTATGTGGAGAAGCTATTTCAGTAGTTTCCCTAAAGGTTGGAACTGGAAATCTGCTTTGAATGCTATCTTCAACATAGTTTGCTGTCCTTGCTGAGAGAGCTACATTTTAATACCATTATATGTGAAACTGCAATGTATTTCAGAGTGGAAGAGGGTCTAGTTTGGCTTATTTGTTGATTATGAGAGAAAATATTGGAACAAAAAGTTTTTGTGGCAGTTGGGAATTAGAGTTTATGATTAGCTAGCAGGAGGTAAGAGTGCCTACCCTCATAGCTTCTGCTTTAATAGCAGCATACAGTAAAAGTGCCAATAAAGACTTTTCCTATTTATATATGATTCTTACCAAGTCTATCTCTAGAAAATCTGGCAAAAAGATTACAAAACAGATTGCTTACTTAAAGAATAGGTACATATTCAATGTTATATTACTATACACACAGCATTCATTATAAGGTTCATACCTGAGTGCAAAAAAACAAGGCCAGGCCAGGGCCGGCTCTGGCTTTTTTGCCGCCCAAGGTAAAAAAGCCTCCCGCCGCCCGCCGCCCGCCGCCCCCCGCGAGTGTGGCAGGGGAGGGCGCCGAGCCCGGCCGTGGGCCGCTCTCCCTGACTGGCCGGAGCGCCGGGGGAAGGGCGGCGAGCCCGCCGCGGCTCCGCTGGCGGCCGGAGCCCCGGGAGGAGGGCAGAGAGCCTGGCAGGGGCTCCGCTTTCCCCGGCGGCCAGAGCGCCGGGAGGAGGGCGGAGAGCCCAGCCGGGGCTCCGCTCTCCCCGGCGGCCAGAGCGCCGGGAGGAGTGCAGCGAGCCCACTGCGGCTCCGCTCTCCCCAGCAGCCGGAGCCGGAGCGCCGCGCCGCCCCCCTCCAGGTGCCGCCCCAAGCACAAGCTTGGTGGGCTGGTGCCTGGAGCCGGCCCTGGGCCAGGCAGAGCACAGTACAGCAACACACATTACTGTGGCTCACTATTAAAACAGTTTTTCGATGCCTCCCTGAGGTGAATAGCTCCCCATTGAACCCTTCTTATAGCCCTGGTATCTGGCTGCTCAAAATCAGCAGACAGCTGTTCCACCTCTTCCCTCCACCCCAGCAGAAACTTTTCTCCCTTTGCTTCACAGTATTATGAAGCACCCACCAGGCAGCTATAACCATAGGGATATTTTTTTCACTGAGGTCTAATCTCAAGAGTAGACAGTGCCAGCGGTCTTTCAAACAGCCAAAGACACATTCAACTGTCATTCTGCACTGGCTCAGCCTCTAGTTGAAGTGCTCTTTGCTGCTATCGGGGTGGCCGGTGTACAGCTTCATGAGTCATGGGAGTAAGGGGTAGACTGGGTCTCTCAGGATCACTAATGGCATTTCAACATCCCCAATAATGATCCTCTGGTCTGGAAAGAAAGTCGCTGCTTGCAGCTTTCTGAACAGGCCTGTGTTCTTAAAGATGTATAGTCATGCACCTTCCCTGACCACCCTGCATTGATGTTGGTAACAAGTCCCCAGTAATATACCAGCACTTGCAATACCATAGAAAAGTAACCCTTTCTGTTGATTTACTCTGTGGCAAGGTAGTCTGGTGCCAAAATAGGGGTATGTGTGCCATCTATCACCCTACCTCAGTTTGGGAACCCCATTGCTGGAAATGGGCCTGCACAAATCTGTTATGTCTTGCACATTGCCCAGAGTCACAGTCCTTCATGGCAGGACCCAATTAATGGCTTTGCACACTTGCATCACAACAACACCCACGGTGGATTTCCCAACTCCAAATTGATTCCCGACTGATCAGTAGCAATCTGGCGTTGCAAGCTTCTACACAGCAATCACCACTCATTTCTCCACTGTCAGTTTAGTTCTCATTTTGGTGTCATTGTGCCATATGGATGGGGTGAGCGCCGCAAACACTTCCAGGAATGTGGCCTTGCACAAGTGAAAGTTCTGCAGCCAATGCCCATCATCCATACCTGCATAACGATGCAATCCCACCAGTCAGTGCTTGTTTCTCAGGCCCAGAACCAGTGCACCACCATCTGCAGCTGCTCTGTAAATGCCAACAACAACCATGAATTGTTTCTTTTTATGTCCCACAGCAAGGCAGCCTCCAAGGAATTGTCTTGTTCTGCCACCTGGCTCCTCTGGCGGCTCTGCAAATACTGCAAGATCAGGCACGTTGTGCTCACAATACCCATCACTATAGTGCAGAGCTGTGTAGGATCAGGCGTCTCACAGCTATGGCAGATGCACAGATCTGTGGGGCTTTTGAAAAGAGGCATGAAACATTATGGGATGCAGATAAAATTATGAGATGGAGAAAACTACATCATGATGCTGAAACCGTGTTCCAAATCAGCCCTGCGCAACTTGTTTGCTTCCATGAGGCATTGCAAATCCTTCCCAAAACACCCTGCGCTAGATGGTGGCAAGTTGCACAGTGGGATAGATACCCACTGTGATGTTGCACTCCATATAATTTTATGAAAATATGCTAATGAGTGTGAATATAATGTAACTGGAATATGCTTCATGCAAAAAGAACAGGAGTACTTGTGGCACCTTAGAGACTAACAAATTTATTAGAGCATAAGCTTTCGTGGACTACAGCCCACTTCATGCAAAAGGTCTCTTGTAAGGTATCATTACAAAGCTTATAATCTACTGAGTGTGGTCATCCTGTTTGTATAAATGTATCATTCTTGTATCTGAAACTAGAAATATGAAATATAACTCTGAGGTCCTATTGTAATTATGCAATTATGCCATTAATGATGGTTTGGAATCTTGATGGCTCCCATCAGCTAGGACAATAGGTTATGCAGGGTTCTGAAGACCCAAACTGGCAGAGAAAACAGGCTCAGAGGTAGTCTCAGCACATCAGGTGACAGTCCCAAGGGGGTCTCTGTGACCGAACCTGTCACACCCATGGTGCACTGCTCTCTGCATGAATGCAAGCCTTGGTAGTGAGGACATGCACTGCTTATACAAAGAGCATACTGTGGACATGCAAAAGTGATTTAATTACTGCGGCGGCTATACGTCAATGTAACTTTGGTCGATTTAATTTTGTACTGTAGACTTGTCCTTTAGTCTAGTTCTGGAGGCAGCCACATGGTGAAAAGCTGTATCATTTTTTGACATTGGCAATGTGTAAAAACAATGGAAGAGACTGTAAACTAATTTCCACTCTGCTTTATTATCAGAAGAAAAATTTTGAAGTTTAACATCTATTTAAATATTAAAGAAACATCATGTTTAAATATTTGTGTTATTTTTTACTGCTGCTAAACTATTATTAAAACAGATTAGAAATTGCTTTATGGTTTTAGGACTAAATCCTAGATATTCTGGGCATTGCAATGCCCACTAAAGCCAACAGGAAGTCAGCTGAGAAGTACTCATCTAATCAAAATTGTTCTGATGGAACAGTTTTTCATTGGAAAATGATGATTCAATGAAATCAAAATGTCCTGCAGGAATAAATAATAATATAATATAACATAATATACAGCTAATTATTGATAAGGATGAAATGAATGTTGTTCTGATTTCCAAAATTAACTTTTGGAATTCCCATTTCATGGGAATTTTGCATTTTTGTTCCAATTCAAAACCAAAAAACAAACAAAAAAGCAATTTCCCACAGAACAAGAATTCTGGGTTCTGACCAGCTCTATCAATCTTTCAGTATTGTCTCAGTCACTGATGCCAAGTGCTCTTTGATTCTTTAAAGACTCTTCTGGCTCCTTAGTGTGCTTTCATATGTGTCATATGTGAATGGCTATTCCAGGAAGCAGACAATAGGCCAGATTTTCCCATTAATTACATCCAGGCAACCAGGCTGAAGTCACTGGTGTTGCCTGGGTGTACTTGAAGAGAGAATTTGATATATGCAATATTATTTATGCGGAATGTCAGTTTCTATTGTCTAACAGTAGTAGCAGCCCCTCAGAGGCTGCAGCTCCTCCTACACTGTAATCCACAATATAGATAGCCTGCACAGAAGAGTAAAGGGGTGCTTTAAGCTCATTTACTTCCCTGTGCAGTCTCAGATATGTACAGCAAGCCATGATCTTGCCCAGAGAGTGAAGAAAGCTGTTATTAGCATATTTAACTCCGAGGAAATCAGCAACAGGTGTACACTTACCAGCCATGTATATTACAATATTATTCCAAACACAAAACGGCCCATTTTTGGTTTCTATGCCCTCAGTTAACTGTGTGCATAAGGTGGCTAGAAGTCTTTTCCTATTAAACCTCCCACTCCATTCCTTCCACTTTCATTCCATTCCTTCCATTCTCCTCTGAATAGGCTTGATTCAACTCTATTGAAGTTATTGAAGTCAATGGGGCCTACCTGTCTGATAATTATACAATATTTGGATTCTGATACTTACTTTTTCTATTTTTTGGTGTTTACAATTTTGCATATTCAAAAATCGTGAGATTTTAAAAAAATATTTTTTTCTTTGCCTTCTGATTCATTGTTCAACATTTTCCCTGCTGCAACCAGAAAGGCTGGATTTTTTTTTTTTTAAATGTAAGTTAAGATTGTCACATAACTTTGGGGGCTGGGACTTTCAGAAAAAAAACCAAATATCTCCAGAGTTGACAGCACTGTGTTTATTTGTAGGTAAACTGACTCTTTTTAGGTAAAACATTATTATTTGTGTTTAAAAAATGTTTTTTCTTCACTCCATGGCGGCGATCCTGCAAGGAGACACGTGCGTCTGTAGGGAGCAGTTTGCAGGATTGGGTCTCCTGTGTATCACAAAAAAACTTTTGGGGGCACAACCATCCCTTCCAACTCTGCCAAACAGCTCTAGTGTAGAAGTACCAATATATTTTTTGCGAGGGGGTCCGGAAATTTTATTTTAACATTTAGCGTTTTGAAATGGTTTTTGCTTCAGTTCAGGAATTACGGGGGAAATCCCGAGACGCGCTGATCACCTGGCCCCTGAGTTCAACAGGAGCTGAGTCTCATCAACCCCTCTCAGAAGCGGGCCCAGTGGAAATGGGAGCTACTGACTCCAGGAGCGGGCCCTATATCGGCTACTATAGGAGAGGAAACCATAGATCAGAGAGAATCCGCCTTAGGGCTGAGGGCTCCTCTCAGCAGCCGGGAGCAGAGTGACCTAGACACACGAGCGCTCTGCTACCCTTCCCCAGATGGTATCATCCCAACCAAGCCCTTATCCCAGCGTGGTATATCCCAGCGGAGGAGGAGCTTCTCTCGCCACCCCTCCTCCCCCCAATGTGGAGCGGAATAGGCTCGTGCTCGTCGCGCCAGTCTTTGTGTGGGAGCGCGCGGGCGCCACACACGGGGAGGAGGGGGCGCCGGGCAGAGTGAGTCGGACGGGCGTGATGCAGACGGTGAGTGGGGCGGGGAAAGGAGTTCGGGCTGCGGCTGTCTGGGGGTGGGTAACGATGGCGCTGTGCGTGCGGCCGCTGGGCGGCCGGGAGAGCTGAGGGGAGGGAGCCGGGCAGCACCCCCCGCCCCCAGCGGGGCTGGAAAGTTTGGGGTGAGGTGCTGGGAAGCGGGGATCGGTTCTCTGGTGAGCCCGGCTCCCGCCCCACGAGTCCCGGGGGCTCCTCGGGCTCCCAGCCCGGCAGGAGGCGGCTCCTCCTCCGGGGACTCGCTCTCCTGGGACGCTCCAACTCGGGGCCGAAACTTGTGGTTTTTTTCCCTTCCGGGCAGCGCGGGGCGCCCGGAGCCGCGAGGGGCGGGCGGGGGCGGGCCGGGCCGAGCAAGCTGCCCCCCAGGGCGCCGCGGGAGCGAGTCTGGGAGCGCGGCGCCCCTGGGACACCACGCCGCGGGGCCGGCGCACGGGAGGGGCCAGGCTGGCCGCAGCTGCTCAGACTGGAGCGGGGTGGGTTAGCCAGCGTGTCCCCCGGCAACCGGGGTGGGTGGGACAAGCACTGGGGCGGGTTGGCTTTGGCTGCCCCGTAGGACATGGGGTGGCCCGTGGGAGGCGAGTCCGTGCCGGCTGTGGAGGGCGTGGTGGGCCGTGGCACCCCCGGAGGGCATGGAGTGAGAGTGACACACTCACTGAGGGTTAGTCTGGCGCTGCACTTCAAGTTCTTCGTGGGCCGGGCAGGCAGACATGTAGAGAACTTGATCTGCTCTTTCCTTGCAGGGACGGGGAACACAATGGGCTTATTTCTTGCCCTTCCTCAGGGTGGGAAATTCCCTTTGAAGCCCTTTGAGACGCATGTCACATACTGGTGAGGTCCCAAGTAAATTAAATTATTCTTTCTCTCTCTGCAGATGGCTTTCTGGATACCATGATCAGCAGAGGATTTAATATCATATATATCCAGATATGTCCTGATCTCTCTCCCATAACTCATTTCAATGTGAGCATGGAAGAATAACCCAGCTAGAGGCTGCTTTTCAAGTCTTATCCTCTCCAAGCCACAATAGGATCATATCTAGGCAGTGTGGGGGTGGCAGAGGCTGTTGGTGCTGTGGATTTTCCTCCACATTCTTTGCCCAGAGTGAGGGTCTCTGTTTCTGACAATGATGAAAACTGAAGGCAAAGGGGAAAGGACTCTGAGAAGCGCTTCTCCACACAGAAATACTTATAAATCCGATTTCCATGCCATCAAATGCTCCTTCGATGGGGTAAACATCCCTGAAAATGCTTCCAACAAAGTGGGCCCCCAGCAGAAGCTGAACACCACCTCCAGTGGAGTGGGGAATGACCCACATAGCCGAGGCAGAGCTGCCACCTATGGCAACAGAGTACACAAGATCAAAAACATGTTTCTGCAGATGGGGGGCTCCTCTGCCACACCACCGTGTGAAAGCAGCTCCCCCACTGAGGCCAAGATCATCAGTAGGGCAGTACCAACTGATCTTGTACCTTCTCCCAGCAGTCCATCTTTCCACAGTGTCCAAAAAAATAACCTCCTTAATACCAGCCCCTGCTGCAGCCCCCTGGACTCACTGCCTGTGTCTTCCATGGGTGACAAAATCATCCGCAGCAAAGATGAAGGTGATTTGGATAAAGCTGCCTTGGCAGAAAAGTTTTCTGAGACCAGGAAACTTTTTGAGAGGAACATAAAGCAGCGGAGCTCAGTGGACAGATATTCTCCCAGCAAATGTGAAAGAAGTGAAGATAAGACGAGACGTGGTTCAGCCTCTCCTGACTGCAGCAGTGTGGTGGATCATTTTAATTTCAATATAGATGTGATCCCTCATATGGCCCTGGAAAGAGCTGAAAGTCAAGGCAATGATGAGCACAGGCAGCAGCATCTCAGTGGTGGCCCAAGATCCTCCTCTTTGAATGCAGGACCAATTTCTAGGCGGCTGGAAAGTTTTCTTGGTGACAGTGACACTGAAGAATCCAAAGAAATTTCCAAAAGTGAGGGTACCCCAAGTCAAGGGTATATACTCCCCTGTAGCTGGGAGTCACCTGCTGCTATTCAAGGATGCACAGAGGAGAGTCCATGCCCCAAAGAGCCTGTTTGTCTCAGTAGCAGCAGCAGGGTTGAGCTGAGTCAGTCACCTGAAGAAGTGCATACAAGGGAGCAAGTGGCTCCTGGGAGGGGCCAGCAGGATGTGAACAACACATCTGATGAGGCCAAGTGGTTAGGGGACAGTGCCCCCCCACAGATCTCCCAGGTAGAGATGGTTCGGGCTGAACTGGTTGCGGTGCAAAAAGAAACCTCAGGAAATAAAGAAGATACCTTGAGGAAAGATAGTGTCTTTCATGGGGAACAACCACTCAGGCACCAAACTGGGGAAGAGAACAATCATTCATTTGGAGGACTGGAAGAGGTAACAGTATGCAGTGAGCCCAGTCAGAAGGAAATAAGAGAGGGAGTGTCTCTGAAGGAGGTTCTTATCACACAGGTGCCGGACAATCTAGAACAGGAGGGAGACACTGAAGAGGAGGAGGAGCAGCATGTGGTGGAAAATCAGAGAGAGAAGTTCATTGCATTTTCTGTCAGTGCTTTTGGAATAGAGAATGCAGGTTTTGATGATGACCGGGATACAGAGTCTGAAAACCAGGGCCCTGAAGGTAAAGAAACATTGGAGGGGGAAGAGGAGTATACCTATGACAGTGATTATGAGGAGTTTCCTGGGCTATCTGAAGAGGAAGATCCTGAGCCGGACAGAAGAGTCAAGTTTTCAACTGCCCCTATCAAGGTAAAGTATGTCGTAATGATGTTTTGCTTTGTTTCTAAACATGTTCTTAACCATACAGGAAGTCCATTTTGATTATGCACCTTTCAGAACTTTTAAAATGGTGTTTATATTTCTTACTGTATTAGATTAAATTGCAAAATGAAGCAATATTGAATAGAGTTGTAAACAAGAATTACCACCTCTACAGTTCATTGCAAAATTCTTCAGGATTTCAACCCCCTCTCTACCTGGAGTCATCTAGCAAACCTGAGTTATTCCAGCTGTACTTTAAATGCAAGGGGTGTGTGTGATTATTTAGCATACTTGTCTCTATTAGATGATGATGATCAGGGGATACGGATTTCATCTATGTTATAGTCATGATTTTTACCGTGTTAGGGCTTGCTTTCCCTCCTTTTGAACTGCGGGACCTAAAAAGGGTCTAGTCTATGCTGTAATTCCTATAGTGGAGGACTCCATAGTTTCCCAACAGAGCTAAGACACAGTTGTGTGCTATCAACCTGTTAGTTAAAACTGTTCTAATCATGTTCCCAAACCTATTCTGCTGAAGTAGATGTTTGCAGGGCAGTAGCATGGTTCAGGTACAGAGTTAGTAATTGGCTTGATCCTAATTAAACTCTGGGACCGAACTGTGTTGTCTGTGAAGGAAAAATGATTTTTTTTTTTTTTTTACTTGAGATTTGTGTTAAGCTGTATTTGGATGGAAATTGGAATTCAATTAAAATGCACAAAAAGAGCATTTTAAAATTATGCATTAGTTAAATAAAACTACCTTAAATGTGTTGGATACATTAAAAAGGCATTTGTCAAAACCTGTTTTGCATTTAAAGCTGATTTATTAAACAGAGAGCGTATTATCTGAAGTTAGCAAATTGAACTGATTGTTTCTCATACACACTATGACTAAGGCCAGAAGGGACCACCAGATCATCTAGTCTGACCTCCTGTGTATCACAGGCCACCAACACCACGCACACCCTAAACTAAACAGCCAAAATTAGATCAAGGTTTTTCAACTCACAGAAGACTAGTCTATTATGTGCCACAGGCAGAGAATAGGAGGGGTTGAGGTGCACCAGTACCTGAGACCCTCGCAATGGCAGGGGAATGACGCAGTGTGATACACCCAGAAAATCCTGGCAAGCGATGCACACCCACATGCTGCAGAGCAGGGCAAAAAATCAAAATGTCACTGCTAGTCTGGCATGGAGAAAAATTTCTTCCCCAGCCCACATATGGTGCTCAGTTAGACCTTGAGCATGTGAGCAAGAACCAGCCAGCCAAGTACCCAAGAGAGAGAATGTTCTGTGCCACCTGTGAGCCCTGGCCCTCTCCCAATATCTCATCTTTAGCTGTGGCCATCCCTATGTCATGTCTGCTGCTCTTCCCCTCTTTTAGCTTTCTGGTGGCTGCAAGGAGAATAGCTTTACTATTTCCCCTCCTCCCCTCCCTCCAAAGCCTCAGTCTTGTTCTATAGCCTCTGGCTTGTAGATATCTGATAAATTTAAAGCATCTCAAAATGCATACTCTGGATGTTTTGAAGGGAGACATATTCGCTCTCTGTTCTACAGTCTCATCCCATTGCTTCCTGGTTGTTGGGTGGCGGGAGGGAGGGAGATGGGGAGGGGGTAGTCTTTGCTGCTTTATTGCTTGCCAGCTTCTCTTTTTGGGGAGGGGAAATAGCTTGAGTGCCTGGCTGTACTGTTGTTCAGAGTTTCTCAAGCAACAGTAGCATGAAACTGATCTTATTCTTATCACGTTTCATTGTGCGGTTCAGATCCCTGTGCTCAACACTGAAACCAACAAAATTCTGAGCAGCAGAAGAGGACTGCTGGGTGAGGACTTAAGAAGCCAACATTGCATTAGTTTACGGTGCATTTAAGCTTGGAGGGTTATCTTCTCAGCCAGGAGGGTTAGAGGTGTTTTTAAATAAAAGCATAGATTCTGCAGATACTGTCAGATAGGTAGTAGGAATCTTTCCCCTAGGTGAGTGGATTTTTCAAGCCCTACTGCTTTGTGGTGTCTGTGGAGATACAGGGTACTGAGCAAGTGACTTGTTTTTCCTCTGACATCGCAGAGGGTGGGTGGTATTGAGTGATTGCTCATCTGCTTTTAGGATGATGTTGAAGACCACCTGTTTGTTCTGTTATCTCTCCCGTTCAAAGTATTTGTGAAGCCACTAAGGAAGATCATGGGATGGTTTGAGTGGCAATGCCAGTATAATGATGACACTTAGCTCTACATCGCCTTATTGCACCTGCATGAAATAACATGTTTGCTTTTTCCCTATTTTTGATCAAGTTGGGTTATGGATAAGAGCTACTCAACCTGGAAAGTAGAGAGGTGGAAACAGATTCTGGTAATGGAAGTGGTAGTAGTAAAGGGCAGTCCTGGAAGCAGTATCTGTATGTCTTTTCAGGGGTTCACAGTTTTGAATCCTGCTGCAATCCTGGAGAGACTGAGGATTCCAAAAGATAACTGCAGTAGCTAAGAGTAGTCTTTCATCTTTGTTTGACAAGGAGGATGTGGTGTTTTCTGATGGATAACTTGAGTGAGTTTGAGTTTCGTGTGTGGCCTTTGTTTTTTTTCCTCTTGGTGTTCTGAGTTAGTCAGTTTAGATAATTTATTTTTACAACTAATCTACAGTTCTTATGTGATGGGTGCATTTTTAAACTTAAAAGATATATAAAATCTAATTAAGTTGCAGAATTCATAGGTGGTATACTCATTTTTTTTGTATCTGATTATTAATAATTTGAGAAATCAGTGAAAGTTCTTAATGTTTATATCTAGAAACAGACTGAAAAGTGAGCAAACAGGATTGAGTATTCAAAGTTATGAACAACTTAAGTCTTTTCTTAAAAATATTTAGGTTAACTTTCTTGAACTATATGAATAGCTGTGAATTAATACAGAATATACGTTATCACCTAACCTGTGTTACCTTAAAGACATCTAACTTGTTTTCCAGCGTGGGATTCATTTTTCTGAATGTGGTAAACTGCAATTAAAATGTTTAATTGTTTACATAAGGTATTTTTGATTTTAGAAGTTTCCATACCTACTTTTTAAAATCCTGTTTTGGTTCTAACCATATCAGAGGACCTTGTCTTCCAGTGAGATCTTAACAGGCTGGAAAGAAAAATTTTAATCTGACACGTGCTGTGTTAACACTTCAGCATTTGTTGTTTGAAGCCTGAGAAGTTTCATTTTTTGGCAGTGGAATGTCCATTCTTCTCACAAATGCTTTGACTTCAGTCCTCTTTGTACCTCCTCGTATGATCCTTTTGGACAACGTTAGACTTGATCCTTGGCCCCTTTGAACCTGATACACTGCATCCTTTATTCTTGTCAGTACTATATAAAATCCTTCCTAACTTTTTATTTTAAGAGAGTGTCAAAACAAATAATCAAGTTAAGACAGGTGTTTGGTGTTCCAGATTATGTTCAGAGAGTCTCTTAAAGTTGATTAAGGGATTTGCTGAAATGGGGGTAAGGGGATGCAATTAGAATAGGGCTACGATTTCTTGGCCGGTAGAATACAAAGTAAGAAATACTTAAGTCATTATTTCCAAGACTGTGTGTCTAAATATTACAAAACTGGTCATTTTCTACATGGATGTAATTAGGGTTTTGGTAAATCAATGTGCTAGGGAGGAGGGCTGGAGTTGCTGGTTGAAGGGGCTGACTCGAGAAACCTTACCTGCAGTGATTCCCTCTGCTTTGCTCTCTACTACCACAAACATTTTTTCCCAGTCATCCTCCTTGGTGTGAGCAGTCTCTTCCTGCTGCTTTCTCTTCCTTACCCTAGAAGCAGCAGTGGATGATAGTATGTGCTTTCATCAGATGCCTGGGACTTTTGGCACAAAGCTGACCCCAGAGTCTATGCTATGGTGGCTGCTGACAGTAGGTGGGATGAGAGCTTGCTGCCTTGTCTGGGAAAGGGTGTATATCCATTGAAACAGCCATAGAGGAGCATAACATAGTGGGGGGGAAAAGCCAATTTGAAGTAGAAATGTCAAGAATTGGGTTGGCATGGAATCTGGGTCTTGTACTTAGGAAGTGGCACAGATGTTCTGATCAGTCCTAAAAGCGCCTTTTTCTCAATGTTTCAGTGTGGTAACTTAGGGCATATCTACATGTACAGCGCTGCAGTGGCACAGCTGCGTTGATCCAGCTGCAGTGTGTCTGGTGAAGATGCTCTATGCTGATGGGAAAGAGCTCTCCTGTGGGCATAATAAAACCAACTCTGCAAGCAACGGAAGCTCTCCCATTGACATAGCACTGTCTAGAATGGCGCGTATGTTGGGGTAATAGAAGTAGTGTCTAAGCTGTGGCACATAAGCCACTTTTGGCACTTCAGGGCAACTGTTAGTTCTGGGGGAATTCTGTGCCCTGCGCAATGCAAAATTTGCACAGAAATTAATATTATGCACAGAATTTCCTTCTCTCCCAGCCCACCTCACCCCCCCTCCCCACCCCCGAAATAGGCTGCAGAGCTGCTGGCTGTCACCAGGGGGCACTGGACCTGGACCCACAGAGCTTCGCTCTCAAAGAGAGGAGAGGGGAAGGGTTCCCAACAGCTGTAGTTCCCAGCACACCCTGAAGGAAGGAGGAGGCTTACAGGAAACTGTACAAGCGTGGGACCTAGCATCAGGCTGTTTCTCCTTGTGGATCACTGGCTCTGGGGGAGAAAGGGGTGCGAGGGTCTGGCCTGGGGAGGTCCCACAGTTGGATGGGAGGGGGACCGTGTGGGTGTCTGGGCTGGGGGGCGCCTCACGGCTGGGCTCTGGGGAGTAGGGAGTGTCTGGGTTGGGGGGGTGCCCTGTGGTTGGGTTCTGGGGGTAGGGGACACATGCGAGTGTCTGGGCTGGGGGGGGTGCCCTGTGGTTGGGTTCTGGGGGTAGGGGACACGTGCGAGTGTCTGGGCTGGGGGGGGGTGCCCCGTGGTTGGGTTCTGGGGGTAGGGGACACATGTGAGTGTCTGGGCTGGGGTGTGCCCTGCGGCTGGGCTCTGGGGGAGGGGGTGCGTGCAAGTGTCTGGGCTGGAGGGATGCCCTATGGCTGAGCTCTAGGGGGAATGGTTGTGGGTTTCTGGGCTGGGGGGTGCCCGGTGGCTGGGCTCTGGGGGATAGGGAGCCGAGAAACAGGAACTGGGTTATCATAGGGGTTTCCTTAACTCTACTCCTGGAGGAATTTTTTTGTTTCTGTTGTTAGACATAGTTGCTGAAACGTATTTTGAAAAAAATTACCAAAATAATTGAAACGGTCATGATTATAAAGTATTATTTTGACAAAATTGGCAGAATTTTTATTTTTTGGTGCAGAATTCCCCCAGGAGTAAGCTGTGTTAAGAAGAAAACCTAATATTTGATTATTAATTGAAAAAGTTACCTGAGCCATGACCAATTAAAAAATGGAACCGTTTAAACTAGCCATATAATTATGGTACACTCCCTCCCCTGTAATCCCAAAAGTAGCACTGGTTGAGCTGGGAGTTCCCTGAGCATTCCTGCTGCCCATCAGCTCCTGTGCTAGACATCTTCTGAATTGCAGGAAGGGAGGAGCAAGTATCGCTGGTTGCTCCCTTGTTAAGTTCCCTTCTGGGATGTGGGAATCCTAGGAAGAGCAGGATAAGAGCCTGACTGATTCTGCCTGAGCCTAAGGGAGTACTCCACAGCAGCCGATGAGGGGGTAGAAAGAGAAGATGAGAAATAGCAACTAGTTCTAGTTCACTACTTCCTCATTCCCAGTGTAGGCCAAGCCTACTGTGATTTATTTTTCTTTTTTCTATCCCACTCTTCTTCACTGCTTCTGGCCAGTCATTTTAGTGCCTTTTCCCCTACCTGAGTGATATAGCTAGACAGAGCCCAGAATCCACACTGGTGGAAACAAACACACAGGAAAACAAGTTTAGTGTCACTAATTTTTGTCTTTGGACCAATATTGATGTAATCTACCTTTGGACTAAAGGCATAGAAGTGGCTAGAACTTGGCAGTGCAGTATAGGCTTGGCAGGATTAGATTTAACTCAGTAGATGTTCCTAAAGGTTGATTTCAGCGGACACGCTGAAATCAATGAAAAAAATCCATTGTTAACAGTAAGAACAGCTTCCCCAACACACCTTGCGCCTGCAGCGATTGGGTGTCACCAGTCCTGTGCAGGGAGCCCTCTGCAACCTCCCCCGTCACTGGAGTGATAGAGCGAGGCCAGTGACACCCAATCCTTGCAGGCACAAGGTGTGGAGAAGACTGTGGTCTTGGCAAGCAGAGCAGAGACCCCCCCCAACCCCCCGGCCAGGACTTGGAGGAGGATGAGCCCTCAGCTGCAGGAGATGCCACTCTGCTCCTGAATGGCTCCATCCCCAGGCAGAAGCCATTCAGCAACAGGCTTGTTGGTAGGGTGACCAGACGTCCCGATTTTTGCTTCTTTGTCCCGTGTCCCGACCGATGTTTGGTCGGGACACTGGACAAAAAAGAAATGTTGCGCTCCACCCCCCCCCCACCCCGCCCTGGCTCCACTCCACCTTCCCCCATTGGCTCCCTCCCCAAATCCTCGCCCTGGCCCCGCCTCTTCCCCAACCACGCAGCATTCCTCCTCCCTCCCAGGCTTGCAGCATGGCAGCGCAAGCCTGGGAGGGAGGGGATGGCGGCGGTGCCTGGATCTTGGAACTGGTGAGTCAGCTCCGGCACCCGGGCACCCGGCGGACAAAGGGGGGCTGGCAAGGGAGGGAGACGGGGCTCAGCTTTGAGCCCCCTGCCGTGACAGAGGGCTCCTGCCCGGGCCGCTGCACCCGGGGCCGGGAGCGCAGCCTGGAGGCTGCTGCAGCCCGCGGGATAGTGCGGTGGGTCCGGGTGGGGGCAGCGTGGAGCGGGCAGGGGCCTGTTGGGCGCTGTGGGCCGAATCCCTGCTGCTGCCAGGGAGCTCTGCGCCTCTCCCTCCGGCTCACGGCTGTGGCTCCTTCCCGGTGGGAGGGAGAGTAGGCGCGGGGGGACGCGCGCCGCATGTGGCCGGGGCAGTGGGAGGCGTGTCCTGCCGGGAAGGAGCCGCAGCCGCGAGCGGGCGGCAGAGGTGCGGGGCTCCCTGGCAGCAGTGGGGATTCGGCCCCTGCCACCCACCTGGCTCCTGCCTGCTCCACGCTGCCCCCGCCCGGATCCACCGCGTGCCGCATATGCCCGTGGGGGGCAGGAAGCTCCGTGGAGAGGGCAGCATGCAGGGCCGGGGCCTGCTAATGCCCCCGGCCCCTTTTAAACGCCTTTTTTTTTTTTTTTTCCTCCGCCTTCCCTTTTTTCCCCTCTCCCTCCCCCCCCCCCCCCCCCGATATTTTGGACTGCTGATCTGGTCACCCTACTTGTTGTCCTCCTTGTTGTCCTGGTTGGGTTTCTCTGCTCTGCCTCACCAAGACTGCAGCCTCCCCCACACTTTGTGCCTGCAAGGATTGTGTGTCACTGGCCCCACAGCCATGCAGGGAGCCCTCTGCAGCTCTGCTGTCATGGCCTTACTCAGGGCCGTCCGTAGCCATTTTGATGCCCTGCGCAATTCCCTTGCTGCACTTCCCGCCGCCGGTGAATGCAGACCTGACCCTGCTGCAGTCCTCAGGGGAGTGGGGGCAAGGCTGGGGAAGAGCAGGGGTGGGAAGAGGTGGGGCGGAGCAGGG
The DNA here is from genome assembly GCF_027887155.1 of Malaclemys terrapin pileata. NCBI lineage: Eukaryota > Metazoa > Chordata > Testudines > Emydidae > Malaclemys > Malaclemys terrapin. Next base: position 40,419,931 of record NC_071515.1, read on the forward strand.
GTGGGGGCCATGGGGAAGAGGCAGAGCAGGAGCTGGAGGAGCACGGAGCTACATAGGGCACCAGGAAATTTGAGCTGCATACTTTGCGTATGAGTAGGGACAGCCCTGGCCTTACTCACCATCCAGGAATGTGGGTGCCCTTGGGCAGGAACTGTTTCAGCAGCGGGGTGGCCTCCCCTGCTGCTGGGGACTTGTCCTCTCCCAAACCTTATACCTTGATTTTATTTATTTTTTCAGCATAAAACTATATATTTAAGCATTAACATTTTAATTCATTGTAAATAAAAACCACTGTCGATATAGTATTTATTTCTTCTCCTTTGTGGTCTGCCATCTTAGTTATAGAATATCAGGGTTGGAAGGGTCCTCAGGAGGTCATCTAGTCCAAATCCCTGCTCAAAGGGGGACCAATCCCCAGACAGATTTTTGCCCCAGATCCCTCAGTGGCCCCCTCAAGGATTGAACTCACAACCCTGGGTTTAGCAGGCCAATGCTCAAACCACTGAGCTATCCCTCCCCCCATGGTTATTCATTAGTGTTTATTATTACCACTTTATTTTTAACAAATATTCAACTGCAGTGATTACTAAATATAGTAATGTATGTAACATGGTATTTCCTTTTTCTGGGAGACAGTTTGAATCTCTTGCAAAATCAAACTGCATCTGTTCATAGCACAAAGTGATTGGCAGATTATGCTCTATTTTTTTTTATAGCGATCTTATAAAGGCTCTATAATAGCATTTCCTAGTTATCTAAGAAGAGAGAAGTATGCCTCCATGAGTTCTGGTGCATATTTGTTTCATATCCAAGTAAAAAGGTGCTGAAGTATTTGGCTTGACACTTATAAATATTATCCCCTCTGAAACTATCCTATATATGTGATTTGAAAACGAAATCCTGCAACCTCTTTATTATTGCTCAGATAAGTTGAGTGTGTAGGACAATGAAATAGTTAGGTTTGCTTTCTTTCTGATATTCATGTTTGAGTCAAAACTGCACTAAAATAAGATCTCTTGTCTTTCTAAGGTTTTCAGCACTTACTCAAATGAAGTTTATGATAGACGTAATGAAGAGGTTGACCCTGTGGCAGCATCAGCAGAGTATGAACTAGAGAAGAGGGTGGAAAAAATGGAAGTGTTTCCTGTGGAAATTGAAAAAGGTGCAAGTTAAATGTCAAATAATTGCTTGTGAAAATGATTTTTCTTATATAGGCTGAAGCTATTTGAAGATGTATTTCTACTGTGTTTAGGCCTCGATCTTTGAAGGACCTGCGCACATGTTTTACTTTACATCAGAATAGTTTCACTGAATTAAGTATTTATTGTAAATTGTTGTCGCTCAGTTACAGTCCAATTGAAGTATGACAATTTACACCAGTCTGAGGATCTGGCCCATAATGCATAAAGTACATAAGTGTTTGTAAAATGGAAACCATTAGTAGCTCAAACCCCTAAAACTTTAGAATTCAATCCAAAGTTATCAGATACTACAGTGTGGGGGCTTCCGAAGTTGGGCGCCTAGATAGAATAGTAACATTAAACTCTTCACAATACACAGACTTTCATAATGGGGATGTAAAGCTTTTGCTGATCTGGATCATTTTAATTAAGTACACCTCTACCCTGATATAACGCTGTCCTCGGGAGCCAAAAAAATCTTACCGTGTTATAGGTGAAACTGCGTTATATCAAACTTGCTTTGATCCGCCGGAGTGCGCAGTCCTGCCCCCACTCCCCGGAGCACTGCTTTCCCGCGTTATATCCAAATTCGTGTTATATCAGGTCGCATTATATCGGGGTAGAGGTGTATGATTTTGTATTAGTCTGTTGGGTTGTAATCTTACTGGAAACAGGCAGTCTGAGGTATCTTTATGTTGCAAATATTACTAACGAGAAGACACAACAAGCCAGTGAGCATGTTAGATGAAGACAAGGAATAGCACATGTGCATTTTCATTGATGACTATAATAATTTATGAAAACTACCTTTTAAAATGTGTTGTGGCTAATGTTAGAATTTTTGAGTCCCATAGGTGACAGTGGCCTAGGCATTAGTATTATTGGAATGGGTGTTGGTGCAGATCAGGGACTGGAAAAACTGGGAATTTTTGTAAAAACAATAACTGAAGGTGGAGCTGCTCAAAGAGATGGACGGTGAGTTTTCATTCAAGTTGCTCATACCATTTTGCTAACTAACTGATTTTGCAAAAATGATTTACACTCAAGGACTCTTCAGTAAAATATATATAAAATGTAATATAGTAATTCTCTCTTTTTTAGATGTACAGCGTATGAATTGTAGAAACCCGGAATGCAAAAAACTGATAGTATTATGCTCTTAAAATATTATGACATTTAATCAGATAACTAACTGCAATTTTCATTGAATTTAACTTCTCAAATCTTCTTATAAATTATTCTAATCCCAAAGTACAGGAGGCCATAATACAGTACAGCATATTTTAATATCAGACATCTCCGATTTCTTCATCTTCCATTGTTTTGGTATTCAGTTAAGCATGAAAAAGCCTTCGTAGACATATCAAGTTAAATATCAAAACTCTAAACATGTTCTACCTGTTAGCTAGTGTAAATCAGCACAATGGTTTTGACTTAAGTGGCATTAGACTGATTTACACCAGCTGCAAATCTCACCCTTTATCTTCCATCTTGTACACAATTACTCTAAGGGCAGGTCTACATTAACCCCCCAATTCGAACAAAGGTACGTAACTTCAGCTACGTGAATAATGTAGCTGAAGTTCGAAGTACCTTAGTTCGAACCTACCTCGGTCCAGACGCGGCAGGCAGGCTCCCCCGTCGACTTCGCGGTACTCCTCTCGCCGAGCTGGAGTACCGCAATCGACGGCGAGCACTTCCGGGTTCGACTTATCTCGTCCAGACAAGACGCGATAAGTCGAACCCAGAAGTTCGATTTGCTTGCCGCCGAACTACCAGGTAGTGTAGACCTACCCTAAGAAAAAGAAGAGAAATAAATGGTTTCAGGCGTAAGCCAGTCACTGATTATCTGATTAGGAAGAACCTTCCCTTATGGTAAGATTGTTCAATACTTATCCATAAAAGGGTTTCTTACACCTTCCTTTTTAGGCATTTGATGTAGGTTGCTGACAGAGCATAATAGACTAGATAGACCATTGGCTTGATACAGTTTGCTAATTCCTATGTCTAGTGTTGCAAAAGTTAATATTTGATTAACTTCATTTTGGACTTTTTTTTTTTCCCAAGTCATGTGACTTAAACTGTGAATGTATCAGTAAACATACCTATGAAGTCTACTCCAAAATAAGGAAAACTAAATCTAGATTCCTCTGTTCACCAAGATAGTGGTTGGCTTTAGGTAAGGGCATTTGCAGGGCATTTTTGTCCACCTATGCCACTTACTTTACTGGCAATGCCTGTGGAAAAAGGTGGCCATTTATTTTTCTTGGCTTACCCACCCCTGCATGGTGACACCTTTCGACTAATGCATTGATCTAGAAGCCGTGATCTTTTTACCTCTTGAAAAGACTATAATTTAATATGCTTGTGATACAGTTATGTCTTCCGAGGTAGGAATATTTTATTTATGAATTCATGTGACTATCTGATTGCTTCAACTTTCTTTTCTGCTTTTTAGTAACTATATATCTCAGATTCCCAAACAGTTATCACCTTTACAAGGCACAAGTTAGGTTTGCCTAGCAGCAATGAAAACACTTGCAGTATATGCAAGTACAAAACATTCCCACAAGAATAATGTTGACAACTCAAAACGCCAGTAAGAATGTAAATTGCTGAAAATATCAAGGCAAATATAAAACAAATTAAAATAGATTAACTTCATAGGAGTCAAGGGACAGGAGATCAGTGTTTTAGTTGTTAACCTTCTGGGGCTCAACAAATTGTCAAATTAAATACTGCAGAATTGAAAGGGATATTCATCAAATAGAATTAATAATAATTTCAGTTTACACTGTGCAGATAATTTGTTAAACCAAAATCTTTTTGTCAGCTTTATTGCTAAAGATTAAATGATTTGTCTTGCAGAATCCAAGTAAATGATCAGATTGTTGAGGTTGATGGTATAAGTTTAGTAGGAGTAACTCAGCTTTTTGCAGCCACTGTGCTAAAAAACACCAAAGGCAGTGTGAGGTATGTGTTTCTTTATATATACATATTTTATAATTTAAAAACTACTTGGGAATATATTGTTCATTAACAAAGATGAAGGGAAAGAAGCAGCAAATTGTGTAAAATGTTTTTATATAAATTTAATATATGTAGTCACCAAAGACAACAGGGTAACAGGCTACCATATATTAAACATACACTTGCCCTGTACTACCTTTTAATTGGTTTTTTTTTTCTTATAGGTTTCTAATTGGAAGAGAGAAACCTGGGACTCAGAGTGAAGTAGCTCGTCTTATCAGTGAGACATTAGAGCAAGAGAGATGCCTATATGAGCAGCACTATGCCAATGATGATACAGAACAGGTATAGCTACCAATAAAATAGCTATATAGTATATAAAGTAATTTTGTATTTTTAATCATGACTTGGAAATATTTTACAAAAAATGGACTAAAGATGTTTTGAACCAGACAACCAAGGGATAAAAGTGAAAAGGTGCAACTTGATTAAAAATGAGAATAGTAACATATAAACTTTGAAATATCACTCCATATAATAATGTTACTTAATACATTCCCAACAGGCCTCAGGTTGGTATCCTATCTGAGCAGGACACAGTCTTCTAGGAGAAAACTTCAAGGGAACCTGAAGAGAGGAAGTTAATTTTAAAAATCAACTGTCATTTGGGATAGTTGTTTCTTGCCCTTTCTGTTTAGGGAATTTTTATATAAAATGTTTGCAGATTACCTTAACAGTACATTATAAGTATAAGTTGCTCAACCAACAAGAGAGAGAGGACAATTGCTAGTCAACAGAAGTGATGTAATTATGATTTTGGGTTATTTGAAGACTGTATGTTTCAGAAAATAAAGTTTAGCCATTAAAGAAAGGTCTGTGGTTTACTTCAGTAAAGTAATGTTTTTATATCTTGTTAGGATGATGATTATGATGATGATGATGCTTTTGAGTCACATTTACATGGAAAGTCTGTGGAAGTCTTTTATCTTCCTGAAAATGAAAATGAAGATATGAATTTGCCACTGGATATGGATTCAGCACAGTTTCTTCTTAAATTTAAAGAGGTACAATAACATAACCTAAGTTTCTTACAAATCTTATGTGGTGTGCCGAAGAGCATCTGGGTCTTCTAAAGTTGGTATGAATCTCCTTTGTGCCCTGTCTCATCATATTCTTCTTTTTCCTCTGACAAAAAAGGCCTCTTGTAAATGACCTTTCAAATTTGGGGATTTTGTCAAAATTGACATACATAAAATTCAAAATAAATGTTTCAGAAGCTTAAAAAAAAGAACCTGACAGAGCATTGGATCAAAAGGTGTTGACTATCAGAAATTATAGGGCTTTGTTTATACTGCCTTCCCAGTGTACCATGGTCCCAGCTTCAGCTGATAAAAGTAAAAATAAATCTCATACTTATTTTCACATATTCCAGACATAGGAGTAACCATCTTCTTTGGCTTGATTTTTCTGTCTACCCCATCAGTGTAGTGTGGGAATTGTTAAAAGGATATATGAGGCAAATCTAGGAATATTCTTCCTATACTCTAAACAAAAATTGAGGGTATCTGAACTATAGTCCTTTCCCATAACGTGATTAACACGCTGTTTTGTAAGCAAGTATGTGCAAAGTTGATTTTTGCAGACTGCTTTTTGGGCAAAATATGCTCTGCATAAGAGCTATGCCACCCCGTGGTGGCAGTGGTGGATGCTTCTCCCTACTTGCTTCAAATACTTTCTAATGAGGATTGGATTTATTAGAGGCTTTATGAAGCTGATTTTCTTGGTGATACTGAGGGAGTCTGGATTCCAGACTGGAGACCACTTCCAATGTTATAAGTTGGAGAAGCATGGTGAGAATCTGATAGACCATAATGGGACATCCATGCATAAATATCTTATACACTTGGGGATATGATGGGACATGACTCTAGGTGGAAATCCATTCTCTATTGATAGTGAATCTAAATCAAGTGTTCAGACTCATAATTTCACTTGTTTCAACATACGTTTGGTATTCTGTGCCTCTAAGTCACATATTTAAGGTGAGATTTAAGAGCTGAGAGGTTGTCTTCAACAAATTTGCTATTGCCCTTATGTATGCATACTTAATAGTAGATTTCTGAAGACATACTGTTGTAATTGTGTTCTTGACTTAAATGAAGCCTTTATGTACCCCTGTAATCTACTGAAGTCTCTTGATACCGAAGTCTTGCTCCTTAAACGTACAGCTTAATGTAAAAATACTTCATGATGATATTCTTTATGAACTTAAATAAAAAAACCCAGCACTAATGTATTTTTCACTTGACTGCATTTACTACTTGCCCAGTTACAAAGCATTACTGACTTTCACAGTTTTTGGCATGTTCACTTCATTTCAAACATGATTTTAATTTGCTTGCTTTTTGTAGCTATTTCCATAAATTAATTTGTGAATTTTTCAAATACAGATGTCCATATTCGTAATAAAAAAAAAAAAATCAAATCATGACCATCATAAGACCTTATAAACCTTTTCTTCTTAAATTGGGAGCTTAATTTTGGAAAAACATATAACGTGTAAGAGCCTGGTCTCCTCTTTTATGCTGGTGAAAATCATGAGTAACTTTATTGAGCAAGTGCATGGATTTACACTAATGTAAAACTGACTTAAGTGAGAGGAGAATCAGGCCTTAAATATTTAGTAACAAACTTGCCATCTTTCAAATATCTTTCTGTATATTTCTTGACAAAACTGTTACATTTCATTCTAGCTACAATTAAAGCATGCAGTAACAACAGCTGAAGTTAACCAACTAAAAGAGAGAGTAAGTTACTTCTTTTAAAGTTTTGCAATGTTTAATGTTCACATTGTTCATGATAGGATTAATGTTTAGAGGAGAAAAAGTTGGAAACCGAATGAAGGTCAGTCGATGTCTATTTTAAGGCTAGGGCACCATGTACTTTGGGCACACTAGACACAAATTTGTAAACCTAAATTCTGGGTTACAAAAATACTGAATTCTGTGACAGATTGAAGAAATTCTATAATAGGATAAAATGCTTGAATAATATTGTTTAAAGTAGAATTTATTGAATTGAATAGTTCAATGGATAGAAACTTGCCTCCGTTCAGTATTGGTGTTTCATAAAAATTAGGTGTCTTTGTGTAGAAATTAGAGAGCAGTGGATGTATTTGCCACTTTGGGGCAGTGGTCACTTCTAGGAAGGAGTTTTTGGAGTGTTATAGGAAGAGGAACTGGGGTGGAGATTCCCCTGGCCAACCTCCCCCTGATGCAAATACACAAGCTTCTTGGATGAGGGCTAGCTCAGCATTCTTACAGTTTCTGATTGTTCTGGGAAAGGGAAGTTTTGTCTCCTCTTCCATGTTGTTGGGAGAGGTGGGGACAGAGAGCTGTGAGCAGCCATTTTCTTATGTGTAGAAACATTGGTCTTAGGGTGTGGAGAAAGTACAGCAGCGTGTCTCTACCTCATTCTTCTCAGTGAGCCAGGTTACAACCAGGTGAATTTTGGCCATTTACTGCTGTCTCCAGAAGGGCATTCATCAGCCAGTTAGTGGTGAGAAGAGCATTCATCAGCATCCTGTGCATGTGACAATGGTGTATGCTGCATGTCTTTCAGCCTCAGCACAGAAGCTAGACAACTGGGCCATGGCCATGTGTGCAAATACACTACTTAGCACACAGATATTTGGAACTATAGAACATTTCTTTATTAATTTGTTAAATTTACATTCCAACTTGACAGAAGGGAAATCAAGAGGATAATTATTTTTAAACCAAAAAGACAATACTTCTCAATGAAACATGAGATGGAACACTAAAATGCTGCTACTACTAAAATTAAACAGGAAACTTTAATAAAAAGATAAATTTAGGTCCCAGTCCTGCAGTTGGCCTCATGTTGTTAGGCTTTGAGAAAGTGTAGGGATTCCACACATGATGACCTATTTGCAGGATCGGGGCCTTAGTGACTTGCTAGGGAATCTGACAATGAGAAGGAAAATACTGAGGCAGGGGAAGGGGAAAACATATTGAGCAGTAGTCTGTTGTGTGTCTGTACCTTCTGTAGATCGGGGTTCTCCACTTTTTTTCTCTGAGGCCCTCCCCCAACATGCTATAAAACCTCCACGTCCCAGCTTTGTCACAACTGGTTTTTTTGCATATATGGTAGATTAAAAATCAGGGCTGGCATTAGGGGATAGCAAGCAGGGCAATTGCCTGTGGCCTCAAGAGGTTGGGCTTTGGCTTTCTGCCATGAGCCCCAGCGAGGCTAACACAGGCCCGGCTCTCTGGCTTATTTTGGCTGACCTTCTGAAACCTGCTCATGGACCCCGGACTCCTGGTTGAGAACTGCTGCTTTAGATAAAAGTACTATATTCTGTTGACATTCTAGGGCTAGAGGTTGATTCAGTACCTTTTTCCTTGCATGTTTGCTAGCAACTTTCCAGAATGACTTCCTTTCCTTGCTTTCCTTTTGGGAATTAAACAGTACAGAAAACTCCCATTGGCTTCAAAGTGGAAATGTGGTGTCATCAGGTGCATGGTCTAAGATCAGAATTGAAAAGCAAGTAGTAATTTACAAGTTGGCTTATTTTGCTGTTTTAGGTAGACCTTCCTCAGAAAAGTTAACAGAAAATTAGATATCCAGCAAGGTTAATATAAGGTGAAAACCCGGGTTCTTTTTATTTTGGTATCTGTTTGGCAAGAAGGTACACTAATAAGGAAATAGGCTGGACCAGCTGCCTTGTGTGTTTCTTCCACTTCTGTACCATGTGGGAGATTCTTGACTTTTATTTCTAAAACTCACACAACATGGAAAGTGATGGATGTATTGAAGTGATATCTATATAAAGAGACTTAAAACATTTTAGGTACTACTGGATGAAAGGTTGTATACCTATTCAAGGTGGTCTTTTAATACTGCTGAGATTTGGTTAGTAAGTTAGTCGTTATTATCTACTCACGCTTGTTTAAGCAGCTGTTTTGATTTTTAACTTTTATCTTAAGATCTAGTTCTTAAGGATTGTTCTGAATGTTTTCCTTTCAAGTTAAAAACTACTGAAGCTGAAAAAGTTGAATGGGAGTCAAGTAAATCCCAGCTTCAGCAAACTTTAGAAGAGAGCAAAGAGAAAATTAAGAAGTTGGAGACCTATTGGTTAGAGGCACAAAGTTTATGCAAGACTGTAAATGAACATCTTAAAGAAACCCAGGAACAGTATGATGCCCTGGAGAAGAAATACAACAAGGCCAAGAAATTACTTAAAGATTATCAACAGAAGTAAGTACACTAAAGTGAAATAATTTCATGAAAAGATTTAAAAAAACTGGTCTCTTTCTTGGTTCCATCTGCCCGACATAGGCAGAGCTAGTAGCAACACCTCTAGTTAAGGTTGCTTAGTACTCTCCATTATAAGATCCTGTTTCCAGTTGCTTATAATTCTTCCAAACTTTAACCATTCAGGCTGAATTTCTCCATGCCACTAGTCTGCCAAAGGCTGACTTTTTGCGGGGGAAGTTTCAGCAAAACGGTTCAGCTGTTTCTGTGAATGCAGGTAGGAAAAAATATATTTTCAGAACAATGTTAAAAATTCTAACAGCGGTTTAGTTGTGTGACATACCATGGTACAATCCAGACTGAATAGCTGTGTCACCTCTGCCCTCTAACCTGGGATGCCCTTTAAAATGCGTTGTTGTAGCCTCCAGCCTGGATTGCTCATAAACAGCCTCCAGCATGCAAGTCACTTTCAGCTATGTCTGTGTGTGCGCTGCAGCCACACTTTGGCTCTTACCAGCTTTTATCAGCCTTGGTTACCTTGCCACCCTGCAGGGTGACCCCAACACACCCCCATTCTTATTTCTCCCCCCCCATCCCCCGATATGCATGTCCTGTACTGCCCAGCCCTCTCCTGAACAATGCAAGTTTATATAAAGTCTGTTATTTCTCTAATAGAAATAATATGCACAGAACTTGCCACCACAAATGGAGTTTCCTGGATACTTCAGTTTAAACACTGGATTAGATAAAACAGGTTTTATTAACTAAAAAGAGAGATTTTAAGTTAGTACAAGTAATGGGGCTAAAAGGTCAGACATGGTTACAAGAAAAATAAAGATAAAATACAAATGGTGCCTATCTTAAACTGTGTTAAATTCAAAGCAAAGTTTTCTCACTACATGCTCTCAACAGTCTTCGGACAAAACTTCTTAGGTCAGGACCCCTTCTCCCAGAATCCAATGAATGCTTCAATCCTAACCCTATGCGCACTGAGTATGTTGCAGCCAAGGGCTGCAGTGTCTGAGCAAGACTTTCCTTCAGTTGTTACCCCGGGTTGCTGTGAATGCCAGGGGCAGCGAGGGAGAGAGGGGGGTGTCTTGGGGTGTTGGCCCTTCCTTTTTCTAGTTTCAGTACCCCTTTTGAAAAACATTTCCAGCTGGGTATCAGGAGACAAAAAAGTCTATGGAGAAGGATGTTCCCTGCTCTTTTTTTTCTCATCCGTTTGAGCTTTCTTTCTCTCCCCTTCCTGCTTGATGACTCTGTTTACTGCTTAAATGCAAATTAAGCAGAGCGCACATTCATTTATCTAGGATGGACCTGTTTTGCCAACTTCTGTTTGGGTAGGGCTGTGCCTTTGGAACATGTGTTGTTAATATACAAGGAAATCTTAACTTCACATACAACGTTGCCCCACACATTTTATTAGGATACTATTGTCCAGCAAATTATGAATTTTCAAATAATACCTTACAGGCATACTTGTACAAAGATTATTACAATAGTGTGTAGGGTGTGGACATGGGTACATTCACAAGAGAAAGTGTAGACCCTCCATGTTTGGAAGACAGACTTGAAATTAGCGTGTAAGTTTTCTTGTGTTCAGAGAGGTGCCTCTTGTTATCCTGTGAAAATCCATCCAAATTTGGTCAATTTAAAAGTTTTTGAAAATTGCTGTTCACATATACTCTATAGAGATTTGTTTATAAGATGGAAGCAAAATTTTCTAAATGTTCTATGCGCACTGAGTATGTTGCAGCCAAGGACTGCAGTGTCTGAGCAAGACTTTCCTTCAGTTGTTACCCCTGGTTGCTGTGATATCAGGCATTGGATCTGAAAGTAGGGAGGTTGTCTGTCTGTCTTGTTCTTGCAGTGTTCTCCCTGCTGGTATCCCAGCAGCGTAGAGGAGAAAAGAGCAACAGCCTGACTCAAATGCAGAAGGGAAATAAGCAGGAGGGGGGGAAAGAATCATATCATGAGTGGGGGATGGGTCTGGCTGTATACTAGCAGTGGGGCACAGAGACAAGCTGAGGAGATAAGAATTGGGGACACCGGAGCAGTGTCAGAAGGGGATGTACTGCCGGGGACAGGGCTGATGGGCCCGTAACCAACAGACATAGTCTTTGTCTAAGACATAATCTTAGAACCCAGGATTCCTAAGTCTCAGCATTCATGTGCTGTCTAGCAAATAGTTGTGAGACTTGCAGGCAAAGTGTGTCTCATCCTCCACTAATGGCTGGTCCACATGGATAATAACTTACTACTGCTACCAAATACTATGTTACTTCAAGTGGTAGAAGGCTATTGTGTGGCTCTAAAAGTTTCAACCTGTGCTAGTATTATTGTAGCACATGGGAGCAACAGTCATGAACCAGGACTCCATTGTGCTAGGGGGTATATACACAAACCAAAAAGACCGTCCCTGCCCCCAAATTGCTTATAATGACCCATATGGGGATAAATATAATTCCACAGGATTGAATTTATTTTTTCAGTTTGCTTGTTTAAAACTTAAGAAATGGGATGCAAAATCCTAAATTAAATGAATGTTAAGTTTATAAAGTCAAATACTCAAAACTTAGGAAATACCAGAGTTAAGGCTGTCTGTGCAACTTTTAATTCAGCCCTTTGTGCATATGCATTATGATAGTGTTTAATTGCATGATCCATACGGTTTCCCTCAGTACTCCTGCCTCATTCATAAAATTGATGGGGGCACACGGATTGAATTGGGGTTCTGCATTGACAGAGGTTGTTTATAGGACCTCTGCCTCATTTGTTGCAAAAATTGGAAGATGTGTAGTGAAAGAGGCAGAGGACTTCAGGAAGAGAAAGGATGGTCTCATGGTTAAGGCAACTGAATACCACCTGAAGAGCAGATTATCTCTCTGTCTCTGTTACAGTTTCCTATATGATGCTGGGCAAGTCACCTAAACTAGAATGTTCAATAGCCGGCCACTAACTATGCTCTTTGTTTTCTGGGTGCTTATCTTGAGACACTTGGGACTTGGTTTGTAGAAGTGCTGAGCACTCTCAACAACAAATGTACTCAATGGGAGCTGTGTTTTGAACATATGGAGGGCTATGAAATGCTGAATACTCTAGGACCTGATTTTTCAGATATCACAAATTGAGCACCCAGAATTATAGTACATATTTCTGACCATTTTTGCCCTTAACCTGTGCCTCAGTCCTCCATCTCTTAAATGTCTATAATAATTCCACCTTACCTCTCAAAATGTGAAAATTAAAATTGTGAAGCGTTCAGGTAATATGGTGATAATTACCATTAAAAATCCAACCCACCTTGTTCCCTGATGGCCCCCTGGGACCACTGCTCCATCCACACCCCACAATCCCCTGTTCCCTGACTGCCCCCAGGACTCCTGCCCCCCACCGCCCCATCCAACCTCTCCCTCCTTCCAGACTGCCCCCCCGCGACCCCTGCCCCCATTCATCCTCCCTGTTCCCTGCCCTCTGACCGCCCCGTCCACCACCCCGAACTCCCCTGTCCTCTATCCAACCCCCCCTGCCCCCTTACCATGCTGCCTGGAGCACCGGTGGCTGGTGACACTACAGCCAGGCTATGCAGCACAGAGCACCGGGTCAGGCCGGGTTCTGCAGCGGCGCTGCCCCAAGAGCTCTCAGCCTGCTGCCCAGAGCATTGCGGTAGGGTGCGCTGAGGCTGCGGGGGAGGGGGAACAGCAGGGGAGGGGCCGGGGGCTAGCCTCGAGGGGCCGGGGGCTAGCCTCCCGGGGCAGGAGCTCAGGGGCCGGGCAGGAGCCGCGTGCCGCAGTTTGCCCACCTCTGGTCCAGAGGCTTGAGCAGGAAAGAGGCAAAATGGAGATGTTTCCAGGACTTTTTATAGCTTCTGCCATGTCGAGAGAAATCCATTGTTTCAAACAAAGCCCTCGTCAGTGCTAGTGGAAAATTATAGGTACAAGATGGAGTTTGGAGTCACATGAGCAAGTCACATGTCCATGGATGACTTCACTTAGTCCTGGCAGGAAATTCCATTAACAGTGGATAGGTGTCTTCCACTGTAAGTTAAGTGTTCTTTAATGAGTCACTTAATTTGAATAGTCCCTTCAAGATGTGCAGGCTAAATTAGGGTTACTATTCGTCCGGATTTACCCGGACATGTCCTCCTTTTCGCGCTAAAAATAGCGTCCGGGGGGAATTTGTAAAGCACTCACAATGTCCGGGATTTCCCCCTCCCCTGGCAGAGCGAGCGGCTGGGAGGGCTGCAGAAAAATCCCGGGCTGGACTCCTGAGCAGCTGTAGAGGAGCCGGAGCCGCCCTGCAACCCGGTCCGGCAGCACTGTGCAGGGCCAGGGACCGGGTTTTGTTGTGCAGGGCCAGGGACCGGGTTTTGTTGTGCTGGGGAGCGCAGCCACGTGTCCGGCTCCGCTCGCACAGAGCCCAACACCCTGTTCTGAGCAGCAGGGTAAGGGGGACCGGGGGCAGGAAGGTTCTGGAGGGGGCAGTCAAGAAACGGGGGGGGGCTTTTGGGGGGGGGGTGGAGAAAGTTTTGGGCAGTCAGGGTACAGGTAGGGGGTAGGGTCCTGGGGGGCAGTTGGGGGGGGTCTTAGGAGGGGGCAGTTAGGGGACAAGGAACAGGGAGGCTTAGGGGTGGGGTTCTGGAGGGCAGTTAGGAGCAGGGGTCCCAGGAAGGGGCAGTCAGGGGACAAGGAGCAGGGGGGTGGGGAGCTGGGAGTTCTGGGGGGGGCTGTCAGGGGGCAGGAGTGGGGAGAGGGATCGGAGCAGTCAGGGGACAGGGAGCAGAGAGGTTTAGATGGGTTGGGAGTTCTGGGGGGGGCTGTCAGGGGGCAGGAGTGGGGAGAGGGATCGGAGCAGTCAGGGGACAGGGAGCAGAGAGGTTTAGATGGGTTGCGAGTTCTGGGGGGGGCTGTCGGGGCAGGAGTGGGGAGAGGGATCGGAGCAGTCGGGACAGGGAGCAGAGGGGTTTAGATGGGTCGGGAGTTCTGGGGGGGGCTGTCAGGGGGCAGGGGTGGGGAGAGGGATCGGAGCAGTCAGGGGACAGGGAGCAGAGAGGTTTAGATGGGTTGCGAGTTCTGGGGGGGGCTGTCAGGGGGCAGGAGTGGGGAGAGGGATCGGAGCAGTCGGGACAGGGAGCAGAGAGGTTTAGATGGGTTGGGAGTTCTGGGGGGGGGCTGTCAGGGGGCAGGAGTGGGGAGAGGGATCGGAGCAGTCAGGGGACAGGGAGCAGAGAGGTTTAGGTGGGTTGGGAGTTCTGGGGGGGGGCTGTCAGGGGGCAGGAGTGGGGAGAGGGATCGGAGCAGTCAGGGGACAGGGAGCAGAGAGGTTTAGATGGGTTGGGAGTTCTGGGGGGGGGCTGTCAGGGGGCAGGAGTGGGGAGAGGGATCGGAGCAGTCAGGGGACAGGGAGCAGAGAGGTTTAGATGGGTTGGGAGTTCTGGGGGGGGCTGTCAGGGGGTGGGGAGTGGTTGGATGGGGCGTGGGAGTCCCAGGGGTCTGTCTGGGGGTGGGGGTGTGGATAAGGGTTGGGGCAGTCAGGGGACAAGAGGCAGGGAGGCTTAGATAGGGAGTGGAGTCCTGGGGGGCAGTTAGGGGCAGGGGTCCCAGGAGGGGGCAGTCAGGGGACAAGGAACGGGGGGAGGGTTGGGGGTTCTGGGGGGGCGGGAAGTGGGAGGGGCAGGGGCGGGGCTTGGGCGGGGCTCCTCCCGTCCTCTTTTTTGCTTGCTGAAATATGGTAACCCTAGGCTAAATACCTTGTGGGCATTACCCCAGGGGCAAACATTTGAAATACAGGTATAGAGCCAATACTCATAAATTCAAATACAAAAATGATACATGCATACAAATAGCATAATCATATTCAGCAAATCATAATCTTTCCATAGACCTCTTACGTGCCACATTTTGTATAAGATTTGTTGCAAATATATAACAGTGGTTGCAACAATGATCTATATGGTCATATTTTAATCAGATACCATCACAGTTGCATTAATACTTTTCCTGTTTTTTCCCATAGTTTCTTTCTAGCTGATGTTTCTGAAAGAGAAACTTTGTTGCATGATGCTGAACACAATGGGGCCATAATCCCTGTTTGATGTCCCTAGGTGCTAAATAAATTAATTGATTAGTAAATGCCCCATTAAGTATTAACTACTTAACTTTCTTCTTCGAATAGTGTCCTTGTGGGTGCTCCACTGTAGGTATATCTGCGTCCCTGCGCTGCTAATCAGAGAACTTCGGTAGCCGTGTCAGTTCAGCCTCTGCCACGAGACTAACCAGTGTGTGTGAGCAAACCCTTTTCAGTTTCTTCTCAACCACCTCGGTTAGAGACTGCGCTTTAGCTGTCTGTTCACGGATTGTTAACTTTTTTTAGAATCCCTAATCTTTAGCTTCCTTCTGAAACCTCTTTTCTTCCTTTAGTTTCTTTACATTTTTATTTGGCCATTGTCTAGAAAAAGAAAAGACTTTGTTCTTTCATCAAGCCCCAGTTTGGGGGGCTCTGTGGGCTTCAAGAAGTGTCTCAGTTGCAAGGAATTTATCCCAGTGACTGACGGACACTCTCAGTGCATCTGCTACCTAGGAGAGAAACATCCCACAAAAGTGTGGTTTGTGTCAGCAACTGAAGCCCAGATCCAGAAAGGACAGCGAACCGAGGCTCAAACTCCTACCCACGGAGTCTGCCCTTCAACCACCCAAACCATGGCAGGAGACCTAGCCACAACCCTGTACTTCGAAGGGAGGAGATCCCAAGGAGCTACCCATGAGCCATTCACGTAAGGCCTCTAAGAAAAGGTCCATGAGTCCCCATAGCGAGTCCTGATTGAGCTGGAGATCGTTTTTTGCTCTATCTGTGATTTGGTATCTAAATATCAGCCATAGCTTCCTAAGAGGCTGTGAATAGTCTGCTCTTTTTCAGATATAGCAACGGTCATTAACTCCTTTCTTCTTTCCAAGGTAGACTACTGAAATTTGAGCTATCCCTGAAGTCAACTTGGAAGTGTCTGATAGTGCGAAACACACCTGTGGCATGTTTTGAGTAGTTGCTGTGAGCGCACAATGCAGTTTCTGCACTTGCTGCTTCTCTGAGTGCAGTCTGTGATGTTTACCTCTACTATGCACATCTAGAATTACCACCTCTTACCCTGTGCCTTTTCACACAATTTAAGAGTCTTGAAAGGTCCCTCTCCTGTTCTTTGAAGCTTTCCTGCTCTGGAGCTCAAACATATGTCTGCTTACATTCTGGCTCTCAGCTCCACACAGCATTGTGTACACGGTTACCTGTCTGTCTGTCTGACCTGGACTATTATTTTCAGTCAGATTCTTTTAGTTGCTTGATTTTCTCCAGCACAGTGGTATTGCTGCATTTTATTTCACTGTAAGATGTTCCCTCTCTCCCCGGGACAATTTGCTTTTGTCCTTCTCGCTTTCTTTGGTAGGCAATTTCAGAATAATTTTTGTTATTGCATAAACCGCAGGCCATTCCAGACTCACTCGGATGGGCTTAAAAAGGAAGTTGACAGGATATTGGTGCTTAACTGTGGAACTCTATCACAACCTATGGAATGCATATAGAATACTTTGGCAGCTGCACCATCTTATTTATGTAAAACTTAGGAAAAGGCAGAGCAGTTCCAATAGTTTGGGTTCTATATCCACATAACATCTTATACTCATACATATTTGTTTGAATTTTTACAGGTGAAAATAGCCGAATGGAATTTTCTAAAGAATCTTAAGAGTGAAAAAGTGCCACTGACCTTGTATAGCATTTTAAGCTTCAGCCCAGAGTAAACTTTACAGTTATAACTCCTGTTTTTCCTGGTGGGTGTGTGTGTGTACATGTGTGATATAAAATATTATGCACATACTTGAGGGGAGAGTGGGCTTACAAAAATAATGAACACCGTTACTGGAAGTTGTGTGATGACCATTTGCAGTGTTTAAATAGTGATGTTGCAACAAGTATAATTAATTTGATAAATAACCAATTTTAATACGTTTCCTTATCACCTGAAACCCTTCTAATGTTGCAGTACAATTGTATCTTTCCCCCACTAGAGAAATAGAATTTATGAAAAAAGAAGAGGATCATACAAGGGTTCTTGAAGAGAGAGACAAGAAACATGCAGCGCAACTGAACATATTCCAAGAGGAGGTAGGCAATATAATATTTTTAATACAGTTTTCTCATTCTTGAGAAGTGGCATCTAACTTTGAATTTTAACATTTGCAGATTTCAGAGCTTCAGAACAAATTAAAAATATATGAGCGAATACCTTGTATGATTAGCAGTAGCATTTTGCTGGACACTGCCTCTCAAAGTCCAGAAAAACTAAATGAATGCTCAGAGATTAAAGAAGAAAATACAAAAGAAATAGACTCATCAGCAGTGGAAAAATTAGTTTCTTCAGATACTGGTAAGTTGAGCAGTAATAAAGAGATTAAAAAGGCTCTAAAGCATCAACTGTAACCAAATAAGTTAATAGGGGTGTGTGTGGTGGAAGAGAGCTATGTTTGTGTGCTTAAAAAAGAGAAAGTTAAAAACCGTAGTACAGAAAATGTTTTGTACCTATACTGGATTTTGGGGATTGTGTGGGAGGTGATAGGCACAAAGTTGACTGTGGTCTTTTTTTAATGGAGCATTATACATACCTTGATGAAAAGAAGTGTGTAGATTGGACACTGTGATGTATTTGCTTAAGTACCCTGGACATTTTTTTTTTATTTTTAAACAAGCGTTAAGTTCTACTTTGAATGGCTCTTTGATGTTTTCTTAATGTACTAGAAAAGGACGATTTACATGATAGGCAATATTATATGATAGGGATCTTATCAGAATGCTGTACCAAACACAAAGTAAAAAGATAGGCATTTTTGGCAACACCTTTGCTACAACCTTAGGAAGTGTATTTGCTTACTTTAGTGTCTTGGGTCATTATTTGCCGGGAAACTGGCTTCTTGGATAGAGGTAACTTTATTTATCATGTGTCCTCATTGGGAATACAGTTTCCAGGTCATAAAATCACCAAGTCTGAATGGAATAATTTTTTTCCTTTCAATGTGAAGATTTTATGAGTTCAGTAAATAAACTTTACCCAATTGACTCAAATATTGAGATCTGACCGGCTGTCCAGAAACCTTTAAATTAATGGAAGCTTCTAATGCAGTGTTATCCCATTTCCTGAATGTCTGTTTGGTGATCAGAAGACTTATCCAATTTTCCTAAGAATCTTTCCAAAGGAGCATCTTTTTTTTTATTTATAGCTTTGCACATCTTTATGGAAAGCATTGTTCCAATCACAGTCTGTGGACTTCAGGGAATCTACATCTGTTTGCTCGGTACTGAAGGATGGATGGACTTGTTTTGGTGCTGGATCTAAATGACTAAACAAATTCATGCCTAAAAGTTTTACAGGATGAAAATTTGTCAGCCATTTGAATATTTCATCTGTCTAACTCAAAGTATGCTCATATGCATGTTCCAATGGAAAACATTGCCTGACCTTCCCTCCCCCCCCCCCCCCCCCCCCCCCCCCCCAGGTTCATGTATATTTACTAGAGTCTCCTATTTGTCCTTATTTTGTTAAGGTGATTTTGTACTCCACTACCTATATGTGATTGATTAACCATGTCTTATCTCCTTGGATACAAATAAATGCGCAAGAGAGAGAATGCTAACCCGGGAGAGAGACGGAATGTAACATTCTCCTCTAGTTTCTGCTTTGCTTTGTCTACCCCAGGCAATCCAGCACTTAGCAGTTCCCTTTAAATACCTGTGAAAAGATGTTTAAACTCCCATCAGGTTATTGGGATGACTTTGACTTTGGTCAGCTTTATTTATGAAGATGTGCAAATTTGGTCTTGATTGACTGGTTAGGGGTTTGTTAGGAACTGCAGTAGATTCCTTTCACGTTAGCTGCTAGGGCCAATTTAGACACTGGACAGTGTGGAACTGAACAAATACAAGGTATTAGAGGGAAAAAAGTGGAAATAGAACTGGGGGGGCGGGGGGGGGGGGAAGAATGCTTCTTTTTAATACTCAATGGCATGAGTTCTAAAGCTTGGGATTGCAAACCGGTATCAAGAGGTCAAAACCATCCTACCCCTTCCATAGTACTAAATAGGGGAAGGGGATCCTGGAAAAGGTTGAGAACTTTTGCCCTAAGTTGATGATGATTCTTGGTCTAATAGGCCAGTGAATTGTTAGGGTAGACTGGTGAGACTTAAAGATAACATAAGACCATCCTGTAAAAAGTTGCTGTGGGACTGGGATTTGCAAGGTTTACTGTACCAGTTCCAGAAGTTTTGTGTAGTTCAGAGTGTTTATAGGAGGAGTAGAGGGGAGAGATTTGCAGTTAACTGCTATCTGAGACCTAAAAAAATCTGAAACAAATAATGGTTCTGTGTTCAACATAGGACAGGAAGGTATCTCCTGGTTTATTGAGTGCAGTCCCCTGCTGTTGTGGGCAACCCCATCATATTATCTAGTTCACAAACTTAACAAACTCCATCTTAATGCTGCGTAGGTTGCTTCCTATTGCAAGGCTGTCCCAGAGCTTTATTCCTCTGATGTTTAGAAACATTCCTCTAATTTCCAGCCTAAATTTATTCATAGCCAGTTTTATACCCTTTTGTTTTTCTGCCAACATTATCCTTTAGCTATTTCTTCTCACTTACTGGTGTTTACCTTCCTGGTGTATTTATAGAGAGAATATCTCTTCTCAAATAGACTCTCCAGTCTCCTGATCATCACAGTAGTCCTTCTCTGCACCTGTTCCAGTTTGAATGCATCTTTCCTGAACATGGGTGACCAGAACAGTACAGAGTATTCTAGATGAGGATTACTAATAATGCCTTGTACTATGGCATTTAATACTTCCTTTCTCTACTAGCAGTTCCTCTTCTGATACATCCATATTTTATAGGATTTGAGTTGCCATCGCTATGATTCTTAAAAAATGATGGGGTAGAATTTCTACAGACATTCATATACACTGCCCTCAACTTACAGCCTTCAAAGTTCCTGGATGGTCTCTGAGGAGAAATGGAAGCCATATTTAAAAAAAAAAAAAAAATTTGAGGTGTTGGCATGGACAGGTGAAATGTTCAACTTTTAACGTGTAACGGTATATCCGTGCATATGGCATCTGCAGCAATTACCAGCTTTTGTCACATGTGTCCGATATACATGTGTCCTCTCATCTGTCAAGCAGGTAGCAACCAATCCAGAGCTAGAGTTTTTTTGTGCCTAGTCTCCCCCCATCCCCATCTGTGAAAGGCAAGCAGACTTCTGCCATTTATTCTCTTGCCTCTTTCTGGAACAACGGCAGTAGCCCAGTCTTTAGATGTGGTGGTTGTGTTTTCTTGAGACCCCGTACTTCAGAGCTCTGGTGAAGCAGAAGTAGTTTTAAGGCTTTTAAAAGAATCGGAGGGGGAGGGCAGAGATACCAAAAAAAGCCTATTCTGTTCAACTCCTGCAGTGAGTCCTTACTGTTCAGTGTGTCCATCTTCTCCCCAAACCTCTTCTACAGTTCTGCTATAGTGAGCACAAGGAAGAAGAGGAAAATGATTAGCTCTGAATAGGGTGCCCCTACCATACTCTAATAGCCTCTTTCAGTTTCGGGACTCTGAGAACAGAAGAACCACCAGACATTAAAGAGGAGGACACCTGCTCAGAGAATCACAACAAGGATCATCCTGGAGATTGAGACATCCCGGGCTGCTCCTTGCTCATCAGCTTGTGAGATTTCACCTAACCCAAGCAATGGCCCTTAACTTGAGATTATTCATCTCTTCCTCCTTTGGGGCTCCCTTCCCATCTTCTCCAAAGAAGATTCTGAAACAGGACACTTAACCTCCTTCTTCACTGTTTCCAGGGACCTGTGTGCTGCCTCTCAATGGGAAAATCTTTCCCCCGCCCCCCCAACCCCGAGTGGACTTCCTGGAGAAGGGAGAACTGTGCCAAATTCTAATTTTCCTTTCCCTGATCTTTGTCCTACCCCTCCCTCTCATTCCTTGGAAAATCCTAATGGGGTTTTCCCCCAAGGAATAGGCTACTTAGTTTCCAGCCTCACTAACACTCAGAAGGTGTCTAGGAGAGCAAAAATCAAGCTTGGATGATGATGGACTACCAGTTTTTTGGTAAGAGGGTTTTACAGAACAGTTACTGCCAATGTATTACTCCATTCTTAAAACTGTTGAGATTGGTTCTTCTGAACTCAGATGCCCCTCCTTTCCTGCCCAGAAGCTGTCAGAGAATCTACAAATAAGATTCAGGTTTTCATGATCTCTTGCTTCCAGTCAGGTGTCCGGCTCAGGGAAGGTGGCTCTTTGGAAAACTTGGAGGAGCCTAACTTGTTTTTCTGCAGTTTTGGAAATTCTCAGCTCCGGTGTGGGAGGGTGGGAGTGGGGAGATGTCTGTTGGAGGAAAAGGGACTGAAAGAGCCTACTTTCAGATTGGCTGCCACATCTCTGACTGACAGATATAGGGACACAACGTTCATATGAAATGGTATTCTCATAATGGTAAACAATTAGCAGATGAGAGAAATTTTGTTTTTACTTTTGAAGATGTATACTGAAAGTAACAGAAAATACTTGACTTTTGCTAAGATTAATTTGTTTGAGAACTTTCCTGGCACAACTTTTTGTAAGTATTTTATGTTTGTTGCAGACTTTGATACTTTTATGGGGGATACTCCAAGATTAGATACTAGTGCCCATAAAGCAAAAGCTCAGCTTGCTCTGAAAGTAAAACGTCAGCCACCTTCTCGATCAAAGCTAAAAGAATCTCTTGGAACTGGACAGCAGAAATCCGTTCTACAGGTACCAATATCTATGTATAATATATATTCAGTACACTGTTTTCATTTATATTCGCCATTTAAAATAACTATCCAAAATTAAGTTCTACTTTGTGACTTCTGACTAGAATCAGTAAATCCACTAAAGAATTATTTACCATTAAGCTAGAAATGTGTAAGCTGTTCAACACACAACTTTGACGTTTCTTAAACTAAACTAGATCAAATCAGCTAAAACTGATGCTCATGCTAGGTTGGGTGAACAATTCCTTCAATGTTCACCCTCTATGCATAACTTTTTAAAAACAGCCTTTGTGAAAAACCAGCCAGGACAGGTTAGGCATTTTAGAATCACTACTCAAAGAATTAAATTTAAGCATCAGAGAGAAATGAAATTATTAAATACATACACCATTCAAAAAACTAAAATAACAGCACTTTGAAAGAATAGAATTATAGAGAATATATGTGCATTGCAGGAAGTACCAAGAAAACAATAATAACAACACGTGTTGGGAGGTGAATGTGAAAAAGACTGTGTGTGAGTGTGCGTGCGCGTGTGCTGGCTGCTGGGGAAGTGTGAGAGACTGTGCGTTGTCTCCTTTAAGCATAGAGGCACTCACCAGAAGGCTCGTTCAGACCACAGCAGCTCTGTCCTGCTCCTGAGCCCTGTCTCCCATTCCCTGCTCTGCAGAGATGGGGTACATGGGTAGGGAGGAGAGGGACACCCTGACATCAGCACCTCCTTCTTCCCCCACTCTGCACAGCGAGCAGGAGGGTCGTGGGAGCAGCTGGCCAGGAGCTCCAAGGCAGAGGGCAGGAGCAACGCAGTTGCAGAGCAGCGGGAGTAGGGGCACCTGAACACATGTCGCCGGATGTGCATGTCTCTGCTAATCAAGTGTGCAGCACTTGGTTGACTCTTTGGCAGCTGCGCAGCTTAAAGGGAACATAGCCGGCTATATATT